>NC_092174.1:28942734-29269857 GCF_045791955.1 Oncorhynchus clarkii lewisi
GGTCGGTATCTCTCTCTCTCTCCGTCGGTCGGTATCTCTCTCTCTCTCCGTTGGTCGGTATCTCTCTCTCTCTCCGTTGGTCGGTCTCTCTCTCGGTCTGTCTCTCTCGGTCTGTCTCTCTCGGTCTGTCTCTCTCGGTCTGTCTCTCTCGGTCGGTCTCTCTCTCTCTCTCTCTCTGTCGGTCTCTCTCTCTCTCTCTCGGTCGGTCTCTCTCTCTCTGTCGGTCGGTCTCTCTCTCTCTCCGTTGGTCGGTCTCTCTGTCGGTCGGTCTCTCTATCGGTCGGTATCTCTCTCTCTCTGTCGGTCGGTATCTCTCTCTCTCTGTCGGTCGGTATCTCTCTCTCTCTCTGTTGGTCGGTCTCTCTCTCTCAGTTGGTCGGTCTCTTTCCCGGTCGGTCTGTCTGTCTCTCTCGGTCGGTCTGTCAGTCTCTCTCTCTCTCGGTCGGTCTCTCTCTCTCGGCCTGTCTCTCTCTCTCGGCCTGTCTCTCTCTTGCTCGGTCTCTCGTTCGGTCACTCTCTCGGTCTGTCTCTCGGGCGGTCTGTCGGTTTGTCTCTCGGCCTGCCTATCTCTCGGCCTGCCTTTGTGTCTCTCGGCCTGCCTGCGTGTCTCTCGGCCTGCCAGCGTGTCTCTCGGCCTGCCAGCGTGTCTCTCGGCCTGCCTGCCTGTCTGTTGGCCTGTCTGCCTGTCTGTTGGCCTGTCTGCCTGTCTGTTGGCATGTCTGCCTGTCTCTCGGCCTGTCTGCCTGTCTCTCGGCCTGTCTGCCTGTCTCTCGGCCTGTCTGCCTGTCTCTCGGCCTGTCTGCCTGTCTCTCGGCCTGTCTGCCTGTCTCTCTCTCGGCCTCTCTCTCTCTCTCGGTCGCGCTCTCTCTCTCTCTCTCTCGGTCGCGCTCTCTCTCTCTCTCTCTCGGTCGCGCTCTCTCTCTCTCTCTCTCGGTCGCGCTCTCTCTCTCTCTCTCGGCCTGTCTGTCTCGGCCTGTCTGTCTCGGCCTCTCTCTCGGCCTCTCTCTCGGCCTCTCTCTCTCGGCCTGTTTCTCTGTCAGTCTCGGCCTGTCTCTCTCGGCCTCTCTCTCTCTCTCTCGGCCTCTCTCTCTCTCGGCCTCTCTCTCTCTCTCGGCCTCTCTCTCGGCCTCTCTCTCTCTCGGCCTCTCTCTCTCTCTCTCGCGGCCTGTCTGTCTGTCTCGCGGCCTGTCTGTCTGTCTCGCGGCCTGTCTGTCTGTCTCTCTCTCTCTCTCTGCCTCTCTCTCTCTCTCTCTGCCTCTCTCTCTCTCTCTCGGCCTCTCTCTCTCTCTCTCTCTTGGCCTCTCTCTCTCTCTCTCTCTCTCTCTCTCTCGGCCTCTCTCTCTCTCTCTCTCTCTCGGCCTCTCTCTCTCTCTCTCTCTCTCGGGCCCTCTCTCTCTCTCTCGGCCTCTCTCTCTCTCTCTCGGCCTCTCTCTCTCGGTGTCTCTCTCTCTTGGTGTCTCTCTCGTCGGTCTCTCTCTCTCTCTCTCGGTCGGTCTCTCGGTTCGGTCTCTCTTTCTCTCGGTCTGTCTCTCGGCCTGTCTCTCTGTCGGTCGGTCGGTCGGTCTGTCTCTCTGTCGGTCGGTCGGTCTGTCTCTCGGTCGGTCTGTCGGTCTCTCTCTCTCGGTCGGTCTGTCTGTCTGTCTCTCGGTCGGTCTGTCTGTCTCTCGGCCTGTCTGCCTGTCTCTCGCCCTGTCTGCCTGTCTCTCGGCCTGTCTCTCGGCCTGTCTCTCGGCCTGTCTCTCGGCCTGTCTCTCGGCCTGTCTCTCGGCCTGTCTCTCTGTCGGTCTCTCTCTGTCTGTTCTCTCTGTCGGTCTGTCTCTCGGCCTGTCGGTCTGTCTCTCGGCCTGTCTGTCTGTCTCTCGGCCTCTCTCTCGGCCTCTCTCTCTCGGCTTGGTTTTCTGTCAGTCTCGGCCTGTCTGTCTCTCTCTCTCTCGGCCTCTCTCGGCCTGTCTGTCTCTCGGCCTGTCTGTCTCTCTCTCTCTCGGCCTCTCTCGGCCTGTCTGTCTCTCGGCCTGTCTGTCTCGGCCTCTCTCTCGGCCTCTCTCTCTCGGCCTGTTTCTCTGTCAGTCTCGGCCTGTCTCTCTCTCGCTCTCTCTCGGCCTCTCTCTCTCTCTCGGCCTCTCTCTCTCTCGGCCTCTCTCTCTCTCTCTCGGCCTCTCTCTCTCTCTCTCGGCCTCTCTCTCGGCCTCTCTCTCTTGGTGTCTCTCTGTCGGTCTCTCTCTGTCTGTTCTCTCTGTCGGTCTGTCTCTCTCTCTCGGTCGGTCTCTGTCGGTCGGTCGGTCAGTCTGTCTCTCGGTCGGTCTGTCGGTCTCTCTCTCTCGGTCGGTCTGTCTCTCTCGGCCTGTCTCTCTCTCTCGGTCGGTCTGTCGGTCTCTCTCTCTCGGTCGGTCTCTCTCTCTCGGCCTCTCTCTCTTGGTGTCTCTCTCCCGGCCTCTCTCTTGGTGTCTCTCTGTCTGTCTCGGTCTGTCTCTCTCTGTCGGTCTGTCTCTCTCTGTCGGTCTGTCTCTCTGTCGGTCTGTCTCTCTGTCGGTCTGTCTCTCTGTCGGTCTGTCTCTCTGTCGGTCTGTCTCTCTGTCGGTCTGCCTGTCTCTCGGCCTGTCTGCCTGTCTCTCGGCCTGTCTGCCTGTCTCTCGGCCTGTCTGCCTGTCTCTTTCTCGCTCTCTCTCTCTCTCTCGGTCGCTCTCTCTCTCTGTCGCTCTCTCTCTCGGTCTGTCTCGCGGCCTGTCTGTCTGTCTCGCGGCCTGTCTGTCTGTCTCGCGGCCTGTCTGTCTGTCTCGCGGCCTGTCTGTCTGTCTCGCGGCCTGTCTGTCGGTCTCGCGGCCTGTCTGTCTGTCTCGCGGCCTGTCTGTCTGTCTCGCGGCCTGTCTGTCTGTTTCGCGGCCTGTCTGTCTGTCTCGCGGTCGGTCGGTCTGTCTGTCTCGCGGTCGGTCGGTCTGTCTGTCTCTCGGTCTGTCTGTCTCTCGGCCTGTCTGTCTCGGCCTCTCCCTCGGCCTCTCTCTCTCGGCCTGTTTCTCTGTCAGTCTCGGCCTGTCTGTCTCTCTCTCTCGGCCTCTCTGTCTCGGCCTCTCTCTCTCTCTCTCGGTCTCTCTCTCTCTCTCTCGGCCTCTCTCTCTCGGCCTGTTTCTCTGTTAGTCTCGGCCTGTCTCTCTCTCTCTCTCTCTCTCTCGGCCTGTCTCTCTCTCTCGGCCTGTCTCTCTCTCTCGGCCTGTCTCTCTCTCTCGGCCTCTCTCTCTCTCTCTCGGCCTCTCTCTCTCTCTCGGCCTCTCGCTCTCTCTCGGCCTCTCTCTCTCTCTCGGCCTCTCTCTCTCTCTCGGCCTCTCTCTCTCGGCCTCTCTCTCTCTCTCGGCCTCTCTCTCTCTCTCTCTCTCTCTCGGCCTCTCTCTCTCGGCTTCTCTCTCTCTCTCGGCCTCTCTCTCTCGGCCTCTCTCTCTCTCTCGGCCTCTCTCTCTCTCTCTCGGCCTCTCTCTCTCTCTCGGCCTCTCTCTCTCTCGGCCTCTCTCTCTCTCTCTCTCTCTCGGCCTCTCTCTCTCTCTCTCTCTCTCTCGGCCTCTCTCTCTCTCTCTCGGCTCTCTCTCTCTCTCTCGGCCTCTCTCTCTCGGCCTCTCTCGGCCTCTCTCGGCCTCTCTCGGCTCTCTCTCTCTCTCTCTCTCTCGGCCTCTCTCTCTCTCGGCCTCTCTCTCTCTCGGCCTCTCTCTCTTGGCCTGTTTCTCTGTCAGTCTCGGCCTGTCTCTCTCTCTCTCTCTCGGCCTCTCTCTCTCTCTCTCGGCCTCTCTCTCTCTCTCTCGGCCTCTCTCTCTCTCGGCCTCTCTCTCTCGGCCTCTCTCTCTCTCTCTCGACCTCTCTTTCTCTCTCTCGACCTCTCTCTCTCTCTCTCTCTCTCTCTCTCTCTCTCTCTCTCTCTCTCTCTCGGCCTCTCTCTCTCGGCCTCTCTCTCTGTCGGTCTGTCTCTCTCTGTCGGTCTGTCTCTCTCTCTCGGTCGGTCTCTCTCTCGGTCTGTCTCTCTTTCTCTCGGTCTGTCTCTCTTTCTCTCGGTCTGTCTCTCGGCCTGTCTCTCGGTCGGTCGGTCTGTCTCTCGGTCGGTCTGTCGGTCTGTCTGTCTCTCGGCCGGTCTGTCTCTCGGTCTCTCTCTCGCTCGGTCTCTCGTTCGGCCACTCTCTCGGTCTGTCTCTCGGGCGGTCTGTCGGTTTGTCTCTCGGCCTGCCTATGTGTCTCTCGGCCTGCCTTTGTGTCTCTCGGCCTGTCTGCCTGTCTCTCGACCTGTCTGCCTGTCTCTCGACCTGTCTGCCTGTCTCTCGGCCTGTCTGCCTGTCTCTCGGCCTGTCTGCCTGTCTCTCGGCCTGTCTGCCTGTCTCTCGGCCTGTCTGCCTGTCTCTCGGCCTGTCTCTCGGCCTGTTTGCCTGTCTCTCGGCCTGTCTGCCTGTCTCTCGGCCTGTCTGCCTGTCTCTCGGCCTGTCTGCCTGTCTCTCGGCCTGTCTGCCTGTCTCTCGGCCTGTCTCGCGACCTGTCTGTCTGTCTCTCGGCCTGTCTGTCTGTCTCTCGGCCTGTCTGTCTCGGCCTCTCTTTCGGCCTCTCTCTCTCGGCCTGTCTGTCTCTCTCTCTCTCGGCCTCTCCCTCTCTCGGCCTGTCTGTCTCTCGGCCTGTCTGTCTCGGCCTCTCTCTCGGCCTGTTTCTCTGTCAGTCTCGGCCTGTCTGTCTCTCTCTCGGCCTCTCTCTCGGCCTCTCTCTCTCTCTCGGCCTCTCTCTCTCTCTCGGCCTCTCTCTCTCTCTCTCGGCCTCTCTCTCTCTCTCTCGGCCTCTCTCTCTCTCTCTCGGCCTCTCTCTCTCTCTCGGCCTCTCTCTCTCTCTCGGCCTCTCTCTCTCTCTCGGCCTCTCTCTCTTGGTGTCTCTCTCTCGGTCGGTCTCTCTCTCTCTCGGTTTCTCTCTGTCGGTCGGTCTCTCTCGGTCGGTCTCTCTCTCTCTCGGTCGGTCTCTCTCTCTCGGTCGGTCTCTCTTTCTCTCGGTCTGTCTCTCGGCCTGTCTCTCTGTCGGTCGGTCGGTCTGTCTCTCGGTCGGTCTGTCGGTCTCTCTCTCTCGGTCGGTCTGTCTCTCTCTGCCTCTCTCTCTCTCTTGGTCGGTCTGTCTGTCTCTCGGCCGGTCTGTCTCTCTCTCTCGGCCTCTCTCTCTCTCTCGGCCTCTCTCTCTCTCTCGGCCTCTCTCTCTCTCTCGGCCTCTCTCTCTCTCTCGGCCTCTCTCTCTCTCTCGGCCTCTCTCTCTCTCTCGGCCTCTCTCTCTCTCTCTCTCTCTCTCTCTCGGCCTCTCTCTCTCTCTCTCTCGGCCTCTCTCTCTCTCTCTCTCTCTCTCGGCCTCTCTCTCTCTCTCTCTCTCGGCCTCTCTCTCTCTCTCTCTCTCTCGGCCTCTCTCTCTCTCTCTCTCGGCCTCTCTCTCGGCCTCTCTCTCGGCCTCTCTCTCGGCCTCTCGCTCTCTCTCTCTCGGCCTCTCTCTCTCGGCCTGTTTCTCTGTCAGTCTCGGCCTGTCTCTCTCTCTCTCTCTCGGCCTCTCTCTCTCTCTCTCGGCCTCTCTCTCTCTCTCTCGGCCTCTCTCTCTCTCTCTCGGCCTCTCTCTCTCTCTCTCGGCCTCTCTCTCTCTCTCTCGACCTCTCTCTCTCTCTCTCTCTCTCGGCCTCTCTCTCTCTGTCGGTCTGTCTCTCTCTGTCGGTCTGTCTCTCTCTGTCGGTCTGTCTCTCTCTGTCGGTCTGTCTCTCTCTCTCGGTCGGTCTCTCTTTCTCTCGGTCTGTCTCTCGGCCTGTCTCTCGGTCGGTCGGTCTGTCTCTTGGTTGGTCTGTCGGTCTGTCTGTCTCTCGGCCGGTCTGTCTCTCGGTCTCTCTCTCGCTCGGTCTCTCGTTCGGCCACTCTCTCGGTCTGTCTCTCGGGCGGTCTGTCGGTTTGTCTCTCGGCCTGCCTATCTCTCGGCCTGCCTTTGTGTCTCTCGGCCTGCCTGCGTGTCTGTCGGCCTGTCTGCCTGTCTCTCGGCCTGTCTGCCTGTCTCTCGGCCTGTCTGCCTGTCTCTCGGCCTGTCTGCCTGTCTCTCGGCCTGTCTGCCTGTCTCTCGGCCTGTCTCTCGGCCTGTCTGCCTGTCTCTCGGCCTGTCTGCCTGTCTCTCGGCCTGTCTGCCTGTCTCTCGGCCTGTCTGCCTGTCTCTCGGCCTGTTTGCCTGTCTCTCGGCCTGTCTGCCTGTCTCTCGGCCTGTCTGCCTGTCTCTCGGCCTGTCTGCCTGTCTCTCGGCCTGTCTGCCTGTCTCTCGGCCTGTCTGCCTGTCTCTCGGCCTGTCTGTCTGTCTCTCGGCCTGTCTGTCTCTCGGCCTGTCTGTCTCGGCCTCTCTCTCGCCTCTCTCTCTCGGCCTGTCTGTCTCTCTCTCTCTCGGCCTCTCCCTCTCTCGGCCTGTCTGTCTCTCGGCCTGTCTGTCTCGGCCTCTCTCTCTCGGCCTGTTTCTCTGTCAGTCTCGGCCTGTCTGTCTCTCTCTCGGCCTCTCTCTCGGCCTCTCTCTCTCTCTCGGCCTCTCTCTCTCTCTCGGCCTCTCTCTCTCTCTCGGCCTCTCTCTCTCTCTCTCGGCCTCTCTCTCTCTCTCTGCCTCTCTCTCTCTCTCGGCCTCTCTCTCTTGGTGTCTCTCTCTCTCGGTTTCTCTCTGTCGGTCGGTCTCTCTCGTCGGTCTCTCTCTCTCGGTCGGTCTCTCTCTCTCGGTCGGTCTCTCTTTCTCTCGGTCTGTCTCTCGGCCTGTCTCTCTGTCGGTCGGTCGGTCTGTCTCTCGGTCGGTCTGTCGGTCTCTCTCTCGCTCGGTCTCTCGTTCGGCCACTCTCTCGGTCTGTCTCTCGGGCGGTCTATCTCTCGGCCTGCCTTTGTGTCTCTCGGCCTGCCTGTCTGCCTGTCTCTCGGCCTGTCTGCCTGTCTCTCGGCCTCTCTCTCTCTCGGCCTCTCTCTCTCTCTCTCTCTCTCTCTCGGCCTCTCTCTCTCTCTCTCGGCCTCTCTCTCTCTCTCTCGGCCTCTCTCGGCCTCTCTCGGCCTCTCTCGGCCTCTCTCTCTCTCTCTCGGCCTCTCTCTCTCTCTCTCGGCCTCTCTCTCTCTCTCTCGACCTCTCTCTCTCGGCCTCTCTCTCTCTCTCGGCCTCTCTCTCTCTCTCGGCCTCTCTCTCTCTCTCGGCCTCTCTCTCTCTGTCGGTCTGTCTCTCTCTGTCGGTCTGTCTCTCGGCCTGTCTGCCTGTCTCTCGGCCTGTTTGCCTGTCTCTCGGCCTGTTTGCCTGTCTCTCGGCCTGTTTGCCTGTCTCTCGGCCTGTCTGCCTGTCTCTCGGCCTGTTTGCCTGTCTCTCGGCCTGTCTGCCTGTCTCTCGGCCTGTTTGCCTGTCTCTCGGCCTGTTTGCCTGTCTCTCGGCCTGTCTGCCTGTCTCTCGGCCTGTCTGCCTGTCTCTCGGCCTGTCTGCCTGTCTCTCGGCCTGTCTGCCTGTCTCTCGGCCTGTCTCGCGACCTGTCTGTCTGTCTCTCGGCCTGTCTGTCTCTCGGCCTGTCTGTCTCTCGGCCTGTCTGTCTCGGCCTCTCTCTCTCGGCCTCTCTCTCTCGGCCTGTCTGTCTCTCTCTCTCTCGGCCTCTCCCTCTCTCGGCCTGTCTGTCTCTCGGCCTGTCTGTCTCGGCCTCTCTCTCTCGGCCTGTTTTTCTGTCAGTCTCGGCCTGTCTGTCTCTCTCTCGGCCTCTCTCTCGGCCTCTCTCTCTCTCTCGGCCTCTCTCTCTCTCTCGGCCTCTCTCTCTCTCTCTCGGCCTCTCTCTCGGCCTCTCTCTCTCTCTCGGTCTCTCTCTCTTGGTGTCTCTCTCTCGGTCGGTCTCTCTCTCTCGGTTTCTCTCTGTCGGTCGGTCTCTCTCGTCGGTCTCTCTCTCTCGGTCGGTCTCTCTCTCTCGGTCGGTCTCTCTTTCTCTCGGTCTGTCTCTCGGCCTGTCTCTCTGTCGGTCGGTCTCTCTCTCGGTCTGTCGGTCTCTCTCTCTCGGTCGGTCTGTCTCTCTCTGCCTCTCTCTCTCTCTTGGTCGGTCTGTCTGTCTCTCGGCCGGTCTGTCTCTCGGTCTCTCTCTCGCTCGGTCTCTCGTTCGGCCACTCTCTCGGTCTGTCTCTCGGGCGGTCTATCTCTCGGCCTGCCTTTGTGTCTCTCGGCCTGCCTTTGTGTCTCTCGGCCTGCCTTTGTGTCTATCGGCCTGCCTGTCTGCCTGTCTCTCGGCCTGTCTGCCTGTCTCTCGGCCTGTCTGCCTGTCTCTCGGCCTGTCTGCCTGTCTCTCGGCCTGTCTGCCTGTCTCTCGGCCTGTCTGCCTGTCTCTCGGCCTGTCTGCCTGTCTCTCTCTCTCTGTCGGTCTGTCGTTCTCTCTCTGTCGGTCTGTCGTTCTCTCTCTCTCGGCCTGTCTGTCTCTCTCTCGGCATGTCTGTCTCTCTCTCGGCCTGTCTGTCTCTCTCTCGGCCTGTCTCTCTCTCTCGGCCTGTCTCTCTCTCTCGGCCTGTCTCTCTCTCTCGGCCTGTCTCTCTCTCTCGGCCTGTCTCTCTCTCTCGGCCTGTCTCTCTCTCTCGGCCTCTCTCTCTCTCTCGGCCTCTCTCTCTCTCTCGGCCTCTCTCTCTCTCTCGGCCTCTCTCTCTCTCTCGGCCTCTCTCTCTCTCGGCCTCTCTCTCTCTCGGCCTCTCTCTCTCTGCCTCTCTCGGCCTCTCTCTCTCTCTCTCTCGGCCTCTCTCTCTCGGCCTCTCTCTCTCTCTCGGCCTCTCTCTCTCTCTCGGCCTCTCTCTCTCTCTCGGCCTCTCTCTCTCTCTCGGCCTCTCTCTCTCTCTCTCTCTCTCAGCCTCTCTCTCTCTCTCTCTCTCAGCCTCTCTCTCTCTCTCTCTCGGCCTCTCTCTCTCGGCCTCTCTCTCTCTCGCCCTCTCTCTCTCTCTCTCGGCCTCTCTCTCTCTCTCGGCCTCTCTCTCTCTCTCTCTCTCTCTCGGCCTCTCTCTCTCGGCCTCTCTCTCTCGGCCTCTCTCTCTCTCTCTCGACCTCTCTCTCTCTCTCGACCTCTCTCTCTGTCGGTCTGTCTCTCTCTGTCGGTCTGTCTCTCTCTCTCGGTAGGTCTCTCTCTCGGTCGGTCTCTCTTTCTCTCGGCCTGTCTCTCGGTCGGTCGGTCTGTCTCTCGGTCGGTCTGTCGGTCTGTCTGTCTCTCGGCCGGTCTGTCTCTCGGTCTCTCTCTCGCTCGGTCTCTCGTTCGGCCACTCTCTCGGTCTGTCTCTCGGGCGGTCTGTCGGTTTGTCTCTCGGCCTGCCTATCTCTCGGCCTGCCTTTGCGTCTCTCGGCCTGCCTGTGTGTCTCTCGGCCTGTCTGCCTGTCTCTCGGCCTGTCTGCCTGTCTCTCGGCCTGTCTGCCTGTCTCTCGGCCTGTCTCTCCCGGCCTGTCTCCCGGCCTGTCTCCCGGCCTGTCTCCCGGCCTGTCTCCCGGCCTGTCTCCCGGCCTGTCTGCCGGCCTGTCTCCCGGCCTGTCTCCCGGCCTGTCTGCCGGCCTGTCTGCCGGCCTGTCTGCCGGCCTGTCTGCCGGCCTGTCTGCCGGCCTGTCTGCCTGTCTGCCGGCCTGTCTGCCTGTCTCTCGGCCTGTTTGCCTGTCTCTCGGCCTGTCTGCCTGTCTCTCGGCCTGTCTGCCTGTCTCTCGGCCTGTCTCGCGACCTGTCTGTCTGTCTCTCGGCCTGTCTGTCTCTCGGCCTGTCTGTCTCGGCCTCTCTCTCGGCCTCTCTCTCTCGGCCTGTCTGTCTCTCTCTCTCTCGGCCTCTCCCTCTCTCGGCCTCTCCCTCTCTCGGCCTGTCTGTCTCTCGGCCTGTCTGTCTCTCTCTCGGCCTCTCTCTCGGCCTCTCTCTCTCTCTCTCGGCCTCTCTCTCTCTCTCTCGGCCTCTCTCTCTCTCTCTCGGCCTCTCTCTCTCTCTCTCGGCCTCTCTCTCTCTCTCTCGGCCTCTCTCTCTCTCTCTCGGCCTCTCTCTCTCTCTCGGTTTCTCTCTGTCGGTCGGTCTCTCTCGTCAGTCTCTCTCTCTCGGTCGGTCTCTCTCTCTCGGTCGGTCTCTCTTTCTCTCGGTCTGTCTCTCGGCCTGTCTCTCTGTCGGTCGGTCGGTCTGTCTCTCGGTCGGTCTGTCGGTCTCTCTCTCTCGGTCGGTCTGTCTCTCTCTGCCTCTCTCTCTCTCTTGGTCGGTCTGTCTGTCTCTCGGCCGGTCTGTCTCTCGGTCTCTCTCTCGCTCGGTCTCTCGTTCGGCCACTCTCTCGGTCTGTCTCTCGGGCGGTCTATCTCTCGGCCTGCCTTTGTGTCTCTCGGCCTGCCTTTGTGTCTCTCGGCCTGCCTGTCTGCCTGTCTCTCGGCCTGTCTGCCTGTCTCTCGGCCTGTCTGCCTGTCTCTCGGCCTGTCTGCCTGTCTCTCTCTCTCTGTCGGTCGGTCGTTCTCTCTCTCTCTCTCTCTCTCTCTCGGCCGGTCGGTCTCTCTCTCGGCTGGTCTGTCTCTCTCTCGGCCGGTCTGTCTCTCTGTCGGTCGTTCCCTTGGCCTGTCTGTCTCTCTCTCGATCTGCCTGTCTGTCTCGGCCTGTCTGTCTCTCGGTCTCTCGGTCTCTCGGTCTCTCTCTCGGTCTGTCGGCCTCTCTCTCGGCCTGTCTGTCTGTCTCTCGGTCTGTCTCTCGGCCTGGCTGTCTGTCTCTCGGTCTGTCTCTCGGCCTGGCTGTCTGTCTCTCGGTCTGTCTCTCGGCCTGTCCGTCTGTCTCTCGGCCTGTCTCTCGGTCTGCCCATCTGTCTCTCTCTCGGTCTGTCTCGGTCGGTCTCTGTCTCTCAGTCTCTGTCTCTCTCTCGGTCAGTCTCTCTCTCTCGGTCACTCTCCCTGTCGGTCTGTCTCTCTCCTTGTCGGTCTGTCTCTCTCCTTGTCGGTCTGTCTCTCTCCTTGTCGGTCTGTCTCTCTCCCTGTCGGTCTGTCTCTCTCCCTGTCGGTCTGTCTCTCTCCCTGTCGGTCTGTCTCTCTCCCTGTCGGTCTGTCTCTCTCCCTGTCGGTCTGTCTCTCTCCCTGTCGGTCTGTCTCTCTCCCTGTGTGTCTCTCGGCCTGCCTGTGTGTCTCTCGGCCTGCTGGCCTGCCTGTGTGTCTCTCGGCTTGCCGGCCTGCCTGTGTGTCTCTCGGCCTGCCTGCCTGCTTGTGTGTCTCTCTCTCTCTCTCGGTCTGTCTGTGTGTCTCTCTCTCGGTCTGTCTGTCTCTCGGCCGGCCTGTCTGTCTCTCGGTCTCTCTCTCTTGCTCGGTCTCTCTCTCTCGCTCTGTCTCTCTCTCGGTCTGTCTGTCTCTCTCTGTTGGCCTGCCTGCCTGTGTGTCTCTCTCGGTCTGTCTGTCTCTCTCTTTCTCGGCCGGCTTGTCTGTCTCTCTCTCAGCCTGTCTGTCTCTCGGTCTCTCTCTGTCTCTCGCTCGGTCTCTCATTCGGTCACTCTCTCGGTCGGTCTGTTGCTTTGTCTCTCGGTCAGTCTGTCTCTCTCGGTCTGTCTGCCTGTCTGCCTGTCTGTCTCTCTCTTTCTCGGTCTCTCTCTTTCTCGGTCTCTCTCTCGGTCTGTCTCTCTCTCGGTCTGTCTGTCTCTCGGCCTGCCTGTCTCTCGGCCTGTCTCTCGGCCTGCCTGTGTGTCTCTCGGCCTGCCTGTGTGTCTCTCTCTCGGCCTGCATGTCTGTCTCTCTCTCGGTCTGCCTGTGTCTCTCTCTCGGTCTGCCTGTGTGTCTATCGGCCTGCCTGTCTCTTGGCCTGTCTCTCGGCCTGCCTGTGTGTCTCTCGGCCTGCATGCATGTGTGTCTCTCGGCCTGCATGTCTGTCTCTCTCTCGGCCTGCATGTCTGTCTCTCTCTCGGCCTGCATGTCTGTCTCTCTCTCGGCCTGCATGTCTGTCTCTCTCTCGGCCTGCATGTCTGTCTCTCTCTCGGCCTGCATGTCTGTCTCTCTCTCGGTCTGCCTGTGTCTCTCTCTCGGCCTGTCTCTCGGCCTCGGTCTCGGTCTCGGTCTCTCTCTCGGTCGGTCTCTCTCTCGGTCGGTCTCTCTTTCTCTCGGTCGGTTTCTCTGTCTGTCTCTCTCGGCCTGTCTCTTTGTCTCTCGGCCTGTCTCTTTGTCTCTCGGCCTGTCTCTTTGTCTCTCGGCCTGTCTGTCTCTCTCTCGGCCGGTCTGTCTCTCTCTCGGCCGGTTTGTCTGTCTCTCTCTCTCTCGGCCGGTCTGTCTGTCTCTCTCTCTCGGCCGGTCTGTCTGTCTCTCTCTCTCGGCCGGTCTGTCTGTCTCTCTCTCTCGGCCGGTCTGTCTGTCTCTCTCTCTCGGCCGGTCTGTCTGTCTCTCTCTCTCTCTCTCTCGGCCGGTCTGTCTGTCTCTCTCTCTCTCTCGGCCGGTCTGTCTGTCTGTCTCTCTCTCTCTCTCGGCCGGTCTGTCTGTCTCTCTCTCTCTCTCTCTCGGCCGGTCTGTCTGTCTCTCTCTCTCTCTCGGCCGGTCTGTCTGTCTCTCTCTCTCTCTCGGCCGGTCTGTCTGTCTCTCTCTCTCGGCCGGTCTGTCTGTCTCTCTCTCTCGGCCGGTCTGTCTGTCTCTCTCTCTCTCGGCCGGTCTGTCTGTCTCTCTCTCTCTCGGCCGGTCTGTCTGTCTCTCTCTCTCTCTCGGCCGGTCTGTCTGTCTGTCTCTCTCTCTCTCTCGGCCGGTCTGTCTGTCTCTCTCTCTCTCTCTCTCGGCCGGTCTGTCTGTCTCTCTCTCTCTCTCGGCCGGTCTGTCTGTCTCTCTCTCTCTCTCGGCCGGTCTGTCTGTCTCTCTCTCTCGGCCGGTCTGTCTGTCTGTCTCTCTCTCTCGGCCGGTCTGTCTGTCTCTCTCTCTCTCGGCCGGTCTGTCTGTCTCTCTCTCTCTCGGCCGGTCTGTCTGTCTCTCTCTCTCTCGGCCGGTCTGTCTGTCTCTCTCTCTCTCTCGGCCGGTCTGTCTGTCTCTCTCTCTCTCGGCCGGTCTGTCTGTCTCTCTCTCTCTCGGCCGGTCTGTCTCTCTCTCTCGGCCGGTCTGTCTGTCTCTCTCTCTCGGCCGGTCTGTCTGTCTGTCTCTCTCTCTCTCGGCCGGTCTGTCTGTCTGTCTCTCTCTCTCGGCCGGTCTGTCTGTCTGTCTCTCTCTCTCGGCCGGTCTGTCTGTCTGTCTGTCTGTCTCTCTCTCTCTCGGCCGGTCTGTCTCTCTCTCTCTCTCTCTCGGCCGGTCTGTCTCTCTCTCTCTCTCTCGGCCGGTCTGTCTCTCTCTCGGGCGGTCGTTCTCTTGGCCTGTCTGCCTGCCTGTGTGTCTCTCGGCCTGCCTGCCTGTGTGTCTCTCTCTCGGTCTGCCTGTGTGTCTCTCTCTCGGTCTGTCTGTGTGTCTCTTTCTCGGTCTGTCGGTCTGTCTCTCTTTCTCGGTCTGTCTCTCGGCCGGTCTGTCTGTCTCTCTCTCGGCCGGTCTGTCTGTCTCTCGGTCTCTCGTTCTTGCTCGGTCTCTCTCTCGCTCGGTCTCTCGCTCGGTCTCTCTCGGTCGGTCTCTCTGCCTGTCTGCCTGTGTGTCTCTCTGCCTGTGTGTCTCTCTGCCTGTCTGCCTGTGTGTCTCTCTGCCTGTCTGCCTGTGTGTCTCTCTGCCTGTCTGCCTGTGTGTCTCTCTGCCTGTCTGCCTGTGTGTTTCTCTGCCTGTCTGCCTGTGTGTCTCTCGGCCTGCTGGCCTGCCTGTGTGTCTCTCGGCTTGCCGGCCTGCCTGTGTGTCTCTCGGCCTGCCTGCCTGCCTGTGTGTCTCTCGGCCTGCCTGCCTGCCTGTGTGTCTCTCTCTCTCTCGGTCTGTCTGTGTGTCTCTCTCTCGGTCTGTCTGTCTCTCTCTGTTGGCCTGCCTGCCTTTGTGTCTCTCTCGGTCTGTCTGTCTGTCTCTCTCTTTCTCGGCCGGCTTGTCTGTCTCCCTCTCAGCCTGTCTGTCTCTCGGTCTCTCGCTCTCTCTCGCTCGGTCTCTCGCTCGGTCTCTCGTTCGGTCACTCTCTCGGTCTGTCTCTCGGTCGGTCTCTCTCGGTCGGTCTCTCTGCCTGTCTGCCTGTGTGTCTCTCTGCCTGTGTGTCTCTCTGCCTGTCTGCCTGTGTGTCTGTCTGCCTGTGTGTCTCTCTGCCTGTCTGCCTGTGTGTCTCTCGGCCTGCCTGTGTGTCTCTCGGCCTGCTGGCCTGCCTGTGTGTCTCTCGGCTTGCCGGCCTGCCTGTGTGTCTCTCGGCCTGCCTGCCTGCCTGTGTCTCTCTCTCTCTCTCGGTCTGTCTGTGTGTCTCTCTCTCGGTCTGTCTGTCTCTCGGCCGGCCTGTCTGTCTCTCGGTCTCTCTCTCTCTCTCGCTCGGTCTCTCATTCGGTCACTCTCTCGGTCGGTCTGTCTCTCTCGGTCTGTCTGTCTGTCTCTCGGCCTGTCTCTCGGCCTGCCTGTGTGTCTCTCGGCCTGCCTGTGTGTCTCTCGGCCTGCCTGTCTCTCGGCCTGTCTCTCGGCCTGCCTGTGTGTCTCTCGGCCAGTCTCTCGGCCTGCCTGTGTGTCTCTCGGCCAGTCTCTCTGTCTCTCAGCCTGTCTCTCGGCCTGCCTGTGTGTCTCTCGGCCTGCCTGTGTGTCTCTCGGCCTGCCTGTGTGTCTCTCGGCCTGCCTGTGTGTCTCTCGGCCTGCATGCCTGTGTGTCTCTCGGCCTGCATGCATGACTCTCTTTCTCTCGGTCGGTTTCTCTGTCTGTCTGTCTGTCTCGGCCTGTCTGTCTCTCTCGGCCTGTCTCTTTGTCTCTCTGCCTGTTTCTCTGACTCTTGGCCTGTCTGACTGACTGTCGGTCGGTCTCTCTCTCGGCCGGTCGGTCTCTCTCTCGGCCGGTCTGTCTCTCTCTCTGTCGTTCGTTCCCTTGGCCTGTCTGCCTGCCTGTGTGTCTCTCTCGGCCAGTCTGTCTTTCTCTCGGCCTGTCTCTCGGTCTGCCTGTGTCTCTCTCGGTCTCTCTCTCGGCCTGCCTGTCTGTCTCTCTCTCGGTCTGCCTGTCTGTCTTTCGCTTGGTCTGTCTGCCTGTGTCTCTCTCTCGGCCTGTCTCTCTCTCGGCCTGCCTGTCTCTCTCTTGGTCTCTCTCTCGGCCTGCCTGTCTGTCTCTCTCTCGGCCGGTCGGTCTCTCTCTCGGCCGGTCTGTCTCTCTCTCTGTCGTTCGTTCCCTTGGCCTGTCTGCTTGCCTGTGTGTCTCTCTCGGCCAGTCTGTCTTTCTCTCGGCCTGTCTCTCGGTCTGCCTGTGTCTCTCTCGGTCTCTCTCTCGGCCTGCCTGTCTGTCTCTCTCTCGGTCTGCCTGTCTGTCTTTCGCTCGGTCTGTCTGCCTGTGTCTCTCTCTCGGCCTGTCTCTCGGCCTGCCTGTCTCTCTCTTGGTCTCTCTCTCGGCCTGCCTGTCTGTCTCTCTCTCGGTCTGTCGGCCTCTCTCTCGGTCTGTCGGCCTCTCTCTCGGCCTGTCTCTCGGTCTGCCCATCTGTCTCTCTCTCGGTCTGTCTCTCTCGGTCGGTCGGTCTCTCTCTCTCTCTCTCTCGGTCTGTTTGTCTCTCTCGGGCGGTCGGTCATTCGGTCTGTCTCTCTCGGTCGGTCGGTCATTCGGTCTCTCTCTCTCTCTGTCGGTCGGTCTCTCTGTCGGTCGGTCTCTCTGTCGGTCGGTCTCTCTCTCTCTGTCGGTCGGTCTCTCTCTCTCTGTCGGTCGGTCTCTCTCTCTCTGTCGGTCGGTCTCTCTCTCTCTGTCGGTCGGTCTCTCTCTCTCTGTCGGTCGGTCTCTCTCTCTCTCTCTGTCGGTCGGTCTCTCTCTCTCTCTCTGTCGGTCGGTCTCTCTCTCTCTGTCGGTCGGTCATTCGGTCTCTCTCTCTGTCGGTCGGTCTGTCGGTCTGTCTCTCTCTCGGCCGGTCTGTCTCTCTCTCGGCCGGTCTGTCTCTCTCTCTGTCGGTCGTTCCCTTGGCCTGTCTGCCTGCCTGTGTGTCTCTCTGTTGGCCTGCCTGCCTGTGTGTCTGCCTGTGTGTCTCTCTCGGCCTGTCTCTCGGTCTGCCTGTGTCTCTCTCGGCCTGTCTCTCGGTCTGCCTGTGTCTCTCTCGGCCTGTCTCTCGGTCTGCCTGTGTCTCTCTCTTGGCCTGTCTCTCGGCCTGCCTGTCTCTCTCTCGGTCTCTCTCTCTCGACCTGCCTGTCTGGCTCTCGGCCTGCTTGTCTGTCTCGGCCTGCTTGTCTGTCTCTCTCTCGGTCTGCCTGTCTGTCTCTCTCTCGGTCTGCCTGTCTGTCTGTCTCTCTCTCGGTCTGCCTGTCTGTCTGTCTCTCTCTCGGTCTGCCTGTCTGTCTGTCTCTCTCTCGGTCTGCCTGTCTGTCTGTCTCTCTCTCGGTCTGCCTGTCTGTCTGTCTCTCTCTCGGTCTGCCTGTCTGTCTGTCTCTCTCTCGGTCTGCCTGTCTGTCTGTCTCTCTCTCGGTCTGCCTGTCTGTCGGCCTCTCTCTCGGTCTGTCTGTCTCTCGGTCTGTCTCTCGGCCTGTCCGTCTGTCTCTCGGCCTGTCTCTCGGTCTGCCCATCTGTCTCTCTCTCGGTCTGTCTGTCTCTCTCTGTTGGTCGGTCTCTCTCTCTCTGTCGGTCTGTCTCTCTCTCTGTCGGTCTCTCTTTCTCTCGGTCGGTTTCTCTGTCTCTCTCTTGGCCTGTCTGTCTCTCTCTCTCGGCCTGTGTCTCTCTCTCTCGGCCTGTCTGTCTCTCTCTCTCGGCCTGTCTGTCTCTCTCTCTCGGCCGGTCTGTCTCTCTCTCTCGGCCGGTCTGTCTCTCTCTCTCGGCCTGTGTCTCTCTCTCTCGGCCTGTCTGTCTCTCTCTCTCGGCCTGTCTGTCTCTCTCTCTCGGCCGGTCTCGGCCGGTCTCTCTCTCTCGGCCGGTCTGTCTCTCTCTCTCGGCCGGTCTGTCTCTCTCTCTCGACCGGTCTGTCTCTCTCTCTCGGCCTGTGTCTCTCTCTCTCGGCCTGTCTGTCTCTCTCTCTCGGCCTGTCTGTCTCTCTCTCTCGGCCGGTCTGTCTCTCTCTCTCGGCCGGTCTGTCTCTCTCTCTCGGCCGGTCTGTCTCTCTCTCTCGACCGGTCTGTCTCTCTCTCTCGGCCTGTCTGTCTCTCTCTCTCGGCCGGTCTGTCTCTCTCTCTCGGCCGGTCTGTCTCTCTCTCTCGGCCGGTCTGTCTCTCTCTCTCGGCCGGTCTGTCTCTCTCTCTCGGCCGGTCTGTCTCTCTCTCTCGGCCGGTCTGTCTCTCTCTCTCGGCCGGTCTGTCTCTCTCTCTCGGCCGGTCTGTCTCTCTCTCTCGGCCGGTCTGTCTCTCTCTCTCGGCCGGTCTGTCTCTCTCTCTCGGCCTGTCTGTCTCTTTCTCTCGGCCTGTCTGTCTCTCTCTCTCGGCCGGTCTGTCTCTCTCTCTCGGCCGGTCTGTCTCTCTCTCTCTCGGCCGGTCTGTCTCTCTCTCGGCCGGTCTGTCTCTCTCTCTCGGCCGGTCTGTCTCTCTCTCGGCCGGTCTGTCTCTCTCGGCCGGTCTGTCTCTCTCTCTCGGCCGGTCTGTCTCTCTCTCTCGGCCGGTCTGTCTCTCTCTCTCGGCCGGTCTGTTGCTCTCTCTCGGCCGGTCTGTCTCTCTCTCTGTCGGTCGTTCCCTTGGCCTGTCTGCCTGCCTGTGGGTCTCTCTGTTGGCCTGCCTGCCTGTGTGTCTCTCTCGGCCAGTCTGTCTGTCTCTCGGCCTGTCTCTCGGTCTGCCTGTGTCTCTCTCTCGGCCTGCCTGTCTGTCTTTCTCTCGGTCTGCCTGTCTGTCTCTCTCTCGGTCTCCCTGTCTCTCTCTTGGCCTGTCTGTCTGTCTGTCTGTCTGTCTCTCTCTCGGTCTCTCTCTCTCTCGGTCTGTCGGCCTCTCTCGGCCTGTCTCTCGGTCTGCCCATCTGTCTCTCTCTCGGTCGGTCTGTCTCTCTCGGTCGGTCGGTCGGTCTCTCTCTCTCTCTTTCGGTCGGTCTCTCTCTCTCTCGGTCTGTCTGTCTCTCTCGGGCGGTCGGTCATTTGGTCTGTCTCTCGGTCGGTCGGTCATTCGGTCTGTCTCTCTCTCTCTCGGTCTCTCTCTCTCTCTGTCTCTGTCTCTCTCTCTCTCTGTCTCTCTCTCTCTCTCTCTGTCGGTCTCTCTCTCTCTCGGTCGGTCTCTCTCTCTCTCGGTCGGTCTCTCTCTCTCTCTCTCTCGATCGGTCTCTCTCTCTCTCTCTCTCGATCGGTCTCTCTCTCTGTCGGTCGGTCGGTCTCTCTCTCTCTCTCTCTCTCTCTCTGTCGGTCTCTCTCTCTCTCTCTCTCTCGGCCGGTCTGTCTCTCTCTCGGCCGGTCTGTCTCTCTCTCGGCCGGTCTGTCTCTCTCTCTGTCGGTCGTTCCCTTGGCCTGTCTGCCTGCCTGTGTGTCTCTCTGTTGGCCTGCCTGCCTGTGTGTCTCTCTGTTGGCCTGCCTGCCTGTGTCTCTCTCTCGGCCTGTCTCTCGGCCTGCCTGTCTCTCTCTCGGTCTCTCTCTCGACCTGCCTGTCTCTCTCTCGGCCTGTCTGTCTGTCTGTCTCGGCCTGCTTGTCTGTCTCTCTCTCGGTCTGCCTGTCTGTCTCTCTCTCGGTCTGCCTGTCTGTCTCTCTCTCGGTCTGCCTGTCTGTCTCTCTCTCGGTCTGCCTGTCTGTCTCGGCCTGTCTGTCTGTCGGCCTCTCTCTCGGCCTGTCTGTCTGTCTCTCGGTCTGTCTCTCGGCCTGTCCGTCTGTCTCTCGGCCTGTCCGTCTGTCTCTCGGCCTGTCTCTCGGTCTGCCCGTCTGTCTCTCTCGGTCGGTCGGTCATTCGGTCTGTGTCTCTCTGTCGGTCGGTCTCTCTCTGTTGGTCGGTCTCTCTCTCTCTGTCGGTCGGTCTCTCTCTCTCTGTTGGTCTGTCTGTCTCTCTCGGTCTGTCTGTCTCTCGGCCTGTCTGTCTTGCTCTCTCTCGGTCGGTCTCTCTCTCGGTCGGTCTCTCTCTCGGCCGGTCTGTCTCTCTCTCGGTCGGTCTCTCTCTCGGCCGGTCTCTCTCTCTCGGTCGGTCTCTCTCTCGGTCGGTCTCGCTCTCGGTCGGTCTCGCTCTCGGTCGGTCTCTCCCTGTCGGTCTGTCTCTCTCCCTGTCGGTCTGTCTCTCTCCCTGTCGGTCTGTCTCTCTCCCTGTCGGTCTGTCTCTCTCCCTGTCGGTCTGTCTCTCTCTCTCCCTGTCGGTCTGTCTCTCTCCCTCCCTGTCGGTCTGTCTCTCTCCCTCCCTGTCGGTCTGTCTCTCTCCCTCCCTGTCGGTCTGTCTCTCTCCCTCCCTGTCGGTCTGTCTCTCTCCCTCCCTGTCGGTCTGTCTCTCTCCCTCCCTGTCGGTCTGTCTCTCTCCCTCCCTGTCGGTCTGTCTCTCTCCCTCCCTGTCGGTCTGTCTCTCTCCCTCCCTGTCGGTCTGTCTCACTCTCTCTCTCTGTCGGTTGGTCTCACTCTCTCTCTCTCTGTCGGTTGGTCTCCCACTCTCTCTCTCTGTCGGTTGGTCTCTCTCTGTCGGTTGGTCTCTCTCTGTCGGTTGGTCTCTCTCTGTCGGTTGGTCTCTCTCTGTCGGTCGGTCTCTCTCTGTCGGTCGGTCTCTCTCTGTCGGTCGGTCTCTCTCTGTCGGTCGGTCCCACTCGGTCTCTCTCTCTCGGTGTCTGTCTCTCGGTCTCTCGGTCTCGGTCGGACTCTCTCTCGGTCTGTCGGACTCTCTCTCGGTCTGTCGGACTCTCTCTCGGTCGGACTCTCTTTCTGTCTCTCTCGGCCTGCCTGTCTCTCTCGGTCTGTCTCTCGGTCTCGGTCTGTCGGACTCTCTCTCGGTCTGTCGGACTCTCTCTCGGTCTGTCGGACTCTCTCTCGGTCTGTTGGACTCTCTCTCGGTCTGTCGGACTCTCTCTCGGTCTGACTCTCTCGGTCTGACTCTCTCGGTCGGACTCTCTCTCGGTCGGACTCTCTCTCGGTCGGACTCTCTGTCTCTCTCGGCCTGTCTCTTTGTCTCTTGGCCTGTCTCTTTGTCTCTCGGTCTGTCTCTCGGTCTCGGTCGGACTCTCTCTCGGTCTGTCGGACTCTCTCTCGGTCTGTCGGACTCTCTCTCGGTCTGTCGGACTCTCTCTCGGTCTGTCGGACTCTCTCTCGGTCTGTCGGACTCTCTCTCGGTCTGTCGGACTCTCTCTCGGTCTGTCGGACTCTCTCTCGGTCTCGGTCTCTCTCTCGGTCGGACTCTCTCTCGGTCGGACTCTCTCTCGGTCGGACTCTCTCTCGGTCGGACTCTCTTTCTGTCGCTCTCGGCCTGCGTGTCTCTCTCGGCCTGTCTCTCGGTCTCGGTCGGACTCTCTCTCTCTCTGTCGGTCGCTCTCTCTCTCTCTGTCGGTCGCTCTCTCTCTCTCTTGGTCTCTCCCTCTCTCGGTCTCTCCCTCTCTCGGTCTCTCCCTCTCTCGGTCTCTCCCTCTCTCGGTCTCTCTCTCTCTCTGTCGTTCTGTCTCTCTCTCTGTCGGTTGGTCTCTCTCTCTCTCGGTCGGTCTGTCTCTCGGCCTGTTTGTCTCTATCAGTCTCTCTCTCTCCCTCTCTCGGTTTCTCTCTCGGTCGTTCTCTCTTTCTCGGTCGGTCGGTCTGTCTCTCTCTCTCTCTCTCGGTCTCTCTCTCTCGGCCTGTCTGCCTCGCTCTCGGTCGGGCTCTCTCGGTCGGTCTCTCTCGGGCGGGGTCGGTCGGTCTCTCTCGGGGGGGGTCGGTCGGTCTCTCTCGGGGGGTCGGTCGTTCGGTCTCTCTCGGGGTTGTCGGTCTCTCTCGCTCTCGGGCAGTCGGTCGGTCTGCCACGCGGCCGGTTGGTCTGCCTCGCTCTCTGGCGGGCGGTCGGTCTGCCTCGCTCTCTGGGTGGTCGGTCGCTCTCGGGCGGTCGGTCTCGCTCTCGGCCGGTCGGTCGGTCTGCCACGCGGCCGGTCGGTCTGCCTCGCTCTCGGGCGGGCGGTCGGTCTGCCTCGCTCTCAGGGCAATCTGTCTCTCTCGAGGCGGTCTGTCTCTCTCGGGGCGGTCAGTCGGTCTCTCTCGCTCTCGGTCGGTCGGTCGGTCGGTCGGTCTCGGGCGGTCGGTCGGTCGGTCTCGCTCTCGGGCGGTCGGTCCGTCGGTCTCGCACTCGGGCGGTCGATCGGTCTCTCTCGCTCTCAGGCGGTCGGTCGGTCTCTCTCGCTCTCGGGCGGTCGGTCGTTCTCTCTCGCTCTCGGGCGGTCGGTCGGTCTCGGGCGGTCGGTCGGTCTCGCTCTCGGGCGGTCGGTCGTCTCGCTCTCGGGCGGTCGGTCGGTCTCTCTCGCTCTCGGGCGGTCGGTCGGTCTCTCTCTCTCTCTTTCGGTCGGTCTCTCTCTCTCTCGGTCTGTCTGTCTCTCTCGGGCGGTCGGTCATTTGGTCTGTCTCTCGGTCGGTCGGTCATTCGGTCTGTCTCTCTCTCTCTCGGTCTCTCTCTCTCTCTGTCTCTGTCTCTCTCTCTGTCTCTCTCTCTGTCTCTCTCTCTCTCTGTCGGTCGGTCTCTCTCTCTCGGTCGGTCTCTCTCTCTCTCGGTCGGTCTCTCTCTCTCTCGGTCGGTCTCTCTCTCTCTCTCTGTCGGTCGGTCTCTCTCTCTCTCTGTCGGTCGGTCGGTCTCTCTCTCTCTCTCTCTCTCTCTGTCGGTCTCTCTCTCTCTCTCTCTCTCGGCCGGTCTGTCTCTCTCTCGGCCGGTCTGTCTCTCTCTCGGCCGGTCTGTCTCTCTCTCGGCCGGTCTGTCTCTCTCTCTGTCGGTCGTTCCCTTGGCCTGTCTGCCTGCCTGTGTGTCTCTCTGTTGGCCTGCCTGCCTGTGTGTCTCTCTGTTGGCCTGCCTGCCTGTGTGTCTCTCTCGGCCAGCCTGTCTGTCTCTCGGCCTGTCTCTCGGTCTGCCTGTGTCTCTCTCTCGGCCTGTCTCTCGGCCTGCCTGTCTCTCTCTCGGTCTCTCTCTCGACCTGCCTGTCTCTCTCTCGGCCTGTCTGTCTGTCTGTCTCGGCCTGCTTGTCTGTCTCTCTCTCGGTCTGCCTGTCTGTCTCTCTCTCGGTCTGCCTGTCTGTCTCTCTCTCGGTCTGCCTGTCTGTCTCGGCCTGTCTGTCTGTCGGCCTCTCTCTCGGCCTGTCTGTCTGTCTCTCGGCCTGTCCGTCTGTCTCTCGGCCTGTCCGTCTGTCTCTCGGCCTGTCTCTCGGTCTGCCCGTCTGTCTCTCTCGGTCGGTCGGTCATTCGGTCTGTGTCTCTCTGTCGGTCGGTCTCTCTCTCTCTGTTGGTCGGTCTCTCTCTCTCTGTCGGTCGGTCTCTCTCTGTTGGTCTGTCTGTCTCTCTCGGTCTGTCTGTCTCTCGGCCTGTCTGTCTTGCTCTCTCTCGGTCGGTCTCTCTCTCGGTCGGTCTCTCTCTCGGTCGGTCTGTCTCTCTCTCGGTCGGTCTCTCTCTCGGTCGGTCTCTCTCTCGGCCGGTCTCTCTCTCTCGGTCGGTCTCTCTCTCGGTTGGTCTCTCTCTCGGTTGGTCTCTCTCTCGGTTGGTCTCTCTCTCGGTCGGTCTCCCTGTCGGTCTGTCTCTCTCCCTGTCGGTCTGTCTCTCTCCCTGTCGGTCTGTCTCTCTCCCTGTCGGTCTGTCTCTCTCTCTCCCTGTCGGTCTGTCTCTCTCTCTCCCTGTCGGTCTGCCTCTCTCCCTCCCTGTCGGTCTGTCTCTCTCCCTCCCTGTCGGTCTGTCTCTCTCCCTCCCTGTCGGTCTGTCTCTCTCCCTCCCTGTCGGTCTGTCTCTCTCCCTCCCTGTCGGTCTGTCTCTCTCCCTCCCTGTCGGTCTGTCTCTCTCCCTCCCTGTCGGTCTGTCTCTCTCCCTCCCTGTCGGTCTGTCTCTCTCCCTCCCTGTCGGTCTCCCTCTCTCTCTCTCTCTGTCGGTTGGTCTCACTCTCTCTCTCTCTGTCGGTTGGTCTCCCTCTCTCTCTCTCTGTCGGTTGGTCTCTCTCTGTCGGTTGGTCTCTCTCTGTCGGTTGGTCTCTCTCTGTCGGTCGGTCTCTCTCTGTCGGTCGGTCTCTCTCTGTCGGTCGGTCCCACTCGGTCTGTCTGTCTCTCTCTCTCGGTGTCTGTCTCTCGGTCTCTCGGTCTCGGTCGGACTCTCTCTCGGTCTGTCGGACTCTCTCTCGGTCTGTCGGACTCTCTCTCGGTCGGACTCTCTTTCTGTCTCTCTCGGCCTGCCTGTCTCTCTCGGTCTGTCTCTCGGTCTCGGTCTGTCGGACTCTCTCTCGGTCTGTCGGACTCTCTCTCGGTCTGTCGGACTCTCTCTCGGTCTGACTCTCTCGGTCTGACTCTCTCGGTCGGACTCTCTCTCGGTCGGACTCTCTCTCGGTCGGACTCTCTGTCTCTCTCGGCCTGTCTCTTTGTCTCTCGGCCTGTCTCTTTGTCTCTCGGTCTGTCTCTTTGTCTCTCGGTCTGTCTCTCGGTCTCGGTCGGACTCTCTCGGTCTGTCGGACTCTCTCTCGGTCTGTCGGACTCTCTCTCGGTCTGTCGGACTCTCTCTCGGTCTGTCGGACTCTCTCTCGGTCTGTCGGACTCTCTCTCGGTCTGTCGGACTCTCTCTCGGTCTGTCGGACTCTCTCTCGGTCTGTCGGACTCTCTCTCGGTCTCGGTCTCTCTCTCGGTCGGACTCTCTCTCGGTCGGACTCTCTCTCGGTCGGACTCTCTCTCGGTCGGACTCTCTTTCTGTCGCTCTCGGCCTGCGTGTCTCTCTCGGCCTGTCTCTCGGTCTCGGTCGGACTCTCTCTCTCTCTGTCGGTCGCTCTCTCTCTCTCTGTCGGTCGCTCTCTCTCTCTCTTGGTCTCTCCCTCTCTCGGTCTCTCCCTCTCTCGGTCTCTCCCTCTCTCGGTCTCTCCCTCTCTCGGTCTCTCTCTCTCTCTGTCGTTCTGTCTCTCTCTCTGTCGGTTGGTCTCTCTCTCTCTCGGTCGGTCTGTCTCTCGGCCTGTTTGTCTCTATCAGTCTCTCTCTGTCTCTCCCTCTCTCGGTTTCTCTCTCGGTCGTTCTCTCTTTCTCGGTCGGTCGGTCTGTCTCTCTCTCGGTCTCTCTCTCTCGGCCTGTCTGCCTCGCTCTCGGTCGGGCTCTCTCGGTCGGTCTCTCTCGGGCGGGGTCGGTCGGTCTCTCTCGGGGGGGGTCGGTCGGTCTCTCTCGGGGGATCGGTCGTTCGGTCTCTCTCGGGGTTGTCGGTCTCTCTCGCTCTCGGGCAGTCGGTCGGTCTGCCACGCGGCCGGTTAGTCTGCCTCGCTCTCTGGCGGGCGGTCGGTCTGCCTCGCTCTCGGGGTGGTCGGTCGCTCTCGGGCGGTCGGTCTCGCTCTCGGCCGGTCGGTCGGTCTGCCACGCGGCCGGTCGGTCTGCCTCGCTCTCGGGCGGGCGGTCGGTCTGCCTCGCTCTCAGGGCAATCTGTCTCTCTCGAGGCGGTCTGTCTCTCTCGGGGCGGTCAGTCGGTCTCTCTCGCTCTCGGTCGGTCTCGCTCTCGGTCGGTCGGTCGGTCGGTCTCGGGCGGTCGGTCGGTCGGTCTCGCTCTCGGGCGGTCGGTCCGTCGGTCTCGCACTCGGGCGGTCGATCGGTCTCTCTCGCTCTCGGGCGGTCGGTCGGTCTCTCTCGCTCTCGGAGCACAGCTCAGTTTCCACCTCATTTAGTCTCTCTCTGTCTCTCTCTGTCTGTCGGTCCGTCTCTCTTTTGCTCCCTCTCTCTGTCGGTCTGTCTCTGTCTCCCTCGGTCTCTCTCGGTCTCTGTGTGTGTGGTTGTTCAGAGCATGGCAGCATTGCTCTCTGAATGCAGGGAGGGTTGAGATGAGGAGGAAAGAAATACACTGCTAATGGAATACTGAGAGACCTACATGCATAGTACAATACAATCCGCGCAGGGAGACGGGAGCATGTTGAAGGTGTGTGTGTTTGATGTCTTGTGTGTGTCGCACGCCCTTCCAGCTGCATTTCTATGGTAGCTTGATTTTATGTAAGTATCCTTTTTCTTTTGAGGGCAACATTCCTGCTGTACTCTGTGCAGTAAAGTCTAGGCAGTAGTAAAACAGATGAATGCAGCATCAGCCCCCAGTAGTGTGTGTGTGTGTGTGTGTGTGTGTGTGTGTGAGGTTGTGTCTCACGCCCTCTTGACAGCGTTGATGAATGCAGCATCAGCCCCCAGTAGTGTGTGTGTGTGAGGCTGTGTCTCACGCCCTCTTGACAGCGTTGATGAATTCAGCATCAGCCCCCAGCAGGAAGTTTGCTGTCACACACACACAGTTTTACTATCCTTGTTGGGACCTAAATGTACGATTCTGTTGCTGTTTGCTGCGATTACTTTATTTATCTGACACTGAGATATTATACATTAGCAGGACTTATCAGTTTACTGTGAGCATTTAGGATCTCTAAAACATGCAAATGAGCCTCATGCTGCTTAACTAGCACATTTTGGTTTCCTTTCTTGACTTCAGTGTTTCTGTCTGTCTGTTTGTCCTTCAATGAATAGATTCCTAATGAGCCAATTGAACATTGTCAATGCAGTTCACATTCCCCTGTCATATCTCCCTCCAGGCTTTATTACAGCTTTGCCATTGTTGGTTTGAACCAGAAGGTACAACTCTGCAACAAACAAATGGGCTATATAGACCTGAGTGGACCTCATCTGATGGTCAATGAAGAGGAAATAGAGCTGTTGTGTGGACAGGTGCAGTGGAGATGGACAGTCAGTGTTGTCTGTGCATTTGGTAATCCTCTATCACAGGCACTTTGCAATAATAGATCGAGGAACATTATCTAGATTAGCCTTAATGATAGAAAAATACAGTTGAACTATGACCACAATCAGTCTCTGAACATTGAAGTTAAAGGAGCAGAAGAGGATAGTTAGAGAGTTTAAGTGTGTCCTGGAATCCGCAAAGAGAGAGTAGTGGAAAGAAAATGGATGACAGTATGATTTGAGAAAAGGGGATGGCTTAATGGCCTACATGGATGGATGAATGGGATGAAAGCGAGATGAATGAAATTATGACAAATAAATTATTAAACGGGCAGATTGAAATTTGTTTTCACTCTGACAGAGTAGACGTGAGTGCTTTGGGGTTGCCTAGGCAACAGGTTGCCTGTCGGTTGGATGGAAGGAAGAAGGTGGGCGTGCAGGAGTCAGCCAGGGCTTGTGGGGTGGCGAGGAGAGCGGAGGCAGGAAGGGACGATTTGCACAGAGCGTACGGCATGCCACACCGGGACCAACCAACGCCAACTGTAGATGCATGGGATTCCTATGGGTACCCCCTCTGCACTAGCTATGACCACTGACCCCCTAGCCCTGCCCCGCTGCAAACAGATCAAAGAACCGTCAAAAATGTTTACAACATGCCACATGCTGTAACATCACACAGTTCTGCGGTGGTTACGGTCCGGGTGGGGATTGTGGAAGTTAGCAATGGCATTTAAAAACGTCATTGTGTGTCAATGAAGAACTTGATGAGAAGGGTGGCTCTCTTTCTTAGCATTTCTTAGCATTCAGCTGGTCCCCATGCTCCACGTGAGCTGGTTGGTAGCTGAATCATGTCCCGCTTGGAACACACACCTCGCTTGTACCGTTGAGTATAGTAAAAGTATTGGCAAGACAGGGCTGTGGTCACATTTGAATATATATTCAGCAAAAAAAGAAACGTCCTCTCACTGTAAACTGCGTTTATTTTCAGCAAACTTAACGTGTAAATATTTGTATGAACATAAGATTCAACAAGTGAGACGTAAACTGAACAAGTTCCACAGACATGCGACTAACATAAATGTAATAATGTGTCCCTGAACAAAGGGGGGGGGGGGTCAAAATCAAAAGTAACAGTCAGTATCTGGTGTGGCCACCAGCTGCACTAAGTACTGCAGTGCTTCTCCTCATGGACTGCACCAGATTTGCCAGTTCTTGCTGTGAGGTATTACCCCGCTCTTCTACCAAGGCACCATGTCAGGATGAGCCTGCAGGAAGGGTACCACATGAGGGAAGAGGATGTCTTCCCTGTAACGCACAGCAATGAGATTGCCTGCAATGGCAACAAGCTCAGTCCGATGATGCTGTGAGGCACCACCCCAGGCCATGACGGACCGCCCACCTCCAAATCGATCCCACTCCAGAGTACAGGCCTCTGTGTAACGCTCATTCCTTCGACGATAAACGCAAATCCGACCATCACCCTTGTGAGACAAAACTGCGACTTTGCCAGTCCTGTCTGGTCCAGCGACGGTGGGTTTGTGCCCATAGGCGACGTTGCTGCCGGTGATGTCTGGTGAGGACCTGCCTTACAACAGGCCTACAAGCCCTCAGTCCAGCCTCTCTCAGCCTATTGTGGACAGTCTGAGCACTGATGGAGGGATTGTGCGTTCCTGGTGTAACTCGGGCAGTTGTTGCCATCCTGTACCTGTCCCACAGGTGTGATGTTCGGATGTACCGATCCTGTGCAGGTGTTGTTACACGTGCTCTGCCACTGCGAGGACAATCAGCTGTTCGTCATGTCTCCCTGTAGCGCTGTCTTAGGCGTCTCACAGCACGGACATTGCAATTTATTACCCTGGCCACATCTGCAGTCCTCATGATTCCTTTCAGCATGCCTAAGGCACATTCACGCAGATGACCAGGGACCCTGGGCATCTTTGTTTTGGTGATTTTCAGAGTCAGTAGAAAGGCCTCTTTAGTGTCCTAAGTTTTCATAACTGTGACCTTAATTGCCTACCGTCTGTAAGCTGTTAGTGTCTTAGCGACCGTTCCAACGGTGCATGTTCATTAATTGTTTATGGTTCATTGAACAAGCATGGGAAACAGTGTTTAAACCCTTTACAATGAAGATCTGTGAAGTTATTTTGATTTTTACGAATTATCTTTGCAAGACAGGGTCCTGAAAAAGGATCATTTCTTTTTTTTGCTGAGTTTACATTGAAATACCCAGCTGCATATTGACAGTGTGTTGTATAATGTGTTGTAAAGGGTGTTGATGTAACTGTAGCATTAAGGTGTCATTATCATGATTTTAGGAAGAGGAGGAGACCATTGTAATGGAAGCTAGTCACTGCCCCCACACACATGATGTAATGCACTTGGAGAAAACTAGTTTAAGGTGCTAAATTAATGTAATCCATGATTAAATGTCAAGAACCTTGTGGTCATAAATTGTCCTTTAATCCCACAGCATTAACCAGTGAATAACAGCTCAGGTTCTTCCTATGGCTTCAATAGAAGCAGAATGGAAGTCTTTAGTGGAACTCACAGAGCTGCTCCCTTGAGACCAGTTGAACTGAAGACCGGCAAATATTACAAACTCCAGCATAAGCAAATAGTAATCACGGATATGTATAGTGTAGAAATAATCTATGTAATGTGTGTGCTAAAATGGCAACCCTAATTTGTATTCTAGCTCTCACCATTCAGGCATGTGTGTAAATCTGTTTAATGTATGTACATGTGGTGAGAGACATGTATTTCCAAATCAGTCTCCTCACGTTACAATATGTGATTATTCATTGTAGTGTTTATTTCTTGCTCCTTTTTGTTTCTTCAGTTATTGACTGAATAACTGACTGTTATTAATTATATTATCTTGATTCCTCATATCCTTTCTCCTTGCCTCCTTCTTGAAACGCATTGGAGGAGATCTTCTGCTCCAATGTGTTGACAAGGAGATGGGATGTGGATGCAAGGAATCAGGGAAATTTAGTTGAGATTCACCCCAGGCCAATTCACTGGGAGAATCTCAATTGCATACTCCTCGTGTCCTCTCTCCTTGGAGCAGGTCAAAGGGGAAGAACCTCTGGCTTTCTCGTCCAATTGGTTTTGAGAAAGAGACCAGGAGGGAGAATGCGAGGAGTATGCAATTGAGATTCTCCCACTGAGTGCTGGCTGCTGAGGAGGATGCTTAGGTTTGTGGGTAGGGTGCATGGGCTAGCCATTCCATACCCCACTGATGAGCCAGTTATGTCATCTCTGTCACTCACCGCTAAGGGCAAAGGAACGTGAACAGGCAAGCTTTTAGGAGAACTGTTTTGTATGTTGACTTTGCACGTTAAAATTGTATGATTTGATAAACAAAACACTGAATTATAAAAAAACTAAATTTTAATCAATTTTCTTACCATATACTTATTTGGTGCTAGTAGTTTCCATGGAATACTCTTGAGCACCATCTTTCCTCAAATAGTGGATTAGATATCTACATATTAAAAGGAGATACATTCATCTTTCTCTTTGAGATGGGAGATAAAATATGTAATCATTCTTAGCTTTCATCATGACTGGAAGTTGTTCCTCACTTCTGCTACTTAGCAGTGTCTGAATGACACCTAATTATCCCATGTACAGAGAGTAGCTGTGAACAAACCCTCCCGTTCAACGATTTTAGCTCAGGTAATTCTTTAGAAGAACCCATTGTTTTTATTTCCTGGAACTCCCATAAAACATTGTCCTCTGAAGGAAATGTGCTGTATTTGTAACTGAACAATGTGATTTACTATTGCATGTAGCAACAGTGCCACCCTCTGGTGAGGTTGTGTAACAACAGCACAGGCCGAGCTTTGATGTGGTTCTATTTGACCTCTAGTTGGTTTTCAAACCACTGTGCCATCATGCCCTTCCGGAACAATGCTCTGATTTCAGACTGAGAATAGCTGTTATCCAGTAGTTTGTAGGGAGAGACCATTTATAGAACCACTGTGCGGGGTGGTAGTATCCATCCATGAGTAGTGCATAGCTACAGTGCAGGAAGAGATGTGTTTTGTTTTGTCATGCTTTGGCTCTGTGCACTACGTGGGCAGATAGAGCTTATGTTTGGATTTATCTGGATCTCCTCCGTTTATTGTGGCAAGGCAGCGCTCAATTGTTGGCTAAAGTCAGATTAGCTATTTGTTTACCCTCCCCAGCAGGTCCTAGACTTTTGGGAGCCCTAAGCGTGATTGTTTTCTAGAGTGGCTGCGGTTCCGGATTTTCTGGAACCAGACTTGCCGTGGCTATTGATCCGGATATTTCTGCATGGAGGGGGAAACTTGATGTTGTGCACTAGAGATATGGTTGACATGTTCTAACTATGCATTCCATGCCTCAAGTTTCTTTTTCAGGAGGGGTGTGAGGCTACATGCAGCTATCATGTTGTACACAGAAGACATGATCGACATGTTCGCATAAACTTTGTTCTCTATTGTAACATATTTAGGCAAGTATGTCAAACACAAGCAAGATTTGTACAGGCAGTCAAAATAGCGATTATTTTCTCATTTAATCAAATCAAATCAAATTTTATTTGTCACGTGCACTGACTACAACAGGTGTAGACCTTACAGTGAAATGCTTACTTAAAGGTATAAGGTGAACAAGAGGTAGGTAAAGAACTAAAACAGTAAAAAGACAGGCTATATACTGTACAGTAGTGGGCGGGACACAAGGCAGATAGCCAGGTTAGCCACTGTGTGGGAGCACTGGTTGGTCGGGCCAATTGAGGTAGTATCTACATGAATGCATATATGATACACAGAGAGTAGCAGCAGTGTAAAAAGAGGGGTTGGGGGGGCACACAATGCAAATAGTCCGGGTAGGCATTTGATTACCTTCAGGAGTCTTATGGCCTGGGGGTAAAAACTGTTGAAGCCTTTTTGTACTAGACTTGGTACTCCGGTACCGCTTGCCATGCGGTAGTAGAGAACAGTCTGGGGTGGCTGGGGTCTTTGACAATTTTTACGGCCTTCCTCTGACCGCACCTGGTATAGAGGTCCTGAATGGTAGGAAGCTTGACCCCAGTGATGTACTGGGCCGTACACACTACCCTCTGTAGTGCCTTGCGGTCAGAGGCCGAGCAATTGCCATACCAGGCAGCTGTAGAACCTTTTGAGGATCTCAGGACCCATGCCAAATCTTTTTAGTTTCCCGAGGGGGAATAGACTTTGTTGTGACCTCTTTATGACTGTCTTGGTGTGTTTGGACCATTCTAGTTTGTTGGTGATGTGGACACCAAGGAACTTGAAGCTCTCAGCCCCGTTGAAGAGAATGGGGGCGTGCTCGGTCCTGCTTTTCCTGTAGTCCACAATCATCTCCTTAGTCTTGGTTACGTTAAGGGAGAGGTTATTATTCTGGCACCACCCGGCCAGGTCTCTGACTTCCTCCCTATAGGCTGTCTCGTTGTTGTCGGTGATCAGGCCTACCACTGTTGTGTCGTCTGCAAATTTAATGATGCTGTTGGACTCGTGCCTGGCCATGCAGTCGTGGGTGAACAGGGAGTACAGGAGGGGACTGAGCACGCACCCCTGGGGAGCTCCAGTGTTGAGGATCAGCGTGGCAGATGTGTTGCTACCTTATCATTTCAAACATTGGCTAGTTCATTTTCCTGTAACTCTCGCTACAATATGGCAGCATAACTATGAATATTCATATCACAAATAGCAGGCAGTCTAAAGCAGTAGTTGACAACCGACGTAAGGAATAATAGCGCGGCTGGCGATACTAACGGCCAGATTGGTTACCGGGCTGGATATACATGCACGGGCTGCCTTTCAGTTAATTCTATTTTTTCCAAGGGGCAGAAAGAAGAAATGTGTAGTTTTAGAGAGAATTTCCTGCAATTCTACCCATTTTGCCATGAATTATTCCATGTTAATGATATCTAAGTGAAAGTGATTAACAAAATCAGTGGGGGTGCCCTGGAGGTCAGGGCCCCTGGACACGTGCCTGGTCGGTATTCGGCCATGATTACTACAAGTTTAGATATTTGGGGCAGCAGGTAGCTTAGTGGTTATAGCATTGGGCAAGTAATCAAGTTTCTGGTTTGAATCCCCGAGCTGACGAGCTAAAAATCTGAACAAGGCAGTTAACCCACTGTTCCTAGGCCGTCATTGTAAATAAGAATTTGTTCTTAACTGACTTGCCTAGTTAAATAAAGGTTATACACACTGGACTAATTTACTGATCTAAGTTATTTTAGCTGACATGGCTAATTGACAAGAGAATAATTGCTGATGCACAAACACATTTTGAACTTGCACCTTGTGTATACTAATGCAAAAGTAAGTTGAGACCCCGACTGAGTTCCTAAAAATGTATTTTTCTTATTTTTTGGGGGTCGGGGGGCCCCTAGCCTGCTGGAGATGCCGCTACTGGCGTGGAGATGCCGCTACTGTAAATGTATTTTTATTTATTTAACCTTTATTTAACTTGGCAAGTCAGTTAAGAACAAATTCTTATTTACAATGATGGCCAAACCCGGACGACGCTGTGCCAATTGTGCGCCGCCCTATGGGACTCCCAATCATGGCTGGTTGTGATACAGCCTGGATGTTAAGTTATAGTGGTCACTAGCTGGCACAGCAACAAAGCCATAAATTCTGATTTTAAACTTAACGATAACCTTAACAATATAGCCAATTTTGACTTTGCAAATCACATTTTATTTGTCACGTGCCGAATACAACAGTTGTACACTTTACCGTGAAATGCTTACTTACGATCCCTTTTCCAACAATGCAGAGTTAAAAAAGTAAGAACATTTTGCAAAAAAAATACGGAAATAGTAACACAATAACAAGGCTTCTGTAGTTTGAAAAACTTTCCAAAAAACTAAGTGAAACTGGAAAGTTCTATCACCAGGTGATTGTGACTTCTATCAGTTTGCATCTCTCCAGAACTGTAATGACTTTTGCACTCTGTTTGTAATGCATTTATCATTGTCCATTCTAGCTGACTCGCAACACCTGTTATTTCATCCCAAGGTGAAATAACTGATTCAGCCATTCTGAGTCTGTGATTGCTGATATAGAAGTGTGGATTCCTCCTATTCCTGTGCAGTGGACCTGTAATGCTGCTGACTAGCAGCGGGAGAAGTCGAGTCACCTGTGAAACTGGTAGGCAGCTCAGTGTGCACCCGGGGAGAAGATAATTAGCTTGCTACCTGCCTTGCTCTCTGTCCCCATACACCCGCCTCTTCTTAGAACAGTCAGATGAGTCATTGTGGGGTCACTGGCCCCTCAATAACACACTAAGTTCTTAGCCTATTCCACAACAATGAAGGAGAGAGAAAGTTAAGTGAGTCTTTTTGTTTCATATTCGATCTATGGGAGTCATGGTGTATAGTGTTCATTGTGGTGGGACAAGTACTCTGAACTGAACCTTTCTAGGGACTGCTGCGACACTTGGATGCAGAAGGTTGACAGCTACAGTAGCCTTGAGTTTAGGCCTATAGCTTGAAATCAACTGATCAACTACCAAGCGTTTCACAGCCCGACTCCTCTTCATGTTGAAATCAGACCTAATAATGCCCCTTATTTTGCTGTAATAACCAAATTCATCACTGTTTTTGATACGAGGTATAAGATATAATGCCGACGAGATATATGATCAGCATTACCAACAAGTTATTTCAGATGACATTTTTCAATGGACACACTCTTTCCATGACCTTCCCTGATGTCATCCCGTAACTTTTAACAACCTGTCATCGCGCGTCACCACAGTCACCGTGGAAAAACTGGTGTTTCATCCCTGACATGCACCTGCCGTTATCTAAGAGCTTATTCTTGGCCTTGGGACTTGAGGCACTCGAGAGCATGAAGCTCGCACATTATCATCAGCACCTTAATTACACTCAATTATCAGAACAAAATGAATTTTGATTAGTCCTGTATACATCTGAGCAGCAACACATTATCAGGCTGAGGCAATGATGATGATCTCGACCTTGAAATCATCACTCATTTCTCTTTCGTGTCTTGTGATTGGTTCGGATTCTCCAGTTCAAACTGTTAATTGTTGATGGTGGCGTGTTGCAACCTGAAACAATGCTCTTTGATATTGATGTGATAGTTCATTCCAGAATCAAATGTAGTCAGATATTTTCAGACCACAGTAGCTGTGTAATATAGGAATGAGTCCACATCCCATGCCATCTGTTCGGGTACTAGATCCAACAATTTGCCTCGATCCCAAAATAATGAGAGAATAGACGCAGTCTAATTTTAGTATTCAAGATGATGCCCATCTTTGCTATTCATTTGGGATTGACACATAACAGATGGTGTGAACTCTCTCAAAATTATTTAGGGTGTTAACTACTGCTTGAAGCCCAGCCAACCAAGTCAGTGGTTCCTGGCGTACTTAATGTTCTGCAGTCAGTGCCGAACACAAGCCAGCAAAATAATGTCTTGAAAGATATTGGACTTGTCTTTTCTCAACATACTGTACAACAAACATCACCAGAGGCTGGGTCTCCTCTCCACCGCTGCTATCACTATCAATGGGGCTCTCTACTCCGTTCAGCGGTAGATATTCTCCATCAGTCTAGTTTTATCTCTTTGAAAACTGATTGAATACTTCTGTCTGTGGCTGTCGCGTATCGGATGTGCTCGAGACAAGGTTTTGTACTATAACAGAGAGTTGACCAACTTCCTTTTTCAGTGGGAATAGGCACCACCATTCTTATTGAATATCTGTTCCTAAAGGAATGGAAGCTCTGAGCACACCTAGCTCTTCTCTGTTCCTGGAGTTTGATGGCAAGTTAGCAAAGGATTTCAGAGGACGTTATTGCCTCGTCTAAGTTCTGTATGAGGACGTAAAAGCCTATAGACTTTAGATTTTATTTAATTATTCAAGCTCTCTCATTTGATAAGGGCATCAGCCTAGCGGTCCTCTGACTGGCTGGCTGGGGCATGGCACGCAGAGACGGGCTGTCGTGGTGGGGTGTACGCTGTCAGATGTCATGGTGGGGTTCAGATGGGGTGATGCCAGCGGTCCTCTGACTGGATGGGGCATGCAGAGAATGGCTGTCAGGGTGGGGTGAGGACACACCGCAGAGAGAGAGCGAGAGAGGCTGTTGGGGTCATGGTGGGTTGACGCCTGCTAGCCTGCCCTCCAGGGATCCTGCAGCTGTCGGTCTTTCTTTCTCTCTGTCTCCCTCTCTCGACATGAGGCATCAGTCTGGGAAACTGACAAAACCACTGCGCTCACTCATCTCATTGGCATGCAGATTTAAGCAGGCAGCCCAGAGGGAGACAGAGACAGAGGGAGAGACAGAGAACGTAACAGACAATACTTCTGTAGGGAATAGGCAGAAACAACAGCACTGCTACTTATTAACCACTTACCCCTGCCCCACTTTACTTCACTTCCCCCCTAGGTCTTGTTTAGTAGGCATGAAATGGGACAAAAGGTTTTGAAACAGAGGTTGGTTGGGCTACTACCTGACCTTGACTAATAGGAACGGCGATGTTTATTTCCTAGTGGTCCGTACAGAACACAACCCCCTAGTGCAACATTCTGATCCTTGTCATGGATAGTAAGAAGTCATGTCTCTCTGCTTTACATAGCATTTTATACTGAGTGTAAAAAACATTAAGGACATCTGCTCTTTTCTTGACATAGACTGACGAGGTGAATCCAGGTGATGTCACTTGTTTGAAGTGGATTAATCAGTGTAGAGGGAGGGGACAGGTTAAAGAAGGATTTTTAAGCCTCGAGACAATTCAGACATGGATTGTGAATGTGTGCCATTCAGAGGGTGAATGGCCAAGACAAAATATGTATGTGCCTTTGAACAGGGTATGGTAGTAGGTGCCAGGTGTAGCGATTTTGTGTCAAAAACTGCAACGCTGCTGGGGTTTTCAACAGTTTCCTGTGTGTATCAAGAATGGTCCACCTCCCAAAGGACATCCAGCCGTGCCCCGACTATTTGATGCTGTTCTGAGGGCAAAGGGGGCGGGGGGTTTCAACTCAATATAAGGAAGATGTTCCTAATGTTTGGCATACTCAGTTTATATCTGCAATCTTCTGAATGTTTCACCTTACTAAAGATGCCACACATGCAGAAAACAAAGAACTGTAATTTGGTTGCTACCCCAGTTGTGCTATGGTACTGTGTATTTCTACCGTTAGACCCTAGTGGTGCAATACTACAGTACTCTATCTTCCAACTCCTCCCTACACGTGCCCTCACACCTGTCTCATCCCTCCTGCCTCGGCATCCCAGCAGAGCCCCAGAAATAGCCCACTTTAGCAGTGTGGTGGCACCAGGGGCCCATTACCATGTGACCTGCGAAGGGCAACACCTGTGAAGATCCCGGAGTAAAAATAACCAAAACAATCCACGCTGTGTTGACACAGGTGGTGCCGAGGGCTTCCCTGTCCTCCATGAATACATTAGTTCTACTTCTAGAATGTTTGCTGCAGTTATGTATCATGCTTACTTAGATTACCTAACGGAACAGAATCACATTATAAAATCTCAATTCTCTTGAAGGGGGCCAGATGCCGTAGTATAGTGATGATAAAGTTGGTTGGGTAGACATCTTTGTGGTTTGGGTAAGTACACATTTCTGGTTTCTTTTATTTCAGTTTTATATTTTTGCTTTGTGTTTTATTTTAATTTTATTTCACCTGGTTAAATAAAGGTAAAATAAAAATAAATAAACACAAACCAAAAATATGAACTGAAGTAAAAGATCCCTGAAATGTTCCATATGCACAAAAATGTTGTTTTACATCCCTGTTAGTGAGACTTTCTCCTTTAACAAGATAATCTGTCCACCTGACAGGTGTGGCATATCAAGAAGCTGATTAAAAAGGATGATCATTACACAGGTGCACCTTGTGCTGGGGACAATAAAAGGCCACTCTAAAATGTGCAGTTTTGTCACACAACACAATGCCACAGATGTCTCAAGTTTTGAAGGAGCATGCAATTGGCATGTTGACTTTAGGAATGTCCTCCAGAGCTGTTGCCAGAGAAATTCATGTTAATTTCTCTACCATAAGCCATTTCAGAGAATTTAGCAGTACATCCAACTGGCCTCACAACCGCCTATCATGCGTAACCATTCCAGCCCACTTATGTGTCTTTTGTGGAAGGTACTACACAGCGCGCAGACCCCTTCGCGCACTCAACATCGTCAAGATATGTCGAGTAGTGGTGCTATTTGGCGGGGGAAACGGTGAAGCCAGCTGTATAGCCTATTGCCTGTTTCTGTTTTGAGTCTTTATTAAAGAATGTGAAATAATCTGTTTTCTGCTTTTCATTAAATCATACATGGCTGTTATTTTTATATGGCCTACAATAAATGTGTTCATAGGGGCAGAATGTTATCTATAGGTTCTAGTATACCCAATTTCGATCAGTAATGAAAATAGAACATTCCATACGAAACAAATATTTCTGGTCAAAGGCTGACATTTGGACGTTTCAATTAAAAAAAGACTGTCACAACTTTAGAAATTTAAACATGATTTTAGAGACGCAAATTAACAATAACCTATGATTTAAATGGTTAGGTTATACTCGGCGCTCACCATTATCATAATTGACATCATTCCAATTTAGTCAAGTCACAATTATCAGCTTTGGTATAGACATCAGTGAGCAGGCTTCCCGAGTGGGAAGAGACACATGGTTAGGCCTACCAAAGGAAAACGTCTGAAATTGAAAATGATTATGAAATTTGAGCCACAGAAATAATGTTTATATAAAATGTCTGCCTTTCCCCTTACATTTTAACAGTCCAAATCCATTTATTATAGGAAAACATCACCAAATCAATTTAGCCTATGTCGTTTCAATTAGTCTCATTATGATATGGAAAATGTAATCTATTTCACAAGAACAGAATACCATATTTTGAGTTGACTCTAGAGGCTATTATACTAAAGATCTAACCAAGTTTCAACTTTAAGGCAAGGGGCATGTTTTAAAACTATTTTGGTACTCAGCTTATTTCTTGATAATATGAATCAAGATGTAGTCCATTTTGTTTTAAAATCAGTATATGGCCATCTCTCCCATTGTTCCCATCTTCAATAAAAAAAATATGCCTGAGAGATTCAGAAGACGAACATTGGAATGTTGTAAAGTGCTGCCCTTACCTGGCTGGCGAGGACACTCGGGGGAATTCTAATAGTACACAAACTAGACTATTTTTGTATTTTATTAACTTAAGATTCTCACCAGGACAGGCAGACAGTCCAGACAGACAAACAATACAGTAGGCTATACATTGCACAAAATAGCATAGGGTATTTAAATAAATGTAAGAGAATGACTGCAAATGTAATGCTGCTAATTTACAATAACAAGGCCCAGTCCATTACCTTTGAAATTCTCCTCTTTGGTCTGCCAGATCTGAATAAATGGGTTGGATGGATGGCTTCGATTGTCCAGCAATTGAATTGCAAGTCATTCATATGCTAATAATTCAAATATTCTGCTTAAAAAGACCTTGCACTGCTATCCTCAGCATTCATTATTCTTAGAGGAGGTCAGAACAAGCAGCAGTGACGTCCAGAGTTCCATAACCAGGGGCTCAGCCCTGAAGACCAGTGGCTGACTGGAGGACTCTCATATCATTGTATATGCAGGTCTGAGAAAAACACAGCCTTTTCTAAAATAATTTCCTGCAATTCTACATCATTTTACATGACTGGAGACGTTACAAGAATATTTTTTAATACCACACAAATCACCAAAATGACAAGATACTCTGACATTGACATACTGAGATCAATAAAACGATTGACCCTGGTCTTAAATGCAACCAATAGCATAGGCCAAGAGTGTAGGTCTATACACAGATTGTAGGCCTACAATATCAGGAGGAAATTATAGTCCAACTTTCCAGTGGGACTCACTTATCCAAGCTCCTGGTGACGTCCCTGACAAGCAATGGAAACCTAATTTATTCTCTGTGCTTAAAAAAATACATATATTGGTGAATGAAGCCTACACCTACAGACGGGAACGACAGACCGCAAATAAGTCCTTCTGGAAGTGCACCGAATATGATGTGTTGGAATGCCGAGGTCACATAACCCCTGACAGGGTTATCTCCACGTTGTGCTGGATGCGCGGTTCTTTCAGCTCCCGGAACATCAACTGGAGGAGCGTCTGACATACTTTCAGGCAACATGGGTTGGGTCAGATGCATTGTAAGAAAGCCAATGTCTCCCATAGGTAGCCTATGTCTTGTTTAACATACTGGCTTATTAGTATTCTTGATGACAGCATGCCCAAGGGCAATAACATGGTTGCTAAACTGCTTCTATTTTTTTTTTTTTTTTCTTTCTTTTTTCTATTTCTTTCTTTTTTCTTTGTTAAAAAATATGTAACTGCTACGATGCTGTCCTGCAAGACTTGGCAAAGACTAACAAAGGAGTGGAGGGCTGGCATCCAACATTTTTGTTGAATCTTGGTGCTACCCAGACCACCATTTGGAAGTTCGAGGCATTGCAATGACTGCATCAAAGAGATGAAAATAGAATGGAGCAGCAACTTGCTGGCATTTCGCCGCCATGGCAAAGAACCCGCTACTGAAGTCACTGGTTCAGAAATACACCACGACTGAACGGCTGGAGTCTTATCTTCCAGCCTTATCTGAAGAGCGTTGCCTACACTTTCAAGTTGCAGTTGTGAATACTCCAAAATCCATCTGAGAAAAATGAGGACCTAGCCTACTTAGACACTTCTTCATGACACATACATTTCAACACTTTCAATGACTCCAAAATACTTATGAGACCAGCACATTAAAACTTCTTAGTGATAGCCCCCTTTTTTAAAATTTTCACCTAAAATGACATACCCAAATCTAACTCTCTGTAGCGCAGGCCCTAAAGCAAGGATATGCATATTCTTGGTACCATTTGAAAGGAAACACTTTGAAGTTTGTGGAAATGTGAATTGAATGTAGGAGAATATAACACACTAGATCTGGTAGAGTACATTTATTTTCTTTTTTTTCTAACACCATCTTTGAAATGCAACAGAAAGGTCCTAAATCTAGCCATCACTCTGGTTGTAATTCCGATGGTGTCTAAAAGATAGCAGCAGTGTCTGTGCAAGGTTTCAGAAGGATAACTTGAATTATAAGAGAACTACATGACATTTAGTGTGAAGTCACCCAGGTACATTTGGGCAAATCGTGAAGGAGAAATTTCCATTACATTTTTCTGCAAGAATATCGTCAAATCTGTATACTTGGACTTTGATTTAGCTTTTCCAGTATTAGAGGCCATATTGTAAGTTCAACATTTGCAAAACACCCAGTTTTCATAACTTCACAACTCTCAATATTCCTGTAATTTTTGTCCCGACAGATACAGGGTTTCCGCATACTCCCGTAAAGCCCGGCTCATTGGCTATCTAGCTAGCTTTGTTTGACCCCGATTGGTGCTTATTTTACAAAGTCACAGTCAATCAAGTGAAGACCGCCCGCATCATCGGCGCGCCATGAAGGCGTCGCTCTCTGACCAAATTTGGAGTCCTATAGGATACACTACACTCCTAATGATATATTAAAGTCTATTTATGTTCTAGGATCTCTGAGGAATAAATACTAACGTGATTTGACTGGTTGAAATAACATTTAGGGTTAGATTTTCACAGATTCCTTTCTTTGCAAATTGAACTAGTGGAAATACAAAATCAATCATGCATGCAATATGGACCTTTTTAAGATATGAAAAATAACAAAACGACACTTTGTGTTATCTCTGGGACCCTTTGGATGATAAATTAGAGCAAGATTTCAGAATGCAAGTACACATTTCATCTTCAAATTTATCAAACCTATTGCGGTGAAAAAAGTGTTTTGTTGTTAGGAGCTCTCCTTAAACAATAGCATGGCATTTTTTCGCAGTAATGGCTACTGAAAAATGGACAGTGCGGTTATATTACAAAGATTTAAGCTTTCAGACGATATAAGACACTTATATGGGCGGCAGGTAGCCTAGTGGTTAGAGCGTTGGACTTGTAACCGAAAGCCGAGCTGACAAGGTAAAAATCTGTCATTCTGCCCCTGAACAAGGCAGTTAACCCACTGTTCCTAGGCTGTGATTGTAAATAAGAATTTGTTCTTAACTGACTTACCTAGTTAAATAAAGGTATAAAAAAAAATATGTACAGACATTTGTTTCTCTAAAATCTGCGATCGTGACACACGGCGCTGCACGATTTACAACTGTCCCGTAGACGGGACGTCTATCCCTAAATGAAGCACATTCTTGGAAGCATTTGTTCCTGAACTTGTTGTTATGGTGCTGCATTGTCATGTAGCCTACTCTTTTTTTGTGTGTATTTTAGTCCTACTTATTTTTGCCCCATTGTTGTTTAGTATTTTGCTCAGATTTGTTGTTGATAATAAAGGGTTCATGGTTGGTGTTAATGGATGGTATAGAAACTAAAATACATTGTAGAAACTAGATATTGGCTGTTTTTAGCCTTTATATAACCTTATGAACGAATTTATATACAACATTCTGTCCATATGAACAAATGTGTAATAGGCTACAAGATTGTGCCGACATAAAGGAATGTATATACAATATTTGTAGCCATACATGATTTAATGAAAAGCAGTAAACATACACATTCAATAACTCATAATCACACCCAGGCAATAGTTAACATACACATTGTTTCACATTCTTAATATCCGACTCATAAACACAATCATGCAATAGGCTACAGCTGGCTTCATAGCTTCCCCAGCGTTTCACAGATTCCCCAGCGGTTCACACTTCCTGGGGAAACTTGACTTATTGTAGCCTCACGTGGAGGAAAGGGTAGCGGAGGAAGGAGTTTTCCTCTGGTGCAGTGTTCACGGTAAAATATTACGCATTGTGGTACTGCTTCGCACCAGCCTGATTGTCTGTGGGCGAGCGGTTTGCTGATGTCAAAGTTGTGAACAAAGTGCCCCATGGTGGCAGTGGGGTTATGGTATGGGCAGGCATAAGCTATGGACAACGAACACAATTGCATTTTATCGATGGCAATTTTAATGTACAGAGATACTGTGATGAGATCCTGAGGCCATTGTCATGCCATTTATCCGCTGCCATCACCTCATGTTTTAGCATGGTAATGCACGGCCCTATGTCGCAAGGGTCTGTACATAGTTCCTGGAAGCTGAAAATGTCCTGCATACTCACCAGACATGTCACCCATTGAGCATGTTTGGGATGCTCTGGATTGACGTGTACGACAGCATGTTCCAGTTCTCGCCAATATCCAATAACCTCACAGCCATTAAAGAGGAGTAGGACTACATTCCACAGATCACAATGAACAGCCTGATCATCTCTACAGTATGTGATCAACTCTATTGTGGTCACACCAGATACTGACTGGTTTTCTGATCCACACCCCTACTTCTTTTTTATAAGGTATCGCTGACAAACAGATTTACATCTGTATTCCCAGTCATGTGAAATACATAGATTAGGGCTTAATGCATTTATTTCAATTGACTGATTTCCTTATATGAACAGTCACTCAGTAAAATCTTTGAAATGGTTGCATGTTGCATTTTATATTTTTGTTCAGTGTAGTTAAAGTCAAGAACAGTCCTTCCCCTTCTCATGAGGTGCTGCTGATGCAGTACTCAGCAGACTGGTAGGAGGGAGGGAGGAGGATGAATGGCGGGAGGGAGAGTGAGAAAAGCGAGAGAGAGGTCCTGGTGGAGCTTAAGTTCTGATCTAATTTCTGCTGCCTAAGGTTGTTTTCCTGTGGCCCAACTTCTGTTCTCTGCTCATTAGCCTGCCTCGCTCCCTTCGGATTGCTGTAGGAAGGATGATGGCTCTGTGTGTCTCCGGGAGTGTGTGTGTGTGTGTGTGCTCAGACACACTACTCCTCAGTGCAAGATAAGAATCAATTGGGTAAAAGTTACCACGGATTGGACCCCAGAGTAGGTGTAGGAGGGGATGACACTTCAAAACCCAATGAGGTATTATGGGTAGACTAAGTGGTGTTCTACGTGTCCAGCATACCAGATCAGTGGCATTGTGTGTGTGTGTGTGTGTGTGTGTGTGTGTGTGTGTGTGTGTGTGTGTGTGTGTGTGTGTGTGTGTGTGTGTGTGTGTGTGTGTGTGTGTGTGTGTGTGTGTGTGTGTGTGTGTGTGTGTGTGTGTGTTGGGAGCTCAGTATCTTCAGTACAGCGCATATTCTCTCTGTAGAGCTGAGGCTTTATTGTCCCCCAGCAGGCAATTTGTTATGCGGCATGTCATCATCAAACGCATTCAGGTAGACGCATAACATCAAATAGTTTAAATGCATTCACAATACAGAGCAATAGAGTTTCCTCATTGTATATACACTGAGTGTACAAAACATGAGGAACACCTTCCTAATATTGAGTTGCACTCCCTTTTGCCCTCAGAACAGCCTCAATTCGTTGAGGCATGGACTACAAGATGTCGAAAGCATTCCACAGGGATGCTGGCCCATGTTGACTCTAATGCTTCCTACAGTTGTGCCAAGTTGGCTGGATGTCCTTTGGGTGGTGGACCATTATTGATACACACGGGAAACTGTTGCACGTGAAAAACCCAGCAGCGTCGCAGTTGATTTATTCCTCCTGTTATGATATTTTTTTATTTTGTCTGCATTGTTGGAAAGGACCAATAAGTAATCATTTCACTGTTAGTCTACACCTGTTGTTTACGAAGCATGTCACAAATAACATTTGATTTGACACACTCAAACCGGTGCACCTGGCACCTATTACCATACTCTGTTTCAAAGGCCCTTAAATATTTTGTCTTGCCCATTCACCCTCTGAATGGCACACAATCCACAAAAGTCTCCTCCCTTTCGTCTACACTAATTTGAAGTGGATTTAACAAGTGACATCAGTAAGGGATCATAGCTTTCACCTGGTCAGTCTGTATTGGTGTTCCTAATGTTTTGTACACAGTGCATAATGGTAAGTTTCCTGTGCCACGTCCACAGTCCTTATTATGACCAGTGTGGCTCTGTTTTTTCAATGTCCACACCAGATTGCTGCTTAGAATGAGCAATATACTATTGGGCATGCATTCTAAGTAGTATTGGGCATGCATTCTAAGTAGTATTGGGCATGCATTCTAAGTAGTATTGGGCATGCATTCTAAGTAGTATTGGGCATGCATTCTAAGTAGTATTGGGCATGCATTCTAAGTAGTATTGGGCATGCATTCTAAGTAGTATTGGGCATCCATTCTAAGTAGTATTGGGCATGCAGGCCTATGTTGGACATTAGAGCGAAACCTATGGCAGCTGTTGGTCTCGGTGTGGTACCTTGCCTTGGAGCAGCACAATGTATTACGTAAGTCTCTTTGTCACGGCCGCTCTGTGCTTCCATTAAACTGACTTTGCTTTGACACCACTTAAGGTGACATCACCTCCCTCCAATCCAATACAGCTGACTGCTCTACTCAGAATTTGGAACAACTCAACAATTCAATCCCACCCGCCCTTCTAGCTGGTATAACTCTATAACACTGTTTTTTTATTCAAGCAGGTTTCGATTTTTTGATGTTGTCACGTCTAGGATGTTTCCTGGGAAACTGAGTGTGATTCATTATTCTCGATGATTGATGTTTTTCTCTCTCATCTGGATACACAGGAATGGTGTACTAGAAAGACACAGCCAAGTTTGTGATCTTCTCAGGATACTAATACCATTTGTCCCTTCCCTATCTTTGAAAACTTCATTGATTTTATTTGGCTAACAAATGAGATTTTTCTGTTCTTTTTGTTTGTTTATTTGATAAAAAAATACTGCCAGTAGTCACTGGTGCCACTATATTATTTTCGAATAGAAAATATACTATATACTTTAAGCGATTCTAATGATCAAATGAAATAGCCTAGGCCTAGATATGATGTCCATAGTTACACACTTAAACTCATGGGTCCAGGGATTCCCACAGTGAAAAAGCTGAAATTCGCTACTTTGTTCATTTTCTTGCTTTGCCCTCATATTTAGCCTTACATTGAAGTGTTTTGCCATTTTATTTTCAGAACAACCAGCGCTACAAGTAGTTTGTGACAGCAGTTATGTGAGCTTATTACTGTATTATACAGACACTGTTCCCTGGGATTTCCTATGATCTTCTATTTTAAAGAGCCTGTTACCTCTAATGACTCTTGTGTGGCTTGCGTCCTAGAGCAAAACATGGGCATGTTATGTGTGCGTGAGATTCTCAGCTTTTCAAAGTGAAGTCATAATAGTTTGTCGCTCAAGCCGTTAGGACTTCAGACGATTTTGTGACGAGACGTTTTCGGGATCTGCCCTTGTCTCACAAACACTATTATAGTTCAGCCGCCGTTAGTCGTGCAGGCTAGTGGTTGGTATCGGTGGATGCAGAAGAAATAGACTATTCCAATGCAAATCCACCTCAAACACAATGTTTTAAAGGGTTAAGAAGTCCTTAATCATGCCGGGGTGATAGTGGGACTCAAAGCGGAGGTTGGCCATTTAATTTGGCAACTGAAGTCTTGCTGCAGGCTAATGTGGTTGTTCTGTGTTCTACTGACGACAGGACCAGTACCATTCTGTGAATGTTCTCATCAATGTCCTCTGTAAGACTGTCTGGGGTGCAATAGTAGGTGAGTCAGAATCACTGAAATCAGAGCTTTTTACTGTCCTGTAGGATTTGGTATTTGAAAATTGCTGATGGCATAGCATTAATACTGCAATACTAAAAAAACAGCATTATAATCATATTCTAGTGACATCAATTTGATATGGATATTCTATTAATTTATAATTTCGTCCATCATGGCTCTTACTTTGTTTAGCACTTTTCTCAGTTTTGGGTAACAGCAACTTTCCTACTGGCACCATTTTGTTGTTGTTACACCATTTTAAGATTATTATTTTGACCTGCCAGAATACAGTCACTTGACGGTCACCAGCAGCCAAACCACTAGAGTGTCATAGCACTTGTATGTTTGATTTTATAATGTTATTTTCTGGTTAGATTACCTTGACTGTCTGAATCACTGTGAGTAATACTAATGTCATGTCCAGTAAAGGTCAGTCCTGATGGTGCTATGGGACATGACACCCATAATTAAGATATTGGGGTCACTTTGAACTTCCCTGATAACTCAAACAATTATTCTGCTGCTCTATTCTCTATTCATGTTCCAAAAAACATATCACATTTACACAAGTATTCAGACCCTTCACTCAGTGCTTTTGTTGATGCACCTTTGGCAGTAATTACATCCTTGTCTTCTTGGGTATGACACTACAAGCTTGGCACACCTGTAGGAGTTTTTCCTATTCTTCTCTGCATATCCTCTCAAGCTCTGTCAGGTTGGATGGGGAGCATTGCTGCACAGCTATTATCAGGTATCTCCAGAGATGTTTGATCGGGTTCAAGTTCTCCCTGTGGCTGAGAAATTCAAGGACATTCAGAGACTTGTCATGAAGCCACTCCTGCGTTGTCTTGGCTGTGTGCTTAGGGTCGTTGTCCTGTTGGAAGGTGAACCTTCATCCCAGTCTGAGGTCCTGAGCGCTATGGAGCAGGTTTTCATCAAGGATCTCTCTCTACTTTGCTCCGTTCATATTTCCCTTGATCCTGACTAGTCTCCCAATCCTTGCCGCTGAAAAACAAACCCACAGCATGATGCTGCCACCACCATGCTTCACCATAGGGATGGTGCCAGGTTTCCTCCAGATGTGATGCTTGGCATTCAGGCCAAGGAGTTCAGTCTTGGTTTCATCAGACCAGAGAATCTTGTTTCTCATGGTCTGAGAGTCCTAAAGGGACCGTTTGGCAAGCTCCAAGCAGGCTGTCATGTGCCTTTTACTGAGGACGGGCTTCTGTCTGACCACTACCATAAAGGCCTGATTGGTGGAGTGCTGTAGAGATTGTTGTCCTTCTGGAAGGTTCTCCTATCTCCACAGAGAAAGTCTGGAGCTCTGTCAGAGTGACCATTGGTTTTTGGTCAGTTTGGTCGGGCGACCAGCTCTAGGAAGAGTCTTGGTGGTTCCAAACTTCTTTCATTTAAGAATGATGGAGGCGACTGTGTTCCTGGGGACCTTCAAAGCTGCAGAAATGTATTGGTACCCTTCCCCAGAGACACAATCCTGTCTCGGAGCTCTACAGACAATTCCTTTTACCTCGTGGCTTGGTTTTTGCTCTGACATGCACTGTCAAATGTGGGACCTTTATAAAGACAGGTGTGTGCCTTTTCAAATCATGTTCAATCAATTGAATTTACCACAGGTGGACTTCAATCAAGTTGTAGAAGCATCTCACGGATGATCAATGGAAACAGGATGCACCTGAGCTCAATTTCGAATCTCATAGAAAAGGGTCTGAATACTTATGTAAATAAGGTGTTTCTAAAATTCACTTTCACTTTGTCATTATGGGGTATTGTGTGTAGATTTCTAAGGAGTTTCTATTTACTTAATCCATTTTAAGGCTGTAAGGTAACAAAATGTGGAAAAAGTCTGAAAAATCTGAATACTTTCCTAACAAGCAATATCTAACAGTTTCCCAACACATACCCAAAATACACATAAATCTAAGTAAGGAATGGATTAAGAATATTTACATAGTACATAATATTATTTAGGCCCTAATCTATGGATTTCACACAACTGGGCAGGGGCACAGCCATAGGTGGGCCTGGGAGGACATTGGAATGAGTTTTTCCCTACAAAAGGGGTTGTGGCTGGTCTCCGACAATCCCACAGGTGAAGAAGCCGGATGTGGAGGTCCTGGGCTGGTGTGGTTACACGTGGTCTGTGTTTCTGAGGCCAGTTGGACGTACTGCCAAATTCTCCATTTTTTTTTATTTTACTAGGCTAGTCAGTTAAGAACCAATTCTTATTTTCAATGACGGCCTAGGAACAGTGGATTAACTGCCTGTTCAGGGGCAGAATGACAGATTTGTACCTTGTCAGCTCCGGATTTGAACTTGCAACCTTTCGGTTACTAGTCCAACGCTCTAACCACTAGGCTACCCTGCCACCCCAAATGACGTTTGAGGCGACTTATGGTAGAGATATTAACATAAAATTTTCTGGCAATAGCTCTGGTGGACATTCCTGCAGTCAACATGCCAATTGCACACTCCCTCAAAACTTGAGACATCTGTGGCATTGTGTTGTGTGACACAACTGCACATTTTAGAGTGGCCTTTTATTGTCCCTAGCACAAGGTGCACCTGTGTAATTAGCATGTTCTCCTTCAGGAATAGCCAGGGTCATTTATTGTCATCTTGGTGGGATGGACACTTAGTTCTTACTGTAAATCATTTTTGGGACTATTCAATTTCACGGCAGGGCAGGCTGAAGCCTCTGCGTAGCAGCCTGGAGGAGATTTTAGGCTTTTTGGAGGATTGAGGGAGAAGGAATAAGCATTTGTTGATTTGGTCTCTTTGATATTCAGATATCATTAGAGAAGGAATGGAATAGCAGCTGTGGATATCAACTTTATTTATTTACCAAGCCGTCCTCTGCTGTTATTCGCCCGTCACTCTCCCTAGGCCATGGTAATTGTTTTTAATAATTCAACATGATGCCGCCACTGCCTCCCATAGTAAGTTATGCCATAGAGAGAGTGTGTGTGTGTGACTTACAGCATAGCATATCAAGACAGCCAGTTACCTATGGAACTAATTAAGTGAAACCAAATTAGTCTCCGCTCCTTTCGAGAAGGTTGAGGATTAACCAACAGCCAGGTCTCTGATTCATATGAATAGCATCAACATGTCACATACACCGAATATAACAGTAGACCTTACAGTGAAATGCTCACTTACAAGCCCTTAACCAACAATGCAGTTTTAAGAAAATAGAGTAAAGAAAATATTTACTAAATAAACTAACGTGAAAAAAAATAAGTTACACAATAAAATACCAATGAGGCTATATACAGGGGGTACTGGTACCGAGTCAATGTGCAGGGTACAGGTTAGTCAAGGTAATTTGTACATGTAGTAGGGGTAAAGTGACTGCATAGATAAGAAACAGCGAGTAGCAGCAGTGTAAAAACAAAAGGGGGGATGTCAATGCAAATAGTCCGGTGGCCATTTGATTAATTGTTCAGCAGTCTTATGGCTTGGGGTTAGAAGATGTTAAGGAGCCTTTTGGACCTAGACTTGGTGCTCCGGTACCGCTTGCTGTGCGATAGCAGAGAGAACAGTCTATGACTTGGGTGATTGGAGTATTTTTTGGGGCCTTCCTCTGACACCGCCTAGTACAGTTGAAGTCGGAAGTTTACATACACTTAGGTTGGAGTCATTAAAACTCGTTTTTCAACCACTTCACAAATTTCTTGTTAACAAACTATAGTTTGGGTAAGTAAGTTAGGACATCTACTTTGTGCATGACACAAGTAATTTTACCAACAATTGTTTACAGACCGATTATTTCACTTATAATTCACTGTATCACAATTCCCATGGGTCAGAAGTTTACATACATTAAGTTGACTGTGCCTTTTAAACAGCTTGGAAAATTCCAGGAAATTATGTCATGGCTTTAGAAGCTTCTGATAGGCTCATTGACATCATTTAAGTCAATTGGAGGTGTACCTGTGGATGTATTTCAACGCCTACCTTCAAACTCAGTACCTCTTTGCTTGACATCATGGGAAAATCAAAAGAAATCCGCCAAGACCTCAGAAAAAAAACTGGAGACCTCCACAAGTCTGGTTCATCCTTGGGAGCAATTTCCAAACGCCTGAAGGTACCACGTTCATCTGTACAAACAATAATCCGCAAGTATAAACACCATGGGACCACGCAGCTGCCATACCGCTCAGGAAAGAGACGCGTTCTGTCTCCTAGAGATGAACGTACTTTGGTGTGAAAAGTGCAAATCAATCCCAGAACAACAGCAAAGGACCTTGTGAAGATGCTGAAGGAAACAGGTACACAAGTATCTATATCCACAGTAAAACGAGTCCTATATCGACATATCCTGAAAGGCCGCTCAGCAAGGAAGAAGTCACTGCTTCAAAACCACCATAAAAAGCTAGACTACGGTTTGCAACTGCACATGGGGACAAAGATCGTACTTTTTGGAGAAATGTCCTCTGGTCTGATGAAACAAAAATATAACTGTTTGGCCATAATGATCATCGTTATGTTTGGAGGAAAAAGGGGAGGCTTGCAAGCTGAAGAACATCATCCCAACCGTGAAGCATGGGGGTGGCAGCATCATGGTGTGGGGGTACTTTGCTGCAAGAGGGACTGGTGCACTTCACAAAATAGATGGCATCATGAGGAGGGAACATTATGTGGATTTATTAAAGCAACATCTCAAGACATCAGTCAGGAAGTTAAAGCTTGGTCACAAATTGGTCTTCCAAGTGGACAATGACCCCAAGCATACTCTCTTTTAATGACTTCTGTAACCGTAATAGCCTTGGTTTCATGCATGTTAACATTAGAAGCCTCCTCCCTAAGTTTGTTTTATTCACTGCTTTAGCACACTCTGCCAACCCAGATGTTCTAGTCGTGTCTGAATCCTGGCTTAGGAAGACCACCAAAAATTCTGAAGTCTCTATCCCTTACTACAACATTTTCAGACAAGACAGCCAAAGGGGGCGGTGTTGCAATCTACTGCAAAGATAGCCTGCAGAGCTCTGTCCTACTATCCAGGTCTGTACCCAAACAATTTGAACTTCTATTCTTAAAAATCCACCTCTCTAAAAACAAGTCTCTCACCATTGCCGCCTGCTATAGACCACCCTCTGCCCCCAGCTGTGCTCTGGACACCATATGTGAACTGATTGCCCCCCATCTATCTTCAGAGCTCGTGCTGCTAGGCGACCTAAACTGGAACATGCTTAACACTCCAGCCATCCTACAATCTAAGCTTGATGCCCTCAATCTCACACAAATTATCAATGAACCTCCCAGGTACCACCCCAAAGCCGTAAACACGGGCACCCTCATAGATATCATCCTAACCAACTTGCCCTCTAAATACACTTCTGCTGTTTTCAACCAAGATCTCAGCGATCACTGCCTCATTGCCTGCATCTGTAATGGGTCAACGGTCAAACGACCTCCACTCATCACTGTCAAACGCTCCCTGAAACACTTCAGCGAGCAGGCCTTTCAAATCAACCTGGCCGGGGTATCTTGGAAGGATATTGATCTCATCCCGTCAGTAGAGGATGCCTGGTTATTTTTTTTAAATGCCTTCCTCACCATCTTAAATAAGCATGCCCCATTCAAGAAATGTAGAACCAGGAACAGATATAGCCCTTGGTACTCTCTCTCTCTGCCCTTAACCAACACAAAACAATCCTATGGCGTTCTGCATTAGCATCGAACAGCCCCCGTGATATGCAATTTTTCAGGGAAGCTAGAAACCAATATACACAGGCAGTTAGAAAAGCCAAGGCTAGCTTTTTCAAGCAGAAATTTGCTTCCTGCAACACAAACTCAAAAAAGTTATGGGACACTGTAAAGTCCATGGAGAATAAGAACACCTCCTCCCAGCTGCCCACTGCACTGAGGATAGGAAACACTGTTACCACCGGTAAATCCACTATAATTTAGAATTTCAATAAGCATTTTTCTACGGCTGGCCATGCTTTCCATCTGGCTAACCCTACCCCGGTCAACAGCACTGCACCCCCCACAGCAACTTGCCCAAGCCTTCCCCATTTCTCCTTCTCCCAAATCCAGTCAGCTGATGTTATGGAAGAGCTGCAAAATCTGGACTCCTACAAATCAGCCGGGCAAGACAATCTGGACCCTTTCTTTCTAAAAATTATCTGCCGAAATTGTTGCAACCCATATTACTAGCCTGTTCAACCTCTCTTTCATGTCGTCTGAGATTCCCAAAGATTGGAAAGCAGCTGCGGTCATCCCCCTCTTCAAAGGGGGGGACACTCTTGACCCAAACTGCTATAAACCTATATCTATCCTACCCTGCCTTTCTAAGGTCTTCGAAAGCCAAGTCAACAAACAGATTACTGACCATTTCGAATCCCACCATACCTTCTCAGCTATGCAATCTGGTTTCAGAGCTGGTCATGGGTTCACCTCAGCCATGCTCAAGGTCCTAAACAATATCTTAACCGCCATCGATAAGAAACAATACTGTGCAGCCGTATTCATTGACCTGGCCAAGGCTTTCGACTCTGCCAATCACCACATCCTCATCGGCAGACTCGATAGCTTTGGTTTCTCAAATGATTGCCTCGCCTGGTTCACCAACTACTTCTCCGATAGAGTTCAGTGTGTCAAATCGGAGGGCCTGTTGTCCGGGCCTCTGGCAGTCTCTATGGGGGTGACACAGGGTTCAATTCTTGGACCGACTCTCTTCATCAATCATCAATGATGTCGCTCTTGCTACTAGTGAGTCTCTGATCCACCTCTACGCAGACGACACCATTCTGTATACTTCTGGCCCTTCTTTGGACACTGTGTTAACAACCCTCCAGATGAGCTTCAATGCCATACAACTCTCCTTCCATGACCTCCAATCGCTCTCAATTACAAGTAAAACTAAATGCATGTTCTTCAACCGATCGCTGCCTGCACCTGCCCGCCCATCCAACATCACTACTCTGGACGGTTCGGACTTAGAATATGTGGACAACTACAAATACCTAGGTGTCTGGTAAGACTGTCAACTCTCCTTCTAGACTCACATCAAACATCTCCAATCTAAAGTTAAATCTAGAATTGGCTTCCTATTTAGCAACAAAGCATCCTTCACTGATGCTGCCAAACATACCCTTGTAAAACTGACCATCCTGACTTCGGCGATGGATGTCATTTACAAAATAGCCTCCAATACCCTACTCAATAAATTGGGTGCAGTCTATCACAGTGCCTTCCGTTTTGTCACCAATGCCCCATATACTACCCACCACTGCTACCTGAACGCTCTCGTTGGCTGGCCCTCGCTTCTTAACCCTGCTAGGTAAAGTCCCCACTTATCTCAGCTCGCTGGTCACCATAGCAGCACCCACCTGTAGCACACGCTACAGCAGGTATATCTCTCTGGTCACCCCCAAAACCAATTCTTCCTTTGGCCGTCTCTCCTTCCTGTTCTCTGCTGCCAATGACTGGAACGAACTACAAAAATCTCTGAAAATGGAAACACTTATCTCCCTCACTAGCTTTAAGCACCAGCTGTCAGAGCAGCTCACATATTACTGCACCTGTACATAGCCCATCTATAATTTAGCCCAAACAACTACCCTTTCCCCCTACTGTATTTATTTATTTATTTTGCTCCTTTGCACCCTATTATTTCTATCTCTACTTTACACATTCTTCCACTGCAAATCTACCATTCCAGTGTTTTACTTGCTATATTGTATTTACTTCGCCACCATGGCCTTTTTTTTTGCCTTTACCTCCCTTATCTCACCTCATTTTCTCACATTGTATATAGACTTATTTTTCTACTGTTTTATTGACTGTATTGTTTTACTCCATGTGTTGTTGTATGTGTCGAACTGCTTTACTTTATCTTGGCCAGGCCGCAATTGTAAATGAGAACTTGTTCTCAACTTGCCTACCTGGTTAAATAAAAAATAAATACTTCCAAAGTTGTGGCAAAATGTCTTAAGGACAACAAAGTCAAGGTACTAGAGTGGCCATCACAAAGCCCTGACCTCAATCCTATAGTAAATTTGTGGGCAGAACTGAAAAAGCGTGTGCGAGCAAGGAGGCCTACAAACCTGACTCAGTTACACCAGCTCTGTCAGGAGGAATGAGCCAAAATTCAACCAACTTATTGTGGGAAGGTTGTGGAAGGCTACCCAAAACATTTGACCCAAGTTAAACAATTTAAAGGCAATGCTACCAAATACTAATTGAGTGTATGTAAACTTCTGACCCACTGGGAATGTGATGAAAGAAATAAAAGCTGAAATAAATCACTATCTCTACTATTATTCTGACATTTCACATTCTTAAAATAAAGTGGTGATCCTAACTGACCTAAGGCAGGGACTTTTTACTAGGATTAAATGTCAGGAATTGTGAAAAACTGAGTATAAATGTATTTGGCTAAGGTGTATGTAAACTTCCGACTTCAAATGCAGGTCCTGGATAGCAGGGCGCATGGCCCCAGTGATGTGCTAGGCTGTACACACTGTAGTTTTACATTTGATTTATATTTGTAATTTTGTGTCTTATGATGTGCGATCAATTCAAAGCGTCCTCTGTGGTTCATAGCTGAATGTTCATTTCTGTAAGAGTTCTCTGAATTTTTTACATGGATCAGAGGAGGCTGGTGGGAGGAGCTAAAGGAGGACAGGCTCATTGTCATGGCTGGAATGGAATCAAGGGAACAGAGTCAAACACATTCTTACCATGTGTTTGGTACCATTCCATTCATTACAATGAGCCATTCCTCCTATAGCTCCTTCCACCAGCCTCCACTGATATGGATCATAGCTGAATATCAACATGCGTCTTTCCAGTACTTCAGGTATAATGCTTTATTTCTGTTCTGAGCATCTACGAGCCCTTGTATTTTGAAAATGGCTGTTTCCACACCTAATGTCTGCTGTTGGTAGTGTTACCTGCATTTCCATTTGACGGTAGTACTGTGTCTCCCGGAGTTAAGCTGCTGTTGTAGATCTCTGTGTTAAGGGCAGTGAGAGGATGGGGAGCTTTTAATGTAGGATTTCTGCGGATTGTTTGCGCCGCAGGGCACTGGGTGTGAAAACACTGTTGTCAGTTAAACATAATGACGCTCCCAGCTCATTGTCTTAGTGTGTGTGGGTGGGGTGGTGGCACAGGGACGCAGACAAAACACATGAAATGACATTGGGAGCCTGTGCCCAAATGCTCTCACAGCTATTTTCAGGCGGCACAGAAACCTTAAAAGGGAGTGAAAGTTAGAGAGATCAATGAATGAATAACTAGTGGGTTGGTTAGCCGTAGCCTACTGTATGTAGGGAACATTGCTAGCTGTCAAAAAGGGAAGTGCATCAAGACATGTTGTGACGGAACCTTTTATTGAATTGAAGGGACAGTCTTGAACAGATTCATAACCACCGGTGTGCCGTGATTGCGTCTTCATGCTGTGCGTTGGAATGACAGAGGTGTATGTTCGATATACTGTATGTTGAAAATACATTGGAACGTTGGTCAATGGTTACTGCCCTGCTCATCATACCTTGCAGGGCATATAAAAAAAAGGAAAACAATTTGACATGTATTTCTCAGTAGGATCTGTAGTATTTATAGGACTTTTTTTTTTAATTCTGAATGTTATGAGGATTGGCTTTCTTTCTGTCTCTGTGTGTTTCTCTGCTTCACTCTTCTAAAAGGCTTTCATTTGAAGCGGGGGCCTGTAGTGCTGTATTGTAGCGAGGAGGAGGACACACATACACAGTTTAGTTGTAGTGTAGCGAGGAGGAGGACTGGGAGCCACCAGCCCACGCAGGCAAAGCTGTGAAAACTGTGCATCCAAGCTTGAATCCTCCCCCGTCCTCTGGCTGTTCTCCTAGCAGCAGCCTCCCTCCACAGACCAGCAGCAAACGTCACCCTGACCTCAATGTCAGGCTCCAGCCCAAACCAACCAACCAGTCAAGGAGATTTTGACCTTTCTCTGTCTTTAAAAAACAACTACTGCTTTTTGTCCTCCTGTCCTTAGTGAAATAAACATGTTTTAAACCTGCCCAGGACTGTAGATGTGGTCCTGGATATATTCAGATGACACAGCAAGCACAGAGTGATTGTTTTGAAGAGGGAGTTTGGGTGCTGAGTCAAGGCCCCCACCCATACATCCATCCGCTCACGCATAGTACTCATACATACACATACACACACACACACTAATACAAAACACACATTCAAATCCAAGCATGTTTCAGACAGAAGCGTCTGGATTTTTTTCTCCCTGGCAGCAGCCTCCCACAGACGTCCTCAAACCTGTCATTTTCTCTGCAGTGGAAGAATTGTGACGTACGTTGGTCGGTAGCTCAGCTGAATTTTAAAAAGCTCCACACACCCACGCTCGATACCACTACTGCAAGCATCATTATAACAAACTTTCCTTGCTCTATATCTCCCTTCTACTGTGTGTGTCTGTCTCTGTCAGTGTTTTGCCTTGTTCATGGGCCTGCATTCATTCTGTGTAAATGCACAACGGACAGGATTCTAATAAGATTTGTTAATAGCTTTTTTAATTGACAGTGTGCAATCAATGTCACAGCTCGGTTATTATCTCTAGTTTGGGTTGTTGGTTAGGAGAAATGTTGTATTTTGTTGCTGTGTGTGTAGTATGCGTGTGTGGGTGGGTTTGTGTGGGTGGGCAGGGAATTGTTGGCTGTACTCTGAGTGTGTGTGTGTGTTGTGGATTTTCACTTAGTGTGAGTAATGTGTGATACATGTATTTCTGTAGTGAGGAAGATGAGTAGGCACTAGGGTTGGGCGGGATCCAGATGTTAATACCGTTTCTAAACTATACTGAGGTATACGGTATTACCGAAAGTATACACAAGGGGCGCTATTTAAAAAAAATATATAGTATTTGTGTGAGTCCTGTGCGTGAGCGGATTGATGCATATGTGGGCGGCCTTGACTCAGCACCCAAACGCCTTCTTCAGAACAATCACACCACCACTCTGTGCTTGCTGTGTCATCTGAATACATTCAGGGATAGCTTTTTTTTTAAATAGATGTGGCTTTTTAAAATACATTTTTGACATGTATAACAATTTAGGTAACAGGGATCTTGATCCAGGAGGGGATTGAATGTCTCTGCTGTAACCATGAAGCTTGATCTTGACATCTAGCCACTTAGCAAGCAAATTAGCAAACCAAATGTATAGCTGGAGCCCTGAGCTGGATATAATTAAATTGACACATCTTACATTTCTTATGTTATTCGTAACTTATTGTTAGCTATAAGCAGTGGCGTAGCACTCACACCCGCAGCCCCAAAGAGGCAGGGGTACCCCCCCCCCCCCCCTTCGGTATACAGTATAAGGAGACACACACTCGTTCATACACACACACACACATACACACACACAAACACATACACACTCCGAATGCACTGATTGGCGGATTCTTGGTATTCATCACAGCCTCTGATCAAGGTTAAAGTTGTGAGAAATACTCAGTGATGCTCAAGGAAACACAAATTAGTCTTCTCTGGGAAAGTCGAGATGCAGGGTAAAATATTAATATCATTTGAGGAGAGAAAATGCAAAGGTGGAAGGTTCCCTTCTGGAGCTGTCTGGGGAGATCCTCATGGGATTGGCTGTTTCAGAGCTGTCAATCATCTGGGCTGAGATGGACATAACAAATGCTGGCCAGATTGACATGGGGCACACAGTCATGCAGAGCTGAATCACCACACACACACACACACACACACACACAGAGTGAAGAAGGTCCCAAGAGGAACTCCCCTCCCCTAATATCATTGGGCCATGCTCTTACTCTGTTTTGATTAATACACATCCCCGTGCCTCTCTAGTCCCCATGCTCTCATTACAGGTGCCTGTCAGTTGATTTTTTAAATCAATGAGGCTTGATTCTGAAATCAGGGAACAGTGCTCTCTGATGTTGGCTGTTTTGATGATGATGCTGTAGCCATAAAAATAAAGGAGTGATTATACACTGAACAAAAATATAAACACAACATGTAAAGTGTTGGTCCCATGTTTCATGAAATAAAAGATCCCAGAAATGTTCCTCACACACGAAAAGCTTATTTCTCTCAAATTTTGTGCAAACATTTGTTTACGTCCCTGTTAGTGAGCATTTCTCCTTTGCCAAGATAATCCATCCACTTGACAGGTGTGGCATATCAAGACGCTGGTTGAACTGAATGATCATTATTGTACTGGGGACAATAAATGGCCACTCTAAAATGTGCAGGTTTGTCACACAACACAATGACACAGATGTCTCAAGTTTTGAAGGATTGTGCAATTGGCATGCTGACTGCATTCGAATTGAATGTTAATTTATCTACCATAAGTCGCCTCCAATATTGTTTTAGAAAATTTGGCAGTACGTCCAACTTGTCTCACAACCGCAGACCACGTGTATAGCGTTGTGATGGCGAGCGGTTTGCTGATGTCAGCATTGTGAAAAGAGTGCCCCATGGTGGAGGTGGGGTTATGGTATGGGGAGGCATAAGCTACGGACAATGAAGACATTAGCATTTTATTGATGGCAATTTTAATTCACAGAAATACCGTAATGAGATCCTGAGGTCCAAATGTATTTATGGTGTCTCTGACCAACAGCTGCATATCTGTATTCCCAGTCATATGAAATCCATAGATTGGGGCTTAATGAATTTACTTCAGTTTACTGATTTTCTCATATGAACTGTAACTCAGTAAAATAGTTTTTTCAGTATATTTGTGTGGCTGTAGTCTGGGGCAATGTCACTAGGCCTACTCTAGCCTCAGGCACGGTGTCACTCTGCTTCCTGTGCATCATTGCTGCCACCTTTTTAGTCTCTGATCTGATGACTTCAACCTGTGGAGCTCTGCTATGATGGCTCGGGTTCATTCATATTGTAACGATCTTTAATTGTGAACTTATCCTGAGAATTATGCATTTTGTGATAACACACACACAGATTTTTATTTGAAATATGAGCTCAAGGAACCCACCTTTTTATAGAAGCCATACCGATGCTTGGTCTCATGAGTCCTCGTGAGTCATTCACACAATGTAATAATACTGACATGCTATTGACAACCTGTAGCGTAAGTACACACACTACAATACTACATACACTTTTATTGAATTGGAATGACATGTATGCGTAAGATAACCTTTACCCCTTCGGGTGCTGCCATAGACTGTGCAGGCTAGTGGATGAGACTACAAAGCAGATGAAATGGTGTTTCTGTAGTTCTGAAATTGAGAGAATGATTTGTTTTACCATTAGTAGTCAGCCTACCGCTGTGCAGGTGTGTGAGGTCAGTCATCAATACCTAGAGACAAAGTGCTTGAAGGATCAACATCTGTATCAATGGAGGCTGCTGAGGGAGGGCAGCTCATAGTAATGGCTGGAATGGAGTCAGTGGAATAGTCTCAACCATAAGGAAACCATGTGTTTGATACCATTCCATTGACTCCATTCCAGATGTTATTATGAGCTGTCCTCCCCTCAGCAGCCTCCACTGGTCTGTACGTACGTAGTACCTCTGGGTCTAATAATGATGATCATCAATGGTGCTGATGGGGATACTGAATACTGATAGCCATGATGAATAAGGTACTGTCTCAGCTCCCCTCCTCTCCTTTCCCGGCCAGCCAGGCAGCAGCCTCCTGTTGATTGTCAGAGGAACAGCGTGTGTCTGACATTTTAACACGGACTCGAATCCTCCTATCATTGAGGGTCGCGAGGAGAAAACACGTCATACAATCTGCTAGACTACGGGTCTAGACATTTGTAGCATCTGTGGCCTGTAACTACAGGAAACCACCAGAATGTTGTCTGTCTGCTGGTTGATATGAGGCTTTGCCTATGAGTTCCAGCCTATTGTAGTGGAGGGATAAACTGAATGGCGTAAGCCTTAAGACACATTTCTTATTTTATGTGATCAGTGAGTGTCACACCACATGAGATGGATAGATCTGATCATAAGACTAAACTGGCAACAGTTCAATCCTTTCACACAGTGAAAACCTTTGCTTATTGGGTAACATTTACATTTGAGTCATTTAGCAGACTGTTATCCAGAGTGACTTACAGTAATGAGTGCATACGTTTTCTAACATTTTGATCCTGGGTAAGGAGGGTTCTCTTTACAGCTTTTATTCCCAGTGAAAGGTGTGGTTTCTGAGCTTTCTATATAATTAATCATCAAGTATAATAGAGACATGAGGGGAGCCATAAGTAAGTTTGGGAGGGGCTGAGTGCAGGGGAAACGATCACATGTAGCAGTACTGCTAAGGGGAGGAACCGTTTAAGACCCAGATACCTCGGCTCCCTGCCTAGCAATAATGATGCAATGTTTAGCGATAAGGAGGAGACTCCACCCAAAGTGGGGTATGTATTCACTACCACGGGTGAAACCATGTTTTTGTCTGACGCAGCTGTGTTGACCCACTGGGAAGAATAAACTTGGTTTAAACTTTCATAGTGTCCGTTGAGTTTGTAGTCTGAAAATTAGAACCTAGCACCAGAAGGTAGGATTTCTCTGTGATCGTACACAGGCACTTCAAATTCCATTGAGGTTCTTATATGGCCTCATTTAAAACCCCTGCACTACCTTCTGGCTTGTCCTCTGTTGTCGTTACGACTCTCTCAGCTCAACTCTCTGAAAACTGGCTGCATACTCTAGTCTAGATTTACATCCACAGCAGAGCAGAGGTACCTAGGCTGCTAAAAAATTGGCTTACGTAACAATACAATACAGAACAGAAGCCTTTGAACAGTCATCTCAACCAGCAGAGTTGCCCTAGAAGAATACTGGTTCCAACAGGAGTCACGCTGCCCCCCCTCCCGGTGGAGACATGTACTGCATCCTGCCTGGCAAATAGTGTTGGATAACATCGTTCCTATTTGAATTTAATAGAGCGAGGAAGGAAAAAAACAAATTACAGGGCCGTAATGAGTTTTTCTATAAAAACTATTTCATTAGACCTGTGCTGAATTAAATGCAGGAGATGGTATTTCCCTGAGGATAGCCCAAGCAAATGTCCTCCTCCTCACATTGGTTTACAGTGGAAACTACATTCCTTTAGAGAGAAATGTATTTCTGACAGATTCCATAATTGAATTGGAGCTACAGTTTGCAGACTCTATTTAAATATTTATTCTCAGGGAGTTAGTTTGCCAGACCAATATTTTGTCTTTTACCTCTCTCATTGGTAAATAATCCATTTGGCGGTCTAAACGGTTAATTCCCTAGGCCTAGCACAGTTATGGAGAACATTATGAGTTGATATGTATCATGACACGTCATATGTTTTGTATTACTTCTGAAGTAAGTCTACACTTTCTAGAGTTCTCATCCCCTCTACCACCCCCACTTCTAATACTGTCAAAAACACTAGAACAATATTTTGTATTTATTATGTGTTAGGAGTCTCAACCTTAAATGATTCTTGCCTCGGGCCGGGAACTAGCAGGACCTAGAAAGTTACACCGGAACAATAGAAAGCTCCTGGCTAACATGCGGGCACAACATGAGCTTTACCCTGCTACCCATATACACTCTGTATACGTCACAATGACTAGCACAGATGAGATGACACACAAACACACACACACACACACACCCTGACACCCACAGAAAACCCCCAGACATGGCCAGTCAAGCCAGTCTATCAGAAATCCTCCTCCCAACTGCCATATAGATAAAGTTGCAGAACTGGGGCCACAAAATGTGTGTAGCAGCTGTCAGTCGATAAAGGGAAGGAGAGAGAGACGACACATCCTTCCTCTGTTACCCCAGCTGGGAGGGAATGGACTGAGACTGAAAGTCTGATCCTATGACTGACCAGAGCTTATTAATGGATGTCCCATTCTGGCTATGGGCTTATTAATGGACGTCCCATTCTGGCCATGGGTTTATTAGGATTAGCCTAATAATCCCAGCAGTTGTTTTAGGTATAGGGCCTTTAGACCCCTCCTCCTCAGCTCAGAGGATTACCAGGAGGAGGAAACGGCTCCCCGTCACAACACCTGACGCATGGTCGTGTCTTCCTGACCAGGTCAGTGTGTTACAATACAGCTCAGCTCAGCACAGCCACAACACTCCAGAGCTGTCTGCTGGGACTACATCATATGCAGGACTGGGCAAATACTACCTTTTGGATCCAGATTTAGTTTACACTGGAGGTTGAAATACGAAAGACTAACCTGAGAGGACAGAGAGAATATTAAAATAGAGAGGAGAGGAAGAAGTGGAATAAAACCACAAGATGGTAATGATGGAAAATACCAGCTTGTATGTCAGTGAGTTTGAAGCGTGAGGGTTGGACGGTGGATTTGTATGGTTAGGTTGTGTCCTGTGAGCCCTTTGGTCCACTAGGAGCTAAAGGAATAAGTCAAGTCAGTCTGTGCCTCTTGAAAGTGTGGGACCATGCTGCTGTGTTTCGGGGGCCGCAGACGGACCAGGCACCACCACATCCACTGGGGCGAAGAGGACTGTCTACTGGCTGAAGAGCCTTAGGTTATTCAAATCCCTGGCTACCTGGACGCAGGTAGCACAAACCTGGACACAGGTAGCACAAACCTGGACGCAGGTAGCACAAACCTGGACGCAGGTAGCACACCTGTTCACTACACAGCAGGTCCACATATCGATATGACTAACAGCTCAGTTGAAGCAGCAAGCTCTCAAAGCAGTGCATTTGGAGTATGAATCTATTTGCTAGCTGGTATTTGAGCAGTTTTCATAAAGTGTTGTAGCTGGTTTCTTATTTGAGAAGCCTGTCTCAAAGACCGTATCCACAGCCCAGACTTCCTGGAAAGATGCTTGGGATGCCTTGAAGGGATTATTACCCTTCAACACAATAAACTGTACTAGACAATGGCATGGCAGTGGGTGTTGTACTGTATAAGTGTGAGATAACATCAACCACTTCAAATCACTCATTCTCTACTCAGTATCTACTCAAGTTATACAAATAAGACACTTGATAAATACCTAGATGGAGACCGATTTAAAGATGTTAGCTATAAAGTCACCCTTTTGAAAATAAGGCTACTACTATGTAGAATACAGCAGTGCTCCAGTCTGAGAACATGTATATGTCCTTCAAGGGCCTGAGGTTGTTCTGTATATAGAGAAGTTGTCTGTTTTTTCCTTTTGGTGGGATGATCCTGTAGACACATGCTGTCTGGGTGCTGCTTTGCTTGGGCCAGCCAGATGTTATCTGTCCAGATGTCCTGTCAGGATCATGTCCTCACAACCCTGGTTCTCTACATGTGCTCTGATTACTAATTGATAAAGTATTATGTAAAAACATGTTCATATAATGTTTTTACTGTGTTACTAAACAGGTATAAAAGCAACTAAACGGTTACCTTTACAGGTTCTGTTTTTTGATGTCATGCATGTATTTCTTTAGCAGTTATAGCCTACTTAGAACATATTTTTATATCAAGCAACGCTATTTTCCAGTGGCCCTCATCAACATGTTTCTCTCTAAACACATGGGGGCGCTGCTTTTGATGGCATCATCAATTGCCTCAGTGTCCCGTGGTGATAAGAATATGGAATTAGGGCTTAACCTAGTTGGTCAGCTTTGTGTTGTGCCTTTATTCAGAGTGGTTGCCATTTGATTGACCAATGCCTAATTGAACACCAAAGCTCTGCCCATGCTGAATATAAAGCTGGAATGTGCCAGATTATGCAGTGAGTTCCTTTTAGAGCCTTAAATGACATTGAAATAACAAGCTGAATATGCATCCGTTTATGGTAGCCAATCAGTTGCTGACAATGACTTATGAGCTAATAATTGTTCCTGTGGAAAGGTTAATTTACTTATTTTGGGAAGGCGTCAAAGCCAGATTTGTAATTATTACTTAGTGGTATTTTGTAGAGGTGACAGTTTACATACCAACTAATTTATCAGATTATTTCAGTGATTAACAACACTGTAAAAATAATTTGCTGCCTGCCATAAATGGTAGTCGGGTCACTCCTGGAGTGACTAAGTGTGTGAGAGCTTGTGTGTGCTTTTGTCAGTGCATGTGTATGTAAACACTGGGATCGATCCACTCAAACCGTAGTCCATTATTGCTGTCAGGTTAGGTGGCAATTAATATAGCAGTGACTGTTACTTTCACACAATTAGGCGACTTTCTGCATTGAGCTATTTTAGCTTTTTTTAAATGTTTATTTACAATGAACTAGAGAACATATCTTGCCCTTTCAAGCTATCTGACCCACTTGTGTGCAACCCATGTGATCTGCTTTTACAGGGCCCTAGGATTAGCAGTGCTTTATGTAGAGTCTAAAACTTGGCTACATGGAAGCCAGAACTTCTGGTACTTCCACTCACTCTCCCTCCTTTAGAAAGCCATGGGAAAATCTCTGCCTTTGTGTTTTCCCTATCCCTGCTTGTTCGGTTGCAAGAGAGAACTTGATGGCGAGGGAGGGAGGAATACAGAGAGTGACCGAGAGAGGAGGCACTGGGGACACAAAGTTCTCTTTCATAGCAGTTTGTTCTAGGATCCTATCTTTGTTGACTGCTGCAGCAGTAGTTGATGCTCAGCTCCCTCTTCCTTGGATCCTATTCTTACTGTTCACTCACTGTCATCCATTTTACTCTCTGGGGGCTGAAATCCCTCTAGAGATCCTGTGGAGGAACTCAGATCAGTGGAGTCGGTGTGTTTTAATGCAGAGCAGCCGACCCGTTGGGATCCGGTCCTTGTTTTCTGACCGTCCCGGGGGTTGGGAAACTGCTGGAAAGTTCAGACAGACACACTCCCTCACGCTACGCACGGCAGGCAGCTCAGAGATGAAGGGTTTTGTCTGCACCACAGGCAGAAAAGGATTGCTCACAACTTGCCAAGAAGGATGTTTTTCATATGTCGCTCACGGCCTCTCAGGGACTCTATGACAAACATGTGTTTGCTTGTTCCAAAGCAAACAGTGGAATGGCTGTTTTAGCTGTCGCTCACCCTCACGTCGGACAGGTAGAAGAAGAAAGTAGAGGGGAGAATGCAACCAGCCAGCCACCATCCAGCCTTTTGCGGTGCTGCTGCTGAATGCTGAGTATAAGGCTTCAGGGTTATGGAGGTGGCACAGAGGCTTTGCTCAGGCTTGTTTGAAGTTTTTTTCCCATGTCAAAGGTAAAGGATTACCCGGGGGGTTGGAATGCAGCCTGGAAGTGAAGGTCTCAGAGAGCTACCCTAAACACCACCACACCGGGGAGAGGAGTGTGAGATTATGTTTGCTTTGCGACTGTGTGTATGTAGGTGTGTGCGTGTAAGTTAGGCTAGTTTGTGCATGCCTGTGTGTGTGGGGGAGTTCAGGGTAGTGCCATGCTACTGCTGAGCAGTCGGGCTACGGAGCAGGCTATCCCCGGGGCCACAAGCAAAGCTGTAACAGCCCACCAGTCAGGAGGAGGTAGGACCACGGTGTATCACATCTCTGTCATCCTGAATGGAACTTTGGGGCATGAGGAGGTGGGTGAGGGGGTGGGGGTGAGGGAGGGCCTGGCCGCCAGACACGCCTCCCTGGAGCAGAGTCATCCGGCAGCCAGGAGCACCAGGGCACGGCCACAAGCGCTGCAGGGGAAGGAGGGACACTTCAGGCTTGGCAGGTGGCCCTCCCTGAGCCGTACAGGCAGAGTGGGGGGGAGGAGGGAGGAGGCAGTGCAGGAGGAGGAGGAGGAGGAGGGAAGAAAAATGAAGACGGACCGGTTTCTCCAACTCCAACAGTTCTCTAGTAACTCAACAGCTCCAGCAGCAGCCCATCCTTCTCAGATTGACTGGGAGACTGCAGCGGTAGGAGTAGAGGTAAAGGCAGCTACAGCAGCTCTAGAGCAACAGAAGACCCAGGTAGAGACCCAGGGACAGGACGTTTCTCCCCAGACTGAAGGGCCTCTCCCTGGGAATCATGGTGGTGTCCCTGCCGGTGGTGTTCTGGCCGGTGGTGGCTCTCCACCCCGGGCTGTGCTCCGCAGGAGGCCATCCCAGGACGGTGCTGCTCCACACAACAGGAGGGCGGTGAGCATGTATGGAGCCGCAGCCAGGCAGCATCAAGGCTCGCTAAGCCGCCAGGACAGACAGGACAGGCCCAGGAGTGTGTGCATGCTCGCAGGCCCCAACCTCAACCCTACCCTATCAGAGCCCGGGTCCCACTCCCAACAGACCTCCAGGAGGGGGGCTACAAGGTCTCTGGACGGTCCCCCACAGCAGCGCTGGACCAGGAGGGCAGAGCTGCGGGCGGTGGACGGTCTTAAGCCAGGGGTGCTCCCTCAGTGGGCGGTGGCGGGGGCTGAGGAGAAGGTGGTCCCCAGGGTCCGGCAGCAGACCTGGAAACCGAGACCGGTCAGCATGACTGTGTTGGAGCTGAGGAAGAAGGCCTCGGGGTCTCAGGAGGGGCTGGACAGCCAAGGAGGAAGCCAAGGGGGAGGTCTATTTGGCCGCTGGAGGCTGTTCGGCCGACCAGCTCAGGACAATGAGAAGGAGGAAGCCCCAGACCCAGGCTCCAAGCCCAGCAGCAAGCCAGATGCCCCCAAGAAGACCCTGAGCTCCTTACGCCGGAGCCTCAGTCTGCGGATCAAGAGGAACCGGCCGCGGGAGAGAGTGGACATTTCTGAGGTGACATCAGAGGAACACTCACGCACTACAAGTATGGAGCAGGAGACATCTCTCCCCTTGCGGCCCTTCTCCTATCTGACTGGGAGGACCCTGCCACCTCCTTACGAGAGGGACGATGATGGAGGGAGGCAGTTCATTCAGTACCACAGCCAGGGCAAGGTTAAGGTGATGGAGGTGCCCCTCTACCCAGCCAAACTGTCCTCCTCTACTAAACCGGCCCAGGAGGAGCCCAGTCTATGGCAGCTCATAGCCAGACGCTTTAGGAGGAAGGAGCAGCAGCAACCGTCCAACGGTAAATGTGAACTCCAGCCCCGACACCCGAGCAAAGAGACTGGCAAATATTCCCTGGGCAGGATTAAAAAGCCTCAGTCAGTTGCAATAGAGACTCTGGCAGACTGCAACAAAGTTCAAGGTAAGATTCCCAGTAAGATTGAATATATTCCCAGCACTTAGTGCTCCTGGTTCTGGACAGCCCCCCCCTCAACCACTCTGTCAAAAAAAGTTCCCTTTTATAGTTCAACAGGGCAGCAGGTAGCTTAGCGGTTAAGATCATTTGGGCAGTAACCAAAAGGTCGCTGGTTCGAATTCCGAGCTAACTAGGTGAAAAATCTGTCTGCGCCCCACTTAACCCCCTTTCGCTCCTCTTAGTCACTGGATAAGAGCTCACATGTAAACAGGAACAGGGGTATTCTGCTCTTTAAGGAATGAGGGCAAATGAAAAACACGTGGAAGGGAACTTTAGGCTGAGGTGGCATTTCAAGGTTTCGGGACCCGGAGGTTAGAAACAGTTCTCATTTTAGCTTTGTGTTTTGTTTATTTACTTTTCCCACAATGCATTTCAAATCCATGTTGGTTCTTATTCAGATATGTAACAGTCACCACTGAAAACATTTTACATTAGAGATTTGTCATTTGGATGAGATGAGGGTCTTGCCTGTTATCTCATATGAATTTGCCTTGTTGTTTAAAGTTAACAATAGCTGTTTGATGAGAAAAGGTATGGGTGGTTGGTACAGTACTATACAGTCTGATCCAGAAGTGGCTGTGTTTCCCAGAGCCAGTGTGGTTGGAAATGCATGGTAGTTAATGCCTCTGGCCTCGTAGGGACACAGCTTAAAGCAGGAGGCATTAAAACGGTCAGCGGCTGTGAAGGGCCTTGGAGATGCTTTTGGCCGCCAACCAGGGCTAAATTAGGAGGGCTTAAACACTGTAATAATGGGGAACTGAGAGAGAGACTTAAGCACTGTGTTTAAAGGTTAGCTAGCCTAGCGCTGATCTCTATACGTTGACAGTGTAGGATCTTGTGTGTCTGTGTTGAGTTACTCATAGAAGCAGACAGAGAAGCAACTATGAGCTATAGAGATTAGCCAATGTGCTGAAGCTGTGTTTGCTGTGTACTCCCATGCAGTTTAGTTAAAATCTAAATTAAGCCTTGTTCCTGTCATAGTCATTAGAAGATAACACCTTATACTATGGTGAACTGAAGTTAAAAACTTGTATCAGACAGGTTTGTGCAACATGCCAAGCATGACACGAAACATTTTCTAGAGTTATGATGGTGATCGTGAATTATTACCTCATTGTTACATCATTTAGAAAAATCCACCGCTCAGACCCCCAGAATCTATGAGTGAACAATGAAAGTTTGAGTGAAGTTCAGATTCAAAACAAACACCTGTTGCTGTAGGAGTAAGTTGTATCAAACTTTCCAGAGAAACACTTCTTAGATTGTTTTGCGTACTTGGTAAATTGTTTCTCTGTGAATGAACCACAAATCAGACTATGTACTTTGTGTTGATATCAACTTTAGCAAAGCTTTGTTTCCTTCTGAACCTAAGCAGTTAATAAGGGCAGATACAGGTACACTTTGTGATTTGCAGTTTATTTGTTTTCCCAATAAGAACTGTTACCAAGGTCACCAAAGCCTTTGTAGTGTTAAGTGCACGTTTAGTGATATTTGTCTTCGTAGTCGAAGTAGGAGAGGGCAGTCAGTCAGGCAGTAGGAATGTAGGTGTGCCGATCACTCTGACTAAAAGCCTAGTCACCTGTCTCTACCTGCCTAAGTGTTTGACAACCTTACCTGGCTGCAAAATGTATCTTAAGAGTTCTGATTCCCAGCCCTTAGTTAGTACACACACACACACACACACACACACACACACACGTGTAATTGCGAAAATTAACCAAAAACACATTAGCTGGCATTACAATATACTCTGTTTAGCGAGTAACTAATATGGATGTCCAGGTGTTAGTACTAGCTAATGATGGGCTGTTTTCCTGGTTATATTTTTTCCCTTTGGTGGTATAGCCCTACATCAGGGATGAGGGGTTGAGGACCCTGTCCACCTCACGACTGCACCTCACCCCTACCAGTGGGTGAACAAGGCATTGTTGTCAGGCCCGTGGAGGAGGGGTGGTTTGAAGTGACGTTTTGTGAGGTGCACTCCACTGCACTCCATCACAGACCTGGGTTCAAATAGGATTTGAAATCTTTCCAATACTTTGGCTGGGTGTGATTGAGCTTGCCTGCAGCAGTGGAACCAATGGAATGGTCTCAAATGTGTAAACCAGGCAAATTCAGACAAATACTCAAAGTATTTGGAAGATTTCAAATACTATTTGAACCCAGGCCTGCTTCATCAAACACACGACGTGCATTAAACTAGGCCATACACGTCATTGTTTTGTAGGACCAGTCAGGCTGGCAAAATGTTCACTGTGGTACATGTATCTTGCCTAGACTTGGCATTGCTCATTGAGAGTTGTCGAAAGTGTCCTGTGTGTCAATGTGCATTTTGTATTCTTTCATCTCATGACTGATCTCTCTTATAAGAGATCCTCGAAATTGGTTGTGGAGTGTTCAAGAATAACAATACCCTGGCCTTATTTTTTTTTCATCTCACAATCAACTGAAGTTCATTCATGAAAATAGTTTGCAGCTCTGCTCTTTCTCATACAAAACTCTTTGTCACAGTGAATCAGGGCCAACAAAATGTCTGTTCCCAAAATGTCTGTTCCCCTAAATGTTCTTAAGTTTGAGTCTGCCTGCTCTGAAGACTTTCCGTCAGAGTTGTGTGAAGACATATCTGGTTTATTAAGTAAGCACCATCAGCAGACTTTCTCTGAGCCAAACTCATACTGAACGTACTGATCACGTACTGATACTGAACGTTTGATCACACAAACCCACTTCTGGGAGAGGAGGGAAGAGGAGAGGGATAAAGGACAAGAGAGAATAAGACACTGTTGTGGGTTGAGTGAGTAAGTGAGTCAGTCCAGAAGGAGATGGATATAAAGGCTCTCTTAATACTTTAAAATGACTCCTTATTTGAGCGTCTGCTGCCACAGATCCCCAGCTACTGTGTTCCCTTCAAATCTAATTGTATTGGTCGCGTACACATATTTTGCAGGTGCAATGAAATGCTTATGTTTCTACTTTAGCTCCAACAGTGCAGTAATACAGAACAATACGGAATCATATACAAATCCCCAAAAATTCAAAGGAATAAATCAATAAATATCAGAATGAGCAATGTCAGTCTGGAATATCTATACACACCATCATTGTATATGATGGTGTGTATGGATAGTATATGAATAGAAAAGGTGTGTATGGCAGTAGTTCTATAGAATGAGCCATGACTAGAATACAGTATATACATATAAAGTGGGAAAAACAATATGTAAACATTAAAGTGGCCAGTGTTCAATGACCATGTAAATAGTGCAGCAGTCTCTAAGGTGCAGGGTAGAGTACCGGGTGGTAGCCGGCTATTAACAGTGACTAAGGTTCAGGGCAGGGTACTGGGCGGATGCCGGCTAGTGGTGACTGTTTAACAGTCTGATGGCCTGGAGATAGAAGCTGTTTATCAGTCTCTTAGTTCCAGCTTTGATGCACCTGTACTGTCTCCACCTTCTATATGGTAGCGGGGTGAACAGGGCTTGGCTCGGGTGGCTGAGATCCTTGATGATCTTCTTGGCCTTCCTGTGACACTGGCTGCTGTAGATGTCCTGAAGGGCAGGCAGTGTTCCCCTGGTGATGTGTTGGGCTGACCGCACCACACTCTGGAGAGCCCTGCGGTTGCAGACGGTGCAATTGCTGTACCGAGTGGTGATACAGTCTGACAGAATACTCTCAATAGTGCATCTGTAGAAATTTATGAGGGTCTTAGAGGCTAAGCTGAATTTCTTCAGCCTCCGGAGGTGTTGTTGGGGCATGAGCTTAGTGATGAGTTTGGAGGGCACTATAGTGTTGAAGGCTGAGCTAGTCGGTAAACAGCATTCTTACATACACTACCATTCAAAAGTTTGGGGTCACTTCGAATTTTCCTTGTTTTTGAAAGAAAAGCTTCTTTTTTTTGTCCATTAAAATAACATACAATTGATCAGAAATACAGTGTAGACATTGTTAATGTTGTAAATGACTATTGTAGCTGGAAACAGCTGATTTTTTATGGAATATCTACATAGGCCCATTATCAGCAACCATCACTCTTGTGTTCCAATGGCACGTTTATCATTTTAAAAGGCTAGTTGATCATTAGAAAACCCTTTTGCAATTATGTTAGCACAGCTGAAAACTGTTGTGTTGATTAAAGAAGCAATACAACTGGCCTTCTTCAGACTAGTTGATGATCTGGATTGTCAGCATTTGTGGGTTTGATTACAGGCTCAAAATGTCCAGAAACAAAAAACTTTCTTCTGAAACTCATCAGTCTATTCTTGTTCTGGGAAATGAAGGCTATTCCAAGTGAGAAATTGCCAAGAAACTGAAGATCTCGTACAATGCTGTGTACTACTCCCTTCACAGAACAGCGCAAACTGGCCCTAACCAGAATAGAAAGAGGAATGGGAGGCCCCGGTGCACAACTGAGCAAAGTTCAAGTACATTAGAGTGTTTACTTTGAGAAACAGACTGGGATAGGGAGAGATTGAATATGTCCGTTCACACTGCTGCTACTTGCCTCTCAGGGGAAAAAGCTTCTCAGAATCAAGTTCAAAGCCCATTTACATGCTGGAGTTTGAGACACCACTCACCAATGGGGTTTAATGTCATGGTGATGACAGAATAGCACAACAGAAATAAAGGATGATGTGCATCAGTGCTCAGGTCAAAGTAGAGTTCCCGAGTTGACTTTGGACTCTTCTTATCTGTGGCTATTGACAGTTGGGGGCCCTTTTTTGTGCAGAACCATGTTTATGGTATGTTGTTAATGTGGGGTTGTGATTATAGAAAACAATTCACTCTACTATATCGAGTCAGCTAAGACGGAAAATGTGTCTCCCTTGGGTTAAATTTGGATTCCGCTCAACACTGGTGTCCAATTTACCTCTGAGGAAATGGTCGATACCAAGCCTTCAACAACAGAATTCTTAGAAGAGACTAAGAGACCCTTAAGTCAGCTTGCCTATAGCCCTACACAATAGAATAGATGGGTCAGCGGGCATCCAGATCTGTCTGCTTACTGCTGATTCTGTTCACTTATCTATCACCTCAGAATGAAATGACATTCTGCTGTTCAGAGCTCTACAGATAAGTTATAAGAGCTGTAGCAGCATTGAGTAGACAGCTTTGTGAGTTTGGTTACAGAGGCGTAACATTTACAAGATAGGGAGATGATTCAGGAATGATTATGTCAATGGAGCTGCTGCTCTGTGTAAGTATATGCTAGACCGAGTCTAATGGCAGTGGGTAACAATCCACTACAAATGTAGGATCTTAATTTGAGCCAGTTGCTACAGCAGGAAAATAGTCCTGCAGCAACAGGAAATGTTGATTATAATTAATAGCCATTTTTGTAGGGTTTAATACATTTTTTTGTAAAGGAAATCAAGTCTCACATTTCAAAGTGGGAAATACATACTTCAGAAGTCTTTTTAAACCTCAAATACAGTAGAAGTTTTACGTTTCCTGCATTGCAGCCAAGTTATCCGACAACATGGTAATCAAATGAAGATCCTACATATTTATGTGGTTACCAATGAGGGATGTAAAAATACTTAGTCCAAGCTAAATTGGTACTCTGTCATTTGTAGCTAGTGGGAAAGGATCTCCTAATCTTTGGCAGGGAGGTTTAGACCTCACGGTCGTCCTCCACTTTCATTCCCCACTGACCCCACACAAACACAAAAACAAAAATCATTGTGGGGACCTTGTGGGGACCTGTATTTCCATTCAAAATCCTATTTTCCTTAACCCCTAATCCTAACTCGTAACCCTAATTGTAAACCTAGCCCTTAAATTTAAAATAGCCATCATGGGAAATGTCCCCACAAGGAATAATATTCCTGGTTTTACTATCCTTTTGGGGATTTCCAGTACCCACAAGGATAGTAATACATTCCCACACAAACACCGCACAGACGCGTGCTCATACACACACACACACACACACACACACACACACACACACACACACACACACACAGAGCAGCATAAACGTGGGGTTTTCTGCATTTTCTTTCTCTCTGTTTTCTGAACTCAATATGGGGGTTACTAATTGTGCCTCACTGCCCTTGGATTGAATAGTAATTTTTATTAGAGTGGACATGAGTAATGAGTCGAAAAACATGAAACAATCCACCGATGCAGTTTTCCATCTCACACAAACAAAGGCCCTAGTGTCCTCTGGAGGGTGCATCACTGAAGTTGGGGCTCATTCTGTTCCATTTCTATAGGCATTGTGGTTACTGATGGGTTGCTAATTTTTAATGGATGATGTAAAGCAGAACTAAATTAATTATATTCGCTGTTTCAGAAAGAAATAAGGACAAGTGGCACTTGTTACATCAATCTGGATAGCCACAGCATATAGTCCTACAGTAGCATGTAACACGTGTGTAGCACAAACAATGTGTCACATGGTTTAATGAAAGATGGCTATCACTTCAGTAAGGTAAAGCTTTGAGTGAATAACCTACATTTCTTCTAATTCACCTCCTTTCTTCTGCCCTGTGTGGAACATAGGGCAGAAGGGGGTCCAATCCGGCCTGCGGGTGTTTTGTTTGTGTATGTGTACTCGAAAGTATTCATACCCCTTGACTTATTCCACATTTTGTTATGTTACAGCCTGAATTCAAAATGGAGTGGAACGGATATGAAACGCTAGCTTAGTTAGCGGTGGTGCCTTTATAGGGGCCTTTATAAAAAAATATTATATATTTTTTTTCATTTTGAAGGCAAGGAAATACAGCACATTTTCAGTGATGCCCCTCCAGACCTCGATGAAGACCGAATGCGGCCCCCGGCGCCAAATGAGTTTGACACGCCTGCTCTAAGTGGTCAACAACACTATAGAGCCCCATTTGTGTAATGACCTCTAATTCAACTGGATGGCCTATCTATTTCTAGGGTCTTCCTTTGTGTGTTTGGCCCTCTCTCTTTAAGAGATGCAAGAATTGAGACAACAGTGGAAACTACTGTTTACGGTGCTCAAGAGTTGCATAAAATATCTCCAATCAGTATTTTTATTTTGAGAGGATCTACTTTGTCATTTCGTTGTCCTCTTGTCTCTATCATTTAATATGTTTTACAGAAACATTAGCTACATTTGTATGCTAACAATAAAACCTTGACAAAATGAGTGGCAACCTCGTTTAAGCTCCTATCTACCACTTCTGAAATAAAACTCCCTCACTCAAGCAGAGTTTCAGAGCCGCAGCATCTGAAGAGCGTCTTTGGTGCTCATGTTCTAACATGTTCAAGGAGATGTGTCAAACTGGTAGTGAGAGGGCTTAGCAACACAAAGCCTGAATCCACCTCTGGTGATGCACTCAACACGCCTCAGCCTGGAATAAAGTGAGATCGCCATAGCAACGAAGCCTATTATTGTATACAGTGTTTTAAGTCAACCTTATTGCTTCTAAAACAAAACATTTAAAGGTAGAATCTAGTGTTCAAACGGACAACTGTTTATTTTCTTAATTGGGAAAAGTGTCTCAAATGAAGTTCAATTGTGTTTGGAATGGCTTTGATTAGCATTGGAACAAAGTTTGAATGAATGTTCTTCAACAATTGATCTCATGTTGTGCAAATGTTGCAATTTTCACTGAAACCCTTACACTTAACTTACAGACAATAAATATGGATTGGACAACCGCTTTCAATTTGTGTAAAATATTGTTTATGGCAAGAGTGCTCTTGAATACAGGCATTTGCTCTCAATATTTTTTTCTGGATGATTGATTTTCTGTAATATGATTGCCTTGGGCATGATGAGAACATTGTTGCTGCAACAGACACATGCACCTACAGTAAAGGATGCTGCCTTGTTTGGTGTTGTAGCTTTTCATTGTTCTGGTGTAGACCGACATAGGGGGATCCCACCTGGTTGTGCACCTTGTTGCCTGCAGACAGGGTGTCTACACCCCCTCTGTTGGAGATGGTATCTCCATGGGGGTTGCTAGCTCAGAATGGGGCTGAGAATCAAAACAAAAATAGGGTATTTTGTCAAACGGTTGTTGTGACAGATGCTAACACTCTTTACGGTGTCCTTTGAGAGAAGTTATCTGTGTGTTGGGTTTGGTTATGGCAGACATAAACAATTCTACTGACTTTCACCCAGACTGTAATTGTTCTATTGAATGGTTTTAAAATGGTGATTATTCACTCAAATGTTCCTTCCCTATCTGATGTCATTAATAGAGGAAACATGTTGTGTCACGTCTGGTAATTTCTCACTGTTAAATTGAATTAGCAGCCGCAGCATCAGTTTGCCTCAAGGTGAGAGGATCAAAAAAGCTCCAACATACTGAATGAGGTCGTGTCAAATCAAATCAAATTTGTCACATGCTTCGTAAACCACAGTTTTAGACTAACAGTGAAATTAATAGCTTACTTACGGGCCCTTTTCAAAGAATGCCGTTCAAGATAAAGATGCATAAAATATCAAATAAATATGGAAATAATGACACGAGGAATGAATACAGTGAATAACATAACAATAACAAGTAAAAACGTTTATACCGTTTGTGTTAGGTTCTAAATGAACCTCGTAAAACTTCCGGAAAGTTTAAACCATGCTTATTTCACTTATTGGGTCATACAGCTGCGTAAGACAAAGCCATGGTTTCACCAGTGGTAGTATATATACCAGGGATGCACAATATACTGTATCGGTGAACATATCGGGAATGGGCCGATATTAGCTAAAAATGCCAACATCGGTTTCGGCCTGATGTCTAGTTTAACGTCATTGTTAAAAAACGATGTCAAAGCTACCGTGCCGTAAAATTTTGTCCTACACGTGCAACACAGCATTCCTAACCTAGGCCACACAGTGTCTGCTGTGTGGTTTGAGCAGTCAACAAGTCAAGTCAGCGAGACAACTCAAAGGTGAAATCCATTAAAGCCAAGATAATAGAACTCATTGCCCTTGATAGTCAAACGTTTTCTGTCATGGGTGATGTTGGCTTTCACCGGCTGGTCGAGCACCGGTACACACTACCAAGCGCGCTATTTGGTTACACAGTAATAGCGTCACTGCTATTAGCTTCACAACATGCATACTATGGAACGCTGTTTGCGTCTTTGCGTTTCAAAAAAGATAAAGTAACTGTCACACCCTGGTCAAAGTATTTTGTGTTTATCTTTATTTATTTGGTCAGGCCAGGGTGTGGCATGGGTTTGTGTATGTGGTGTGCATGTATGGGGATTGTAGCTAGTGGGGTGTTCTAGCTAAGTCTATGGCTGTCTGAAGTGGTTCTCAATCAGAGGCAGGTGTTTATCGTTGTCTCTGATTGGGAACCATATTTAGGCAGCCATATTCTTTGAGTTTGTCGTGGGTGATTGTCCTTTGTGTCCTTAGTGTTAGTTTGCACCAGTTTAGGCTGTTTCGGTTTTCATTACGTTTATTATTTTGTAGTGTTTGTATTTTGATTCGTGTTTTACGTTTGTTTAATAAACATGGATCGCAATCTACACGCCGCATTTTGGTCCGACTCTCCTTCGCATCAAGAAAACCGTTACAGAATCACCCACCACAAAGGGACCAAGCAGCGTGTCAACAGGCAAGAACAGCCCAAAGTGGAGTACAGTATGGACTATACTTCTTGGGAGGAGATAGACAGGTGGGCGGTCGACCCAGGGAGAGTGCCGGAGCCCGCCTGGGATTCGATGGAGCAGTGCGCGGAAGGATATAGGAGAATGGAGTTTGCGAAGCAAGCAAGGCGGCTCGGACGGAGGCCCCAGAGTCAGCCCCAAAAATTTCTTGGGGGGGGGCTCAGGGAGAGTGTGGCAGAGTCAGGAGCCAGACCTGAGCCAACTCTCCCTGTTTATCGTGAGGAGCCAAGGAGGAGACCAGAACCAGAGCCGGTGTTGGAGGTGAGCGAAACAGAGACTGTGAAGGAGTTAATGGGGAAATTGGAGGAGAGAGAAATGAGGGAGTTGCTGTGTTGGTGTTTTAAACATGGAATTCGCCCGACGGAGCGTGTCGGGGATTTGATGGCACCCGGGTCAGCGCTCCATACTCGTCCTGAGGTGCGTGTTAGTCGGCTGGTGAAGATGGTGCCAGTCTCACGTACCAGGCCTCCTGTGCACCTCCCTAGCCTTGCACGTCCTGTGCCAGCACCGCTCTCAAGATCTCCAGTACGCCTTCACGGTCTAACCCATCCTGTGCCACCTCCACACCCCAGCCCTCCGGTAGCAGCTCCCCGCACCAGGCTTCCTGTGCGTGTCCTCGGCCCAGTACCACCAGTGCCAGCACCACGCATCAGGCCTACAGTGTGCCTCGCCTGTCCAGCGCTGTCGGAGCCCTCCTCCTCTCCAGCGCTGTCGGAGTCTCCCGCCTGTTTAGCGCTGTTAGAGCCTTCCTTCTCTACAGCGCTGCCGGAGTCTCCCGCCTGTTCAGAACTGCCAGTTAGCATAGAGCTGCCAGTTAGCATAGAGATGCCAGTTAGCATAGAGCTGCCAGTTAGCAAGGAGCTGCCAGTCTGCAAGGAGCTGCCAGTCTGCAAGGAGCTGCCAGTCTGCATGGAGCTGCCAGTCTGCAAGGAGCTGCCTGTCTGCAAGGAGCCGCCAGAGCTGCCTGTCTGCAGGATGCCGCCAAAGCTGCCAGTCTGCAAGGAGCCGCCAGAGCTGCCAGTCTGCAAGGAGCCGCCAGAGCTGCCAGTTAGCATGGAGCAGCCAGGGCCGCCAGTCAGTGTGGAGCAGCCAGGGCCGCCAGTCAGCGTGGAGCAGCCAGGGCCGCCAGTCAGCATGGAGCAGCCAGGGCCGCCAGTCAGCATGGAGCAGCCAGGGCCGCCAGTCAGCATGGAGCAGCCAGTCAGCATGGAGCAGCCAGTCAGCATGGAGCAGCCAGAGCAGCCAGTCAGCATGGAGCAGCCAGTCAGCATGGAGCAGCCAGTCAGCATGGAGCAGCCAGAGCTGCCAGTCATCATGGAGCAGCCAGTCAGCATGGAGCAGCCAGAGCTGCCAGTCGACCAGACTCTTCCAGATCTGCCAGTCGACCAGACTCTTCCAGATCTGCCAGTCGACCAGACTCTTCCAGATCTGCCAGTCGACCAGACTCTTCCAGATCTGCCAGTCGACCAGACTCTTCCAGATCTGCCAGTCGACCAGAATCTTCCAGATCTGCCAGTCGACCAGACTCTTCCAGATCTGCCAGTCGACCAGACTCTTCCAGATCTGCCAGTCGACCAGACTCTTCCAGATCTGCCAGTCGACCAGACTCTTCCAGATCTGCCAGTCGACCAGACTCTTCCAGATCTGCGAGGCGACCAGACTCTTCCAGATCTGCCAGTCGACCAGGATCTGCCAGTCAGCCAGGATCTGCCAGTCAGCCAGGATCTGCCGAAACCACCAGCCAGCCAGGATCTGGTAGATTCATCAACCTGCCTGAGCTTCCTCTCACTCCTGAGCTTCCTCTCACTCCTGAGCTTCCCCTCAGTCCCGAGCTGCCTCAGTCCCGAGCTGCCCCTCAGTCCCGATCTGCTCCTCAGTCCAGTGGAGTTCTGGGTGAGGACTACTAGGCCATGGTCGGCGGCGAGGGTGGACTATCCAGGGACGCTAGGAGAAGGGACTAAGACATTGATTGAGTGGGGTCCACGTCCCGCGCCGGAGCCGCCACCATGGACAGACGCCCACCCGGACCCTCCCTATTGTTTTGAGGTGCGTTCGGGAGTCCGCACCTTAGGGGGGGGGTTCTGTCACACCCTGGTCAAAGTATTTTGTGTTTATCTTTATTTATTTGGTCAGGCCAGGGTGTGGCATGGGTTTGTGTATGTGGTGTGCATGTATGGGGATTGTAGCTAGTGGGGTGTTCTAGCTAAGTCTATGGCTGTCTGAAGTGGTTCTCAATCAGAGGCAGGTGTTTATCGTTGTCTCTGATTGGGAACCATATTTAGGCAGCCATATTCTTTGAGTTTGTCGTGGGTGATTGTCCTTTGTGTCCTTAGTGTTAGTTTGCACCAGTTTAGGCTGTTTCGGTTTTCATTACGTTTATTATTTTGTAGTGTTTGTATTTTGATTCGTGTTTTACGTTTGTTTAATAAACATGGATCGCAATCTACACGCCGCATTTTGGTCCGACTCTCCTTCGCATCAAGAAAACCGTTACAGTAACATTGTAAAAGCTGTACTAAATAGTCTGAAAATGAGAACACCGGCCACAAACGATGTGTTTACACGCGTTGGTAGTAAAGCATCATTTGTTTGACCGCAACTTCTTGGGTAGCTAGCTTTAGCTTGGTACCTAGCTCGGTTAAGAACAAATTCTTATTTACAATGACGGCCCGGATGACGCTGGGCCAATTGTGCACCGCCCTATGGGACTCCCAATCACGGCCTGATGTGATACAGCCTGGATTCGAATCAGAGACTGTAGTGATGCCTCTTGCACTGAGATGCAGTGCCTTAGACTGCTGCAGTACCTTAGATCGCTGTGTGTTAACTATTTAACTGTACTAGAATGCTTAAAAGGCTGCTAAAATGTTAAATATCGGTTATCGGTATCGTTTCTTTTGGCAAGGAAATTATAGGATATCGGTAACGGCCAAAAATGTCATATCGGTGCATCACTAATATATACCCCAATTTGGGTGACATCCAACTTCTCTCTAAACATTACATCTTTATCGCTAGGCAGGAAATTAAGTGATGTGGGCCATAAACTGTTCCTTCTCCCTTAATGTGACCTGACCTGAACTCGATCCCCTTCCTCACTAAACCACATCTCTCCACCCTTGTCTGTGCCTGCCACATGTGATTGCTAGGGCTGGGCGATATGGCCAAAATATCATATCATATGGTATTTTTCAAAATTTGGATGGTATTTAACGGTATTTTATATTTTTCATTAATAAAAGTTCTAAATTTGCTTTATGAGTAGTGCGTGACCCTAGGGTGGCAAAACATATATTCTAAATTATTTCAATTGGTCTATTGTTTTATACTGTTCAATTCAACTTCAACCTAAAATAATTTCCTGCATTTCCATAAAGTTCTGCATTTCCTGCACTCATTTGAGTTTCTTTCCACACTGCCACGATATGGGCAAAAATACTAGGCCTTATTTTTTACCAAATGTTGCAATTGCGATTTAGATCAAAACACTTGGGTGAACTTTTTGGACTCATGGAAATAAAATGTTTATTATAATTCTATAGTTAGAATATAAATAATAATGGGCACTTTGAATACAGTGCTTGACATGACAACAAATGAAAATGCCATGGATGAGTTATTGTGACAGGGGTAGGAACCGATGTTCCGTGTTTCCTAGGGGACCCTATAATCTTTTTCTACATTAAATCTTTATTCATATAGCCAACATATTCATGCTTTGCCTATACCTCTTTGATTTACAAGATACTGTTGCACAAACAACATGCTGATTTAGACCTCCACCAGCACTGGTACCAGGCTGTATTAGCTGGCTACGTTTGCGATTAGCATTTGTGGCTATCACGATTTAGCCTAACTTGCCAAGAAAATACAAACTAACGTTAGCTGTTTGCAGATGTAAGAAACACAAACTAATATTGTAATTATAGAACGCTTGTGGATTTATATTAAGATTCAATTGGAAACAACATTTTTGCATGTGCTGCTTTGACCATGCAGACTGAACGAAAGTATCTCGTGGTCAAGCAACAACACATGCCCTCCTTGAGTGACAGTGGGTGGGACTAGCTCTGTGTGGAAAGCAGCGTGGAGATGCAGAGAGGGATGACTCAAGTAGCGGAGTAAACTATGAAAATGGACGATACACACAGCGTATCACATTTAACAAACCAAACATTCAAATACCGATATAGAAGGTAGAGTAAAAAAAACAAACCGGTCCGTGCATCAATACCGGTATATAGTAAAATACGGTATACCACCTAGCCCTAGTGATTGCCCTTCCTTTACTCAATACATTCCCCCTACAGATTACCATTAATTTATGGTGTACAAACTAGACAATGGCATTCAATAGGATACCTGATAATGAACAATATTTCAAGTTGAGAACTCATCACCAGGGTCATTCAAATACCAGCGATATGAATTACAATACAGTGAGTCTTCTTGGGTATGACGCTAAATGCTTGGCACACCTGTATTTGGGGAGTTTCTCCCCTTCTCTGCTGATCCTCTCAAGATCAGTCAGGTTAGATGGGGAGCTTAGCTGCACAGCTATTTTCAGGTCTCTACAGAGATCATGTTTAAGTCCGGGCTCTGGCTGTGCCACTCAAGGACATTCAGAGACTCGTCCCGAAGCCACTCCTGCATTGTCTTGGCTGTGTGCTTAGTGTCATTGCCCTGCTGGAAGATGAAACTTTGCCCCATTCTGCGGTCCTGAGCGCTCTGGAGCAGGTTTTCATCAAGGATCTCTCTGTACTTTGCTCCAATCATCTTTCCCTCGATCCTGACTAGTCTCCCAGTCCCTGCTACTGAAAAACATCCCCACAGCATGATGCTGCCACCACCATATTTCACCATAGGGATGGTGCCAGGTTTCCTCCAGACTTGACGCTTGGCATTCAGGCCAAAGAGTTCAATCTTGGTTTCATCAGACCAGAGAATCTTGTTTCTCATGGTCTGAGTTCTCTAGGTGCCTTTTGGCAAACACCAAGTGGGGCTGCCAACTGTGGGACCTTATATAGGCAGGTGTGTAATTTCCAATCAATTGAATTTACCACAGGTTGACTCCAAGTTGCAGAAACATCTCAAGGATGATCAATGTAAACAGGATGCACCTGATCTCAATGTTGAGTCTCATATCAAAGGTTCTGATTACTTATGTAAATAAGGTATTTGATTTTATTTAGTAAAAAAAAAATTCTACCTGTTTTTGCTTTGTCATTGTGGGTATTGTGTGTAGATTGATGAGGAAAAATAACAATTTAATCAATTTTAGAATAAGGCTGTAAGGTAACAAAACGTGGAAAAAGTCAAAGGGTCTGAATACTTTCCGAATGCACTGTAAGTGGCTAGATGTCAAGTTCAAACTTCTAGATTACAGCAGAGACTTTAAATCCCCTCCGGGGATTAAGATCCCTGTTTCCTAAATTGTTTTGTGCGTAAAAAAAAGTGTGTGTACTGTATATGTGAGTGTGTGGATAGAGTCCAGTGTGTGTGCATAGTCAGTGCAAGAGTTATTTAAAAAGAGGGTCAATACAGGTAGTCTGGGTAGCCATTTGATTAGCTATTTAGCAGCCTTGTTTAGCAGTTTTATGGCTTAAGGATTTAAACTGTTCAGGGTCTTGTTGGTTCCAGACTTTGTGCACTGGTACCGCTTGCCTTCCTCTGATATCACCTGGTATAGAGGTCCTGGAAGTACTGGGCCTTACTCACCACCCTCTGTAGCGCTTTGCGGTCGGGTGTCTTGCAGTTGCCTTACCAAGCGGTGATGCAGCCAGTCAAGATGTTCTCAATGGTGCAGCTGTATAACTTTTTGAGGATCTGAGGGCCCATGCCAAACCTTTTCAGCCTCTTGAGGGGGAGGAGGCACTGTGTGGGTGTGTGTGGACCATGTTAAATTCCTTAGTGATGTGGACACAGAAGAACTTGAATCTCTCAATGAGCTCCAGTATAACCCCATCTCCTGTAGTCCACGATCAGCTCCTTTGTCTTGCTAACCTTGAGGGAGAGGTTGTTGTCCTGGCACCACACTGCCAGGTATCTGACCTCCCTATAGGCTGCCTCATCATCATCGGTGATCAGTCCTACCACCATTGTGTCGTCATTCCCTGTCTTAGGTCAGTTAGGATCACTTTTATTTCTTTCATCACATTCCCAGTGGGTCAGAAGTTTACATATACTCAATTAGTATTTGGTAGCATTGCCTTTAAATTGTTTAACTTGGGTCAAACGTTTCGGGTAGCCTTCCACAAGCTTCCCACAATAAGTTGGGTGAATTCTGGTTTGTAGGCCTCCTTGCTCGCACACGCTTTTTCAGTTCTGTCCACAGATTTTCTATAGGATTGAGGTCAGGGCTTTGTGATGGCCACGCCAATACCTTGAATTTGTTGTCCATAAGCCATTTTGCCACAACTTTGGAAGTATGCTTGGGGTCATTGTCCATTTGGAAGACCCATTTGCGACCAATCTTTAACTGATGTCTTGAGATGTTGCTTCAATATGTCCATATCATTTCCCTCCCTCATGATGCCATCTATTTTGTGAAGTGCCCCAGACCCTCCTGCAGGAAAGCACCCCCACAACATGATGCTGCCACCCCCGTGCTTCACGGTTTGGATGGTGTTCTTCGGCTTGCAAGCCTCCCCCTTTTTCCTCCAAACATAACGATGGTCATTATGGCCAAACAATTCTATTTTTGTTTCATCAGACCAGAGGACATTTCTCCAGAAAGTACGATCTTTGTCCCCAAGTGCAGTTGCAAACCGTAGTCTGGCTTTTTTATGGTGGTTTTGAAGCAGTGGCTGCTGCCTTGCTGAGCGGCCTTTCAGGTTATGTCGAAATAGGACTCGTTTTACTGTGGCTATCGATACTTTTGTACCTGTTTCCTCCAGCATCTTCATAATGTCCTTTGCTGTTGTTCTGGGATTGATTTGGACTTTTCACACCAAAGTACGTTCATCTCTAGGAGAAAGAACGCATCTCCTTCCTGAGCGGTATGGCAGCTGCGTGGTCCCATGGTGTTTATACTTGCGGAGTATTGTTTGTACAGATGAACGTGATACCGTCAGGCGTTTGGAAATTGCTCCCAAGGATGAACCAGACTTGTGGAGGTCTCCAAAGTAGATGTCCTAACAGACTTGCCAAAACTATAGTTTTTTAACAAGAAATTTGTGGAGAGGTTGAAAAATATGTTTTAATGACTCCAAACTAAGTACACTGCTAAACATTTTTTAATCCAAGTCAATCACACTTCTGTGAAATCAAACTGTCCACTTAGGAAGCAACACTGATTGACAATACATTTCAAATGCTGTTGTGCAAATGGAATAGACAACAGGTGGAAATTATAGGCCATTAGCAAGACACCCCCAATAAAGGAGTGGTTCTGCAGGTGATAACCACAGACCTCTTCTCAGTTCCTATGCTTCCTGGCTGATGTTTTGGTCACTTTTGAATGCTGGTGGTGCTTTCACTCTAGTGGCAGCATGAGACGGAGTCTACAACCCACACAAGTGGCTCAGGTAGTGCAGCTCATCCAGGATGGCACATCAATGCGAGCTGTGGCAAGAAGGTTTGCTGTGTCTGTCAGCGTAGTGTCCAGAGCATGGAGGCGCTACCAGGAGACAGGCCAGTACATCAGGAGACGTGGAGGATGTCGTAGGAGGGCAACAACCCAGCAGCAGGAGCGCTATCTCCGCCTTTGTGCAAGGAGGAGCAGGAGGAGCACTGCCAGAGCCCTGCAAAATTACCTCCAGCAGGCCACAAATGTGCATGTGTCTGCTCAAACGGTCAGAAACAGACTCCATGAGGGTGGTATGAGGGCCCGACGTCCACAGGTGGGGGTTGTGCTTACAGCCCAACACCGTACAGGACGTTTGGCATTTGCCAGAGAACACCAAGATTGGCAAATTCGCCACTGGTGCCCTGTGCTCTTCACAGATGAAAGCAGGTTCACACTGAGCACATGTGACAGACGTGACAGTCTGGAGACGCCGTGGAGAACGTTCTGCTGCCAGCAACATCCTCCAGCATGACCGGTTTGGCGGTGGGTCAGTCATGGTGTGGGGTGGCATTTCTTTGGGGGGGCCGCACAGCCCTCCATGTGCTCGCCAGAGGTAGCCTGACTGCCATTAGGTACCGAGATGAGATCCTCAGACCCCTTGTGAGACCATATGCTGGTGCGGTTGGCCCTGGGTTCCTCCTAATGCAAGACAATGCTAGACCTCATGTGGCTGAAGTGTGTCAGCAGTTCCTGCAAGAGGAAGGCATTGATGCGATGGACTGGCCCGCCCGTTCCCCAGACCTGAATCCAATTGAGCACATCTGGAACATCATGTCTCGCTCCATCCACCAACGCCACGTTGCACCACAGACTGTCCAGGAGTTGGCGGATGCTTTAGTCCAGGTCTGGGAGGAGATCCCTCAGGAGACCATCCGCCACCTCATCAGGAGCATGCCCAGGCATTGTAGGGAGGTCATACAGGCACGTGGAGGCCACACACACTACTGAGCCTCATTTTGACTTGTTTTAAGGACATTACATCAAAGTTGGATCAGCCTGTAGTGTGGTTTTCCACTTTCATTTTGAGTGTGACTCCAAATCCAGACCTCCATGGGTTGATAAAGTTGATTTCCATTGATCATTTTTGTGTGATTTTGTTGTCAGCACATTCAACTGTGTAAAGAAAAAAGTATTTAATAAGAATATTCATTCATTCAGATCTAGGATGTGTTATTTTAGTGTTCCCTTTATTTTTTTGAGCAGTGTATATGTAAACTTCCGACTTCAACTGTACATAGGGCAGAAATCTCTTAGGTGCAGAGATTGTAGCCGGCTAGTAACAGTGACTAAGTTCAGGGCAGGGTACTGGGCGGAGGCCAGCTAGTGGTGACTATTTAACTTTCTGATGGCCTGGAGACGGAAGCTGTTTTTCAGTCTCTCAGTCCCAGGTTTGATGTACCTGTACTGTCCCCTCCTTCTAAATGGTAGATGGGTGAACAGGTCATGGCTCGGTTGGCGGAGGTCCTTCCTGTAACACGAGGGGATCTTCTTGGCCTTCCTGTAACACCGGGTGCTGTACAGTAGAGGTCCTGGAGGGCAGGCAGTGTGCCCCTGGTGATATGTAGGGCTGACTACACCAACCTCTGGATATCCCTGCGGTTGCAGACAGTGCTGCGATACAGCCGGACAGGATGCTCTCAATGGTGCATAGGGACCAAGGCAACATTTCTTCAGCCTCCTGAGGTTTAATTGGACTGTTGCTCTGAATCCTCGTTGTGTGTTCCATCTGGCTCCGCGGCCTTGTGAATGTTAACCTCTAGAAAGGTCTTACTCACATCGGTTACGGAAAGCAAGATCACACAGTCATCCGAAACAGCTGGTGCTCTCATGCATGGTTCAGTTTTGCTTTCCTCGAGGCGAGGCATTTATTTTGTCTGCTAGGCTCGCATCACTGGGCAGCTCGTGGCTGGGTTTCCCTTTGTAGTCTGTGATAGTTTGCAAGCCCTGCTAGAGTGTCAGTGCCGGTGTAGTAGGATTCTTAGTCCTGTTTTGATGCATTGACGGATCTTAGTCCTGTATTGATGCTTTGCCTATTTGATGGACCGTCAGAGGTCATAGCTGGATTTCTTATCAGTGTCTGAATTAGGGTCCTCCAGCATCAATTAGGGTCCTGCAGCAGCAGCTCTAGCCTTTAGCTCAGTGTGGATGTTGCCTGTAATCCATGGCTTCTGGTTGTGGTATGTATAGGCAAAGCATCAATACAGGACTAAGATCCGTCAATGCATCAAAACAGGACTAAGAATCCTACTACACCGGCACTGACACTCTAGCAGGGCTTGCAAACTATACGGTCATTGTGAGGACAACTTTGTTGATGCACTTATTAATAAAGCTGGTGACTGATGTGGTAAACTCCTCAATGTTATCAGATGAATCCTGGAACATATTCCAATCTGTGCTAATGAAAAAGTCCTGTAGCTTAGCATTCGCTTCATCAGACCGCTTCTGTGTTGAGCGTGTCACTGGTACTTCCTGTTTGAGTTTTTGCTCATAAGAAGGATGCAGGAGGATAGAGTTATGGTCTGATTTGCCAAAGGGAGGGCAAGGGAGGGCTTGTATGAATTTCTGTGTGTGGTATAATGGGGATCTAGAGTTTTGTCATCTGTAGTTGCATAGTTGACATAATGGTAAAAATGAGGTAGATGTGCATGCGTGTGAATGTTTGCATTGTCAGAGATGACTTGAAACCATGATTTCACGTCCTCCCTTTAAGCTATGAAACAGACCGTGGCAAGGAATCAACGTACTGCTTTAACCTTTCCCGACCTCAGCTTAATGGCGTTTATTCTCTTGTTCTTTTTTCTCTTCCAGACTCTTTCGTCAATAGCCAGGAGTGGACATTGAGTCGATCAGTGCCAGAGCTCAAAGTGGTGAGTAGTATGCATGAGTATTCATCATAACTTCAGGCCATATTATTCTTCTGGCATTGGCACTGCAAGAGGATTGATTTAAATGTCAATGCCAGGCCATGCTCTATGCATTTCAATAACATTTCTTCTCATTCTGCATGACAGAGAGAGTAGAGTACAGAAATTGGCTGGAATATTCCCTGGCACCAAGCGAGAGTGTGGGTGATTTTGAATGAGATAAGTTGGCATGGTGACACGTAGCGCGGAGTGGCTTGCAGCAGGACAGAGAGATGAGTGACAGTTTTGGGCTAGACGTGTGACAGGTCCTGGGTCTGATCCACCCGCTGGCACAACTGCTTGCACGCACGCGCGCACGCGCGCACGCACGCACGCACGCACACACACACACACACACACACACACACACACACACACGTCCTCACAGGAAGAAGGGAGTGCTTCACGTACATCATCAATAGGGATATTACCACAAAGACCCATTCCATTCCAACATTCTGCTGTTAAGTACTGAAGTATTCATAGTATTTTGGTCTTTTATGAAAAACATATTGGTGTAATCCTATGCGGAATCCAACAGAAAATGATGTTCTCTCAGAGGGACACTTTTATGGAGAACATGCTTTCTAACCAAGGATAATTTGATAGAGCTCATTGTCTTTTATGTAGTGTTAGGTGTTAATTGGAAAACTCCAGACATTTCAGGGGTTTAGTGAACTGACGCTGGATTCAGCAGGCAAGAGTCGAGGACTGTCAGGGACGCATAGCTTCCATTTCTTCCACAGTTCTATATGACAGTATTGGACAGAAGTAGTTCATTCATATATTATTTTTTCCCAAAAGCACGGGCAGATGTTATCATTCCAACAATTGACAATTGCACTCATGAGGAGATGAGCTGATACTGTATAGTACTGTCTTCTCATTTAACCCTGCCGGACCTTGATAATGAACCATAGACTGATCCTTAAAAAAGGCTGTAGTGGGATTTGCACACACTGTGCCCGCTCTGCTTTCATCTGCCTGAACTATGCTTATACAGCAGCCCTAATGATGGGCCTACAACCCAGCAGCTTACAAAGCTTTACATTTCTAACATAAACTCTGTTCCTTTTGTAGTTAGCTTCTGTTCTGAGTACCTCCTAGCTTGTTATTCTTCTGTGGTGGATAGACTACTACTCTTTGTCCTCTCCAAAGCCAACTTCCTCCTTATGTAGATCGTAAGTGTAATGATGGAGAGGAGAGGTAGCATCATCTAGGCTCTTAAAGATCCTGTACACACACACACACACACACATCTCTCTCACAGTCCCCTTATAATTAAAACCATACCTGACTTTACCACCCACTAATGATCTAAAGAAGAGGGTGGTGAAGGTGGATTGTGGGGTTGAGTAGGGGAGGAGGGCGTGTTCTCTCCCAGACACACTGGCATTATCAACAGCCACCCCAGCCTGGGAGCAGCCCAGCCCCAGCTCACCCACTGTCAGGCTCCCCCTGGGGGCGGTCAGCAGTCAGGGCTGGGGCCTGGGCCTGGACGTTCTGAACGTCCTGAACTGTTCCCTTGCCGGTGACCACCTTTCTTTTATCCCACAAGCATCATCTGTCCATAAGAAAGTCCATAGACTGTGGGCTCTAGCGTTAGTTGGCGTTAGTTGTGGTGTAGCATTTCGCTACACTCGCATTAACATCTGCTAACCATGTGTATGTAACCATGTAATGTGATTTGATTTGATTTGATTTGTCTCTGCAACTTCTTACAGAACTATTGTTTTGCCACCTTGCCTTTACAAGAAGCAAGTCCATTGGCTGTGGGCTATGACATTGGTTGGCTGTGTAAACATCTCAACAACATATATATGATGTCCTTGACTAGACTGTTGTCTTGTTGTTTCTGCAGGGTATTGTGGGTAATCTGTCGAGTGGGAAGTCTGCCTTGGTCCACCGGTACCTGACAGGCACATATGTGCAGGAGGAATCTCCTGAAGGTAAGAGACAGAGCTTGCTGCTGTTTAGGAAAAACACCTGAGGGAGGAGAGAGGTGTCACACGCTGTAAAGAGCTAAAAGGTTGTGGACTCTAGGAGGGTCTTGTCAGTCAACACATGAACACATCACTTCTAACTGTGATGGTATCTTGCTAATCTACTCCATCTACTGACCCTGCTGCATCATACATGTACATGTCATTTGAGATATTTATAATAATGTAAAAAGGATTTCTAATTATTTCTGAACATTTATATACATTTACAGTGCATTCAGAAAGTATTCAGACCCCTTGACTTTTTCCACATTTTGTTACGTTACAACCTTATTCTATAATTGATTAAATTGTTTTTCTTCCCCTCATCAATCTATACACAATACCCCATAATGACAAAGCAAAATCTGTTTTTTACGAAATTTTACAAATGTCTTCCTAATAAAAAAACGTAAATAATATATTTACATAAGTATTCAGACCCTTTACTCAGTACTTTGTTGAAGCACCGTTGGCAGTGTTTACAGCCTCGAGTCTTCTTGGATATGACGCTACAAGCTTGGCACACCTGTATTTGGGGAGTTTCTCCCATTCTTCTCTGCAGATCCTCTCAAGATCTGCCAGGATGGATGGGAAGTGTTGCTGCACAACTATTTTCTGGTCTTTCCAGAGATGTTTGATCTGGTCCAGGATCTACCTGGAACACTCAAGGACATTCAGAGACTTGTCCCGAAGCCACTCCTGCATTGTCTTGGCGGTGTGCTTATGGTCGTTGTCCAAATGGAAGGTGAACCTTCGGCCCTGTCTGATGTCCTGATCTCTCTGGAGCAGGTTTTCATCAAGGATCTCACTGTACTTTGTTCCGTTCATCTTTCCCTCGATCTTGACTGGTCTCCCAGTCCCTGCAGCTGAAAAACATCCCCACAGCATGATGCTGCCACCACCATACTTTACCGTAGAGATGGTGCCAGGTTTCCTCCAGACTTGACATTTGGCATTCAGGCCAAAGAGAATCTTGTTTCTCATGGTCTGAGTTCTCTAGGTGCCTTTTGGCAAACTCCAAGTGGGCTGCCATGTGCCTTTTACTGAGGAGTGGCTTCCGTCTGGTCACTCTACCATAAAGACCTGTTTGGTGGAGTGCTGCAGAGATGGTTGTTCTTCTGGAAGGTTCTCCCATCTCCACAAAATTACTCTGGAGCTCTGTCAGAGTGACCATCGAGTTTTTGGTCACCTCCCTGATTGTGCAAGTTCTCCCACTTAAAAAGATGAGAGGCCTGTAATTTTCATCATAGGTACACTTCAACTATGACAGACAAAATGAGAAAAGAAAATCCAGAAAATCACATTGTAGGATTTTTAATGAATTTATTTGCAAATTATGGTGGAAAATAAGTATTTGGTCACCTACAAACAAGCAAGATTTCTGGCTCTCACAGACCTGTAACTTCTTCTTTAAGAGGCTCCTCTGTCCTCCACTCGTTACCTGTATTAATGGCACCTGTTTGAACTTGTTATCAGTATAAAAGACACCTGTTGACAGCTTGGTTTGAAGAAATCAACTGTGGGAGCAATTATTAGGAAATGGAAGACATACACAACCACTGATAAGCTCCCTCGATCTGGGGTTCCACGCAAGATCTCACCCCGTGGGGTCAAAATGATCACAAGAACGGCGAGCAAAACTCCCAGAATCACACGGGGGAACCTAGTGAATGACCTGCAGGGAGCTGGGACCAAAGTAACAAAGCCTACCATCAGTAACACACTACGCCGCCAGGGACTCAAATCCTGCAGTGCCAGACGTGTCCCCCTGCTTAAGCCAGTATATGTCCAGGCCCATCTGAAGTTTGCTAGAGAGCATTTGGATGATCCAGAAGAAGATTGGGAGAATGTCATATGGTCAGATGAAACCAACATAGAACTTTTTGGTAAAAACTCAACTCGTCGTGTTTGGAGGACAAAGAATGCTGAGTTGCATCCAAAGAACACCATACCTACTGTGAAGCATGGGGGTGGAAACATCATGCTTTGGGGCTGTTTTTCTGCAAAGAGACCAGGACGACTGATCCGTGTAAAGGAAAGAATGAATAGGGCCATGTATCGTGAGATTTTGAGTGAAAACCTCCTTCCATCAGCAAGGGCATTGAAGATGAAACGTGGCTGGGTCTTTCAGCATGACAATGATCCCAAACACACCGCCCGGGCAACGAAGGAGTGGCTTCGTAAGAAGCATTTCAAGGTCCTGGAGTGGCCTAGCCAGTCTCCAGATCTCAACCCCATGGAAAATCTTTGGAGGGAGTTGAAAGTCCGTGTTGCCCAGCAACAGCCCCAAAACATCACTGCTCTAGAGGAGATCTGCATGGAGGAATGGGCCAAAATACCAGCAACATTGTGTGAAAACCTTGTGAAGACTTACAGAAAACATTTGACCTCTGTCATTGCCAACAAAGGGTATATAACAAAGTGTTGAGAGAAACTTTTGTTATTGACCAAATACTTATTTTCCACCATAATTTTCAAATAAATTAAAAATCATTATCATTAAAAATCCTACAATGTGCTTTTCTGGATTTGTTTTCTCATTTTGTCTGTCATAGTTGAAGTGTACCTATGATGAAAATTACAGGCCTCTCTCATCTTTTTAAGTGGGAGAACTTTCACAATTGGTGGCTGACTAAATACTTTTTTGCCCCACTGTATGTAAATAAGGTATTTCTGCTTTTATTTTATACGTTTGCTAAAGTTTCTGAAAACCTGTTTTCGCGTTGCCGTTATTGGGTATTGGTTGTATATTGATAAGAAAAAATCTATTTTGGAATACGGCTGTAACGTACTAAAGTGTGGAAAAATGTAAGGGGTCTGAATACTTTCTGAATGCACTATAAAGACATATAAAGTTATTTTAATATGTTACCAGATTATTGGCTGTTCAAAACCTGTTGAAATACCACCTGGAATGCAGTGGAGGCTGGAAAGAGGAGTTATAGGAGGATGGGCTCATTGTAATGGCTCGAATGGAATCAATGGAACAGAGTCAAACATGTTGTTTCCATGTGTTAGATGTGTTTGGTACCATTCCATTGATTCCATTCCAGCCATCACAATGAGCCCATCCTCCTGTAGCTCTTCCCACCAGCCTCCTCTGCCGGAATGATAAGTTAGCAGTCTGTATTTGGGTTTAAGTTATTCTAGCTGGAGATAGATACTGGCATAAAGTACAATGACAGGGCTGGGCTTGATAGTGACCGTAGGCTGTATACAAACTCAATTCATAATTAGCAGTTAGGTTGAGTGTGTTCCACATAGTATATAAAGAGAAACCTGCTTTATCTTCGTGTATCATCATTAACAGCTAGTCTTTGAAGCCAGGTGTGTTTTCTGTTGTTGTTATTGTTTTGTATCAGTCGACAGTGTCAGATTTATCTCAAGCCGAAGGATGTGCTCTGAGATAATTGGCTTTTTATCCATTTTATCCATTTATCCAGACAATGACAGCTAGAGCAAAGCATCTCCCATGCAAGAAAGAGGGCTGCTGTGTTAGAATGCTAATTCCCAACACATCAAGGTAAAACTAAAAACCTGGGCTTAAAGCACCAAATCCTACTAAAACCCTTCATTTCAGAGCGAAAGGGGATTGCAGTTGCTGCCATGAACATAAACAGTTTCTGCTTTGGGAGCTCTGAAGTGCTGATGCACTGAACAAGAGGGCATAGCTCAGTGAGAAGGTATATTTATTTCTACAGGGGTCTGTTCCAAAGCTTTCCACTGTGACTTCACAGAATCACAACCGGACAATTCTCAATTTTGATTATCAGGTGGAATCCTTAATGAGTTCGGCACTGCTGAGCTCAGAAGCGAAGGCTCTCCGAAACCCACAAAGATGCTGTCATAGCTGGGGTTAAATGACAATCTTTGAGGGGGTTTGGAGGGTTTGTAGTGTCTGGTTTTGTATAATTATAGCGAGGAGGGACAAGAGATATGAAGCGCATAATGAGTTCCTGGCATAATGATGCTGCTTCACCAAGGGAAAGAAACAATCCTTACTGCTTAATTAGGCCTCGAGAAATCAATGACAAAAATGCTGGAAAGCTAAAAGCTGAGTGATGATTTTGGTTAATTAAGGAAACATGTTGTATCTTCTTATTGCATTTTATACAGATCACTGCATTGTTTCTGTGATACAGCATACCTCTTCATCTCCCATCATTAACAGGTGGGGTCTCCTTTTAGTCTCATTCCTAGAATGTTGCTTAGCCCAGATAGAAACTATAGCTACTCTGTAGACTGAAAGAGGCTACCTCACTTCTAAGGAGAGTAGTGTTTTGTGTTTGGTCCATACCATTCAGCTCATTTGGTCCATACCATTTTTTGTTCTACGATGTTGCTAGTTGCTGTGATATCTGTTAAAATATAGTATCGGGGATGAGAAGGGAGGGAGGTGTTGCCATGGCAACAGCGGAACAGGCTCTGTTGGAATTGTGGCTCTGTGTCAAGTTCTCTGAGCCTCCGCATTCCATTCTAGAGCTGAATATGTTTACTGCCTGTTAACCAAGCCAAAAATACAGCTCCCATCTCAAAACCTGTGTTTGTGTGTTAGACTCATCTGTATGTATAAGCTGGACAACAGGTTGATAGAAAGACTATAACCACTCTATTCATTAGCCACATCCAGCCAAAATCATTATACATTATTGCTTGCCTACCCTAATACAGATTGAGTGTCTCTCGTTATCGCTCTACAATTAGGTTAGCTTAATTCTTTTGGCACTGAGATTCAACAGACATTCCACAGTACAGATGGATTCTCCTCTGACCTCAGGATATGTTTTTGTCTATGCTTGGCTGTGAACAGAGGATGATGGTGATGTTATGTAGTCTAAATGTAGGCCTATACTTGAATGCACATCCATTTCATACCATGACAACAGAGGATGTTATTTGGCACAACACTCTCATTTTACAATTTTCAAGGGCTTCTTATCATTTCATGTGCAACCAACCTATTCCATTTACCTCCTCTAGAATTATTACAAATGTTCCTTTGAAGTCTGGCCCTTTGGTCCAGAGACCATCATTTTTTCACAAGATATGACTATACTATACTGGGTATTACTATGGGTATCACTTTTCTGCCATTTCCTCTAAATGTAGATTTCCTGACATATAGAGACTCAGATATTAATGCTCGGTCCAAGCAGCGCTCCAATCTCAGAGTTCTGTTACTTCCGTGCAGAGCCGGCCTCTGGGGGCCTGGCCCGCGCTACCTTACCTCGTTTCCTGTCCAAATAAAATGTTTAAATATTGATAATTTATTTGACCGAGACGCGCACCGACAGAAAGATGCATCAATCTCTGATGAAGAATTAGAAGGAGTGAAACAGCGCCCCTCTGTCTCATGTCATACTCTTTTTGGCCAAACAGCATCAGATACATGGGCTACATCTTATTTTTATTTATTGTTTCTTTTGTTCCACCTCATGCTATTTTACTATTACATTGTTATTGATTACTGCATTATTGGGTTTAGAGCAGTGTTCCCCAACTGGCGGCCTGTGTGGAATTTTCATTGTTGGACATGACTATAAATCACCATGAAATCAGCTCCTTAATTTAAGAAATCTGTTCCCAAGTATTTCCACGTGTAATGGAGAGGCACGACGTAAAAAATGTAAGCAAGGTTTGAAATGATATTTTTGGGCTTCTTGCGGTTAATTTGCAGTCTTCAAATGATTTTTTATTACATTCGGGCCCCCTGGCCATCCGCTAAAGAAAAAATCAGCCCGTGGCTGAATCTAGTTTATGATCCCTGGTTTAGAGATGACAAGAAAGGCATTTCACTATACTTGTGCACATGACATTAAAACTTGAGACTTATAGTAAGATGCTTTCTCGGGTGACAGTTTCAGCCACTTGCAAATCGAAGGAAAGTTGTGAGTGCACTTTTTTGGATACTGGAATTATTATGGATGAAGGTGCGAAGGTAACCTACTTTTTATTATTTACTTTTTTTGGCTTTTTTTTGCCCCTTTTTCTCCCCAATTTAGTGATTTCCAATTACGTTGTTGTCCTATTGCAGCAACTCCCGTACGTACTCGGGAGAGGTGAAGGTCGAGAGACTTGCATCCTCCGAAACATGACCCTGCCAAACAGCACTACTCGCATAACCCGGAAGCCAGCCGCAACAATGTGTCGGAGGAAACACCGTACAACTGGCGACTGAAGTCAGCGTGCATGCGCCCGGCCCGCCACAAGCAGTTGCTAGAGCGCGATTGGACAGGGACACCCCAGCCGGCCAAACCCTTCCCTAACCCGGACGACACTGGGCCATTTGTGTGGGTCTACTGGTGGCGGCCGGCTGCAACACAGCCTGGGATCGAACCTGGGTCTGTAGTTATGCCTCTCAAACTGCGATGCAGTGCATTAGACAGCTGCACCATTCGGGAGGCCCGGTAACCTACTTTTTGAAATGATTTGTGTTTACAATCGGATAAAAACATAATGACTGGTTGTGTTCATGCTACGTTAAAAGGTAATACATCTTTCTAGTTAAATTAGATATCTTTAATATAAAACCCATTAAAGGAGGTCCCCTGAAAAAATGTGGCCCCCCTATGGAAATCAAAGATCCGTCCAACTGATTTGTTCTGGCGCCGGCATTGCTTCAGCAGAGGAAAGTCTCTCTCTCTCTCTCTCTCTCTCTCTCTGACTATTACACAACCAAACTGATGTCTGGGAGAATCCCCCTTCACCAAGTGGGCTAAAGTGGACTTAATAGGGAGCAAGTGTGTCTCAAGTGGATATGTATTGCATGTTGGCCCTAGCTAGAACACTGCCTACCTAGTCCTTGAAGACTGCCGGCAGAGCCAGTCACTGTGACCTCACTTGCTATTTTGCAGAGGTGGGATCTTGTCATTTGGAAAGTTTAAATTCAGTTCTAAAACTTATTACATACCTCTGTAACAGATAACACGGCTTATTATGAAATAGCTGGTGTTGCCGCAACGATAGATATTTCATGCCGGTTTTATGTCTGTACTTTGTCACTCTCAGCATATTTATTTTTGATATACAGTGGCAAGAAAAAGTATATGAACCCTTTGGAATTACCTGTACTTTTGTCTGTTGTTGTGACTTAGATTAAGATCAGATCTAATTTTATGAACAATTTATTTAGAAATCCAGATCATTCTAAAGGGTTCACATACTTTTTCTTGCCACTGTACACTACATGACCAAAAGTATGTTCAAATCTTACATATGGCTAGCAGATGTTAATGCGAGTGTAGCGAAATACTTGTGCTTCTAGTTCCGACTATGCAGTAATATCTAACAAGTAATCTAACAATGTCCCAACAACTACCTTATACACACAAGTGTAAAGGAATTAATAAGAATATGTACATAAAGATAAATATGGATGAGCGATGGCCGAACGGCATAGGCAAGATGCAGTAGATGGTATAGAGTACAGTATATACATTTGAGATGAGTAGTGTAGGGTATGTAAACTTTATATAAAGTGGCATAGTTTAAAGTGACTAGTGATACATGTATTACATCCAATTTTTAATTATTAAAGTGGCTAGATATTGAGTCAGTATGTTGGCAGCAGCCACTCAATGTTATTGGTGGCTGTTTAACAGTCTGATGGCCTTGAGATAGAAGCTGTTTTTCAGTCTCTCGGTCCCCGCTTTGATGCACCTGTACTGACCTCGCCTTCTGGATGATAGCGGGGTGAACAGGCAGTGGCTCGGATGGTTGTTGTCCTTGATGATCTTTTTGGCCTTCCTGTGACATCGGGTGGTGTAGGTGTCCTGGAGAGCAGATAGTTTGCCCCCGGTGATGCATTGTGCAGACCTCACTACCCTCTGGAGAGCCTTACGGTTGGGGGTGGAGCAGTTGCCGTACCAGGCGGTGATACAGCCCGACAGGATGCTCTCGATTGTGCATCTATAAATGTTTGTGAGTGTTTTAGGTGACAAGCCAAAGTTTTTCAGCCTCCTAAGGTCGAAGAGGCGCTGTTGCAACTTCTTCACCATGCTGTCTGTGTGGGTGGAAGATTTCAGTTTGTCTGTGATGTGTACGCCGAGGAACTTAAAACTTTCCACCTTCTCCACTACTGTCCCGTCGATGTGGATAGGGGGGTGCACACTCTGCTGTTTCCTGAAGTCCACTATCATCTCCTTTGTTTTGTTGACATTGAGTGAGAGGTTATTTTCCTGACACCACACTCTGAGGGCCCTCACCTCCTCCCTGTAGGCCGTCTCATCGTTTTTGGTAATCGAGCCTACCACTGTAGTGTCATCTGCAAACTTGATGATTGAGTTTGAGGCGTGCATGGCCACGCAGTCATGGGTGAACAGGGAGTACAGGAGAGGGCTGAGAACGCACCTTTGTGGGGCCCCAGTGTTGAAGATCGGCGGGGTGGACATGATGTTTCCTACCCTCACCACCCGGGGGCGGTCCATCAGGAAGTCCAGGACCCAGTTGCACAGGGCGGGGTCGAGGTCCAGGAGCTCGAGCTTAATGATGAGTTTGGAGGGTACTATGGTGTTAAAACCTGAGCTGTAGTCGATGAACAGCATTCTTACATAGGTATTCCTTTTGTCCATGTGGGTTAGGGCAGTGTGATTGCGATTGCGTCGTCTGTGGACCTATTGGGGCGGTAAACAAATTGGAGTGGGTCTAGGGTGTCAGGTAGGGTGGAGGTGATATGATCCTTGACTAGTCTCTCAAAGCACTTCATGATGAAGGAGGTGAGTGCTACGGGGCGATAGTCAGTTACCTTAGCTTTCTTGGGAACTGGAACAATGGTGGCCTTCTTGAAGCATGTGGGAACAGCAGACTGGGATTGATTGAATATGTCCGTCAACATACCAGCCAGCTGGTCTGCGCAAGCTCTGAGGACGCGGCTAGGGATGCCGTCTGGGCCGGCAGCCTTGCGAGGGTTAACACGTTTAAATGCTTTACTCACGTTGGCTGCGGTGAAGGAGAGCCCGCAGGTTTTGTTAGAGGGCCATGTCGTTGGCACTGTATTGATCTCAAAGCGAGCAAAGAAGTTGTTTAGTTTGTCTGGGAGCAGGACTACCTGGTCCGCGACGGGGCTGGTTTTCTTTTTGTAGTCCATGATTGACTGTAGACCCTGCCACATTCCTCTCATGTCTGAGCCATTGAATTGCGACTACTTTGTCTCTATACTGACGCTTAGCTTGTTTGATTGCCTTGCGGAGGGAATAGCTACACTGTTTGTATTTGGTCATGTTTCCGGTCGCCTTGCCCTGATTAAAAGTAGTGGTTTGCGCTTTCAGTTTTACACGAATGCTGCCATCAATCCACGGTTTCTGGTTGGGGAAGGGTTTAATTGTTGCTGTGGGTACAACATCACTGATGCACTTGCTAATAAACTTGCTCACCGAATCAGCGTATTCATCAATGTTATTGTCCGACTCTATGCGGAACATATCCCAGTCCATGTGATCGAAGCAATCTTGAAGCGTGGAATCAGATTGGTCGAACCAGCGTTGAACAGACCTGAGCATGGGCGTTTCCTGTTTTAGTTTCTGTCTATAGGCTGGGAGCAACAAAATGGAGTCGTGGTCAGATTTTCCGAAAGGAGGGCGGGGCAGGGCTTTGTATGCGTTGTGGAAGTTAGAATAACAATGGTCCAGGATTTTTTCCGCATGGGTAGCGCATTCGATAAGCTGATCAAATTTAGGGAGTCTTGTTTTTAGATTAGCCTTGTTAAAATACCCAGCTACAATGAACACAGCCTTAGGATATGTGGTTTCCTATTTACATAGGATCCAATGAAGTTCATTCAGGGCCATCGATGTGTCTGCTTGGGGGGGGGGGGGGGTATATACGGCTGTGATTATAATCGAAGAGAATTCTCTTGGTAGATAATGCTGTCGACATTTGTTTGTAAGGAATTCTAGGTCAGGTGAGCAAAATTACTTTAGTTCCTGTATTTTGTAATGATCACACCACGTCTCGTTAATCATAAGACATACCCCCCCGCCCTTCTTCTTACCAGATAGATGTTTGTTTCTGTCGACGCGATGCGTAAAGAAACCAGGTGGCTGTACCGACTCTGATAGCGTGTCTCAGGTGAGCCACGTTTCCGTGAAACAAAGAACGTTACAATCTCTGATGTCTCTCTGGAAGGCATCCCTTGCTCTGATTTCGTCTACTTAGTTGTCAAGAGACTGGACGTTGGTGAGTAGTAAACTTGGGAGCGGTGCGCGGTGTGCCCGTCTATGGAGCCTGACCAGAAGACCCCTTCTTTTGCCCCTCCTGCGGCGCTGTTGTTTTGGGTCGCCGGCTGGGATCTGATCCATTGTCCTGGGTGGTAGACCAAACAGAGAATCCGCTGCGGGAAAGTCGTATTCCTGGTCGTAATGTTGGTAAGTTGACGGAGTTGGTCCCCCATTTGCTGCTATAACAGTCTCCACACTTCTGTGAAGGCTTTTCACTAGATGTTGGAACATTCTGCGGGGACTTGCTTCAATACAGCCACAAGAGAATTAGTGAGGTCAGGCATTGATTTTTGGCGAATAGGCCTGGCTCACAGTCGACATTCCAATTCATCCCAAAGGTATTCGATGGGGTTGAGGTGAGGGCTCTGTGCAAGCCAGTCAAGTTCTTCCACACTGATCTCGACAAACCATTTCTGTATGGACCTTACTTTGTGCATGGGGGCATTGTCATGCTGAAACAGGAAAGGGCCTTCCCCAAACTGTTGTCACAAAGTTGAAAGCACAGAATTGTTTACAATGCATTAATTAAGATTTCCCTTCACTGGAACTAAGGGGCCTAGCCCGAACCATGAAAAACAGCCCCAGACCATTATTTCTGCTCCACCAAACTTTACAGTTGGCACTAGGCATTTGGGCAGGTAGTGTTCTCCTGGCATCAGCCAAACCCAGATTAATTCGTTAGACTGCCAGATGGTGAAGCGTGATTCATCACTCCAGAGAACGCGTTTCCACTGCTCCAGAGTCCAATGGCGGCGAGCTTTATACCACTCCAGCCGGCACTTAGTATTGCGCATGGTGATCTTAGGCTTATGTGCGGCTGCTCAGCCATGGAAACCCATTTCATGAAGCTCCCGACGAACAGTTCTTGTGCTGACGTTGCTTCCAGAGGCAGTATGAAACTCGGTAGTGAGTGTTGCAACCGAGAACAGATGATTTGTTCGCACTTCAGCACCCGGTGGGCTCGATCTGTGAGCTTGTGTGGCCTACCACTTCACGGCTGAGCCGTTGTTGCTCCTAGATGTTTCTACTTCACAATAACAGCACTTACAGTTGACCGGGGCAGCTCTAGCAGGGCAGAAGTTTGATGAACTGACTTTGAAAGTCACTAAGCTCTTCAGTAAGGCCATTCTACTGGCAATGTTTGTCTATGGAGATTGCATGGACTCATGCTCAATTGCATGGCTGTGTACATCTGTCAGCAACAGGTGTGGCTGAAATAGCCAAATCCACAAATTTGTATGGGTGTCCACATACTTTTGTATATATAGTGTACTTTATTATGCCCACTCTTACAACTTTCATGGAGTCGTAAATTATTCAATATTGTTTGAGATAGCTTGAAGCTGATGTTCTGCATTCGAAAACCAATGTTTTATTTTCCTGGGACGCGTTTCTTGCCTAGCTCCCCAACTCTCATTTGAATATTTTTAATCTCCACCAGATCTCAAACCATTCCAATGATATGCAAAATCCAATTTAGTATTAGGCATTCCCATCGGTTTGTATTTTATCTGTAGCCAACCTTGCCCGTGGCAAAGAATATGAACATGCATTCAAAAAGATGACGGGGGAAAAGTCCAGGCTCACTATAGTTGTTTCCATTCTACTGTATAGCTTCTCTAGTCTCCACTATCCTGTGGTCATGAACTACAGCAACTTTAGATTAAGACTTCTCTCTTTTTTTCCCTTTTATCTTCCATCCCCTCCTTCCCTCTTTATCGCAGGCTCCAGGCTACATCCATTCTCCATGCTTTATGACTTCCATACAGAATCTGAATCTATGACTGTTAATACTCAAGCATGCCATCTTATAGCTTGTGTAGTTTTGCAAGTGATGGAAACTGATCTCCAGGCTAGCTGGTGATTGTGAAGTGAATTTGGGTTGGGGGGCCAGGATAGTGTAGTGGAACAGGATCTCTCAGCAGTTGTGTGTGGATTAGATATGCTAAATGGCCATTTCCCTCCCTGGTTGACTCCATAGAGACCCCGTTTTCTCCTCAAGTTTCTGATTTCTCATTGAGACAGCGAGGTCAAATCGAACTGCAGCCTATCACAAGCCGGATGGATGTCTCCAAACTTTCATCAAAACTTTATCAGAATGGAATGTCATCTATATGTGAATGTGATGTATGAAAATGGGAAAGTCTGACTCATGCCTTGGCCTACTGGTGTGTGTTTGTGAAAAATATTGGTGTTAATGTTGAATTTTGGTGATTTAGCTGTAGCTTAACCAAACACGTTTTCATTGTAGATAGAATAGATAGAATATCATGTCAGTGCTTTACACCTTTTTAGGCCTGAGTTTATGCCCTCTTCCATCCCTTTGCCAAGCCCTTTGATAGGCAGGGTAAATCGGTGAATTGGTTCACATTGGCTGTATTAATAATGATGATCTCTAAGTCTTTTCCTGATCAGGCACCACCCTATAAACTCACTGTGACATGTCTCTCCTCTTTTTCAGGTGGTCGGTTCAAGAAGGAGATGGTGGTTGATGGACAGAGCTACCTGCTGCTGATCAGAGATGAGGGAGGCCCCCCGGAGCTGCAGGTACGTACGCTCTGCTTGCTTTATAATCCTACCTGTCTGCATCCCTCAGCACAGCCAATTAACACCACTTAAAGTCTGAAAGATAATGATAATGAATTGTAATGTTTATGTCCAATGAACGATGAGCACTGAGTCGTTTTATCTCTCATTTCTCTTCAAATGACAAGGATTGAAAAGGATTTGCCAGTAGATGAGTCATAATGATGACTGATAGCTTGCTAGCTACGATTTTGAAAGTCCAATCAAAGCTACTGCAGATATAACGTGATTTGTTGTCATTCTGTGGCCAATGACCTTGAGCCTTCTTCGATGGGCACTTCTAATGTAAATCGATGCAGCACCCAAGGGGTAAAAATTATTGAGCTCTACCCATAAGACTTGGAGGTGACGTAGTGTCCCCATGAGTCACAGAACACTGAGCCAATCACAGCACAACACTCCATATTTTCTGCTGGCTTGCCCCACCACTACAGAAAGCAATGAGCTAGGCTGAAACACCTGCATTTTGGAGCCGCCTTCCTCAAGAAAGCAACAAAGAGACCATGTATGCGGCTTTATTAACTCAATTATTATTTTATTTTTTACATTGTTTGCAAACTGATATGTGACACGTATTAATCACCAAATAACAAGCAAAACAGGCAAGCCCCCCCCCCCCCATTGGGCTCTGCCCCACCTGCCCTGAATGACGGATTGCCACTGGCAGTAATCAGCACTAAAAATAACATTAGGTAGATCAAAAGCACTTGAGAAACAGAAATAAGAAAAACACGATGTAAGAAGCTATGTACTGGGCCAGTTCCAATACCATATTTATAATGTGCAGGGAATATGTAGCAATCAAAATAGGTATGCATAGGGGTAAGGTGACTAGCATCAGGATATACACTAAGTGTACAAAACGTTAGGAACTGCTTCCTAATATTGAGTTTGCATCCCTTTTGCCCCCAAACAGCCTCATTTTGGCCCCTGTTGACTCCAATGCTTCCCACAGTTGTGTCAAGTTGGCTGGATGTCATTTGGGTGGTGGACCATTCTTGATAAACCATTCTTGATACATCTTGAGTGTGAAGAAAAACCCAGCAGCGTTGCAGTTCTTGACACACTCAAACTGGTGTGCCTGCACCTACTACCATACCCCGTTCAAAGGCACTTAAATCTTTTGTCTTGCCCTCTCACACTCTGCAGACACAATCTGTGTCTCAAGGCTTAAAAATCATTATTTAACCTGTCTCCTCCCCTTCATCTACACTGATTGAAGTGGATTTAGCAATTGAGATCAATAAGAGATCATAGCATTCACCTGGTCAGTCTATGTCATGGATTGTTTTGTACACTCATTGTATGATAAACAGAGTAGCAGCAGCGTAAATAGTGAGTGTGTGTGTACATCAAAGCAGTATTTATTATAATCCTCAACGTCTCATCTTTCATTTTTGTATAATTTTTTTTCCTTAATTTCATTTTTTTTTTCCAAACCAGTTACAAACATAAATGGCAACTTTCAGACACACACAAACAAAGTGCCTGCATTATTATTTGCCATAAATTGTACTAATTCATCTTGTCTTTCAAAATACATAGATTCCTCTACAATTTCTTTCACTCAGACAACCCAGAATTCTCAATAGTTGCTCAGTTAGCAGGAGGAATGGGGGCAACTTCTTCTCGTGCGAGATGTTGAAGTTCAGAACGTCTGTCAGTCAAAACCCATACAGCGCAGTGAAGTGCAGAGCTCTGACGTCATGTGCAGAAAGTTACTGTACAGCCATTGTGTTCCAATTTAGGTGTTTATCAGTGCCCAAATCCGCCATTTTCAACCCGTAGACGGATACGAGTGTAAAGGGCTACTTCTATATAGCTAAGCATCACAAAGAGAACTTTATTGTATTTTTTGAATCTACACCACGTCATTGACAAACTCATTTTAACTAGATCAGGTAGGTGTGTTGTAACTGTTGACAAATAATGACATTAACATACTGTAAATTGCTATGAATGTGAAAGTAGGGTGACTCCCCTAGCGGGGGAACCCAGGCCACCAGCACCAATTTCAAACGCTCTAACCACTGTCCTAATAAGGGATATATGTAGGGCATGTGCTTATTAGTCCAATAAAGTTAGGCCCTGTCCAGAAGAAACCCTAATCCATCTTCTATAGGCATCTACAGGGGCGCAACTTTCACTGGGGACTCACGTTCTGAAAATGCATTTTTGTCCCCCCCAGTTTTATAATTGGAATGTGATGCAAAAGAAGGCAGGGTGTGCTTTAGGACCATGCGGACACCTCCGAGTGGTCAGGTAGGCTCTTTGGAGTGTTTATATGACTGGATAAATAAAAAAATATACAAAATAGTTATGTCCCCTCCACTTCGAAAACCAAAGTTGCGCCCCTGGGCACTTATGTAGATGAAACAACTTCGATCGGTAAGCAATAGGGTGAATACACTTTGAAATTCATCTCAGCTGTGTTAAAAATACACTCATGGAAAAAACTATTCATGAGTATCATTAAAACGGGTTTACAAACCCCACCGACATTAGACAACTGTACAGAAAGCACTTCAATTGCTGAAATAAGTCAATCAAATCGATCAGGAGAATAGTCGGATTAACCGATACCTGACACAGATATGGTTCTATTCCAATCCCAAGTGAGGACATGTTGAATAATAATTACTGTATAAATTCAAATGCACAATTTAACCATCTACTCTGAACAAAAATATAAATGCAACATGCAACAATTTCAGTTACAGTTCATAGAAGGAAATCAGTCAATTGAAATAAGTAAATTATGCCCTATTCTATGGATTTCACATGACTGGGCAGGGGTGCATCCATGGGTGGGCCAATCAGAATGAGTTTTCCCCCACAAAAGGGCTTTATTACAGACAGATATACTCCTCAGCACCCTCTGCCCCCCGGACGACCCTGCAGGTGAAGAAGCTGGATGTTGAAGTCCTGAGCTGGCGTGGCTACACGTGGTCTGGGGTTGTGAGTCGTTGTAGGGGGCATATGATAGATACATGAACATTATATTCTCTGGCAACAGCTTTGTTGGACATTCCTGCAGTCAGCATGCCAATTGCCCGCTCCCTCAAAACTTGAGACATCTGTGGCATTGTGTTATGCGACACAACTGCACATTTTAGAGTGGCCTTTTATTGTCCCCAGCACAAGGTGCACCTGTGTATTGATCATGCTGTTTAATCTGCATCTTGATATGCCACACCTGTCAGGTGGATGGATTCTCTTGGCAAAGGAGAAATGCTCACTAACAGGGATGTTAAAACAAATTTGGGCACACAATTTGAGAGAAATTAGATTTTTGTGAATATGGAACATTTCTGGCATTTTTTTTATTTCAGCTCAAGAAACATGGGACCAAAACTTTACATGTTTCGTTTATATTTTTGTTCAGTATACGTCAAAGTGTGTCAAATATGTAAGTTGAGAACACTGTTAAAAGCAGTGTGTGTGAGTATCCCTAACCTTGCCAACTGACAGAGTTATGAATGGATCAGTGGTTCACCAATCAGGGCCTTGATTGGCTTGGCAACAGTAACAAGGCTAATGTTCTGTTTTTTTTTGTATTTTTTTTGTAACGTTTCTTTGGGACTATCAGGCGACATCCTGACAATGCACAGAAATGTTCATGTAACGTCCCCATGAAATGTGCCTTGAACATTAATAGCTTATATTCTGAGAACATGGCAACCATGTTCTGAGTATGTTTGGTGGGACATTGATGGAATATTCTCCTAACACTCAGAAAACTGGACACATACAGTGCCTTGCGAAAGTATTCAGCCCCCTTGAACTTTGCGACCTTTTGCCACATTTCAGGCTTCAAACATAAAGATATAAAACTGTATTTTTTTGTGAAGAATCAACAACAAGTGGGACACAATCATGAAGTGGAACGACATTTATTGGATATTTCAAACTTTTTGAACAAATCAAACACTGAAAAATTGGGCGTGCAAAATTATTCAGCCCCTTTACTTTCAGTACAGCAAACTCTCTCCAGAAGTTCAGTGAGGATCTCTGAATGATCCAATGTTGACCTAAATGACTAATGATGATAAATACAATCCACCTGTGTGTAATCAAGTCTCTGTATAAATGCACCTGCACTGTGATAGTCTCAGAGGTCCGTTAAAAGCGCAGAGAGCATCATGAAGAACAAGGAACACACCAGGCAGGTCCGAGATACTGTTGTGAAGAAGTTTAAAGCCGGATTTGGATACAAAAAGATTTCCCAAGCTTTAAACATCCCAAGGAGCACTGTGCAAGCGATAATATTGAAATGGAAGGAGTATCAGACCACTGCAAATCTACCAAGACCTGGCCGTCCCTCTAAACTTTCAGCTCATACAAGGAGAAGACTGATCAGAGATGCAGCCAAGAGGCCCATGATCACTCTGGATGAACTGCAGAGATCTACAGCTGAGGTGGGAGACTCTGTCCATAGGACAACAATCAGTCGTATATTGCACAAATCTGGCCTTTATGGAAGAGTGGCAAGAAGAAAGCCATTTCTTAAAGATATCCATAAAAAGTGTCGTTTAAAGTTTGCCACAAGCCACCTGGGAGACACGCCAAACATGTGGAAGAAGGTGCTCTGGTCAGATGAAACCAAAATTGAACTTTTTGGCAACAATGCAAAACGTTATGTTTGGCGTAAAAGCAACACGGCGTAAAAGCAACACAGCTCATCACCCTGAACACACCATCCCCACTGTCAAACATGGTGGTGGCAGCATCATGGTTTGGGCCTGCTTTTCTTCAGCAGGGACAGGGAAGATGGTTCAAATTGATGGGAAGATGGATGGAGCCAAATACAGGACCATTCTGGAAGAAAACCTGATGGAGTCTGCAAAAGACCTGAGACTGGGACGGAGATTTGTCTTCCAACAAGACAATGATCCAAAACATAAAGCAAAATCTACAATGGAATGGTTCAAAAATAAACATATCCAGGTGTTAGAATGGCCAAGTCAAAGTCCAGACCTGAATCCAATCGAGAATCTGTGGAAAGAACTGAAAACTGCTGTTCACAAATGCTCTCCATCCAACCTCACTGAGCTCGAGCTGTTTTGCAAGGAGGAATGGGAAAAAATGTCAGTCTCTCGATGTGCAAAACTGATAGAGACATACCCCAAGCGACTTACAGCTGTAATCGCAGCAAAAGGTGGCGCTACAAAGTATTAACTTAAGAGGGCTGAATAATTTTGCACGCCCAATTTTTCAGTTTTTGATTTGTTCAAAAAGTTTGAAATATCCAATAAATGTCGTTCCACTTCATGATTGTGTCCCACTTGTTGTTGATTCTTCACAAAAAAATACAGTTTTATATCTTTATGTTTGAAGCCTGAAATGTGGCAAAAGGTCGCAAAGTTCAAGGGGGCCGAATACTTTCGCAAGGCACTGTAAATGTTCTTTCAACATTCCCATGAAACGTGTCTAGAACATAATAATATCTTAAATTCTGAGAAAATGGTTACTAGTTCCTGGTCAATTCTATTTGACATTAAGTCTCTTTGAAACATTCCTTGCACATCACGGGAACATTCCTATTAAAATGTTAGTTAATGACTTAATGAGACTCTTAAGGGAACATTTGTTGTTAGCTGGGTACCTGTCTGGAGTGCCAGGTGGGCGGGGGTTGCTCTATTGGGATTATTCTATTGGCTCCATTGCAACAGGTAAACTCAATCAAGCACAGATACAGTATTTTAAATGAACTAAAATAGTATTTGAACCCAGGTCTGATTCATTCCCCTGGGGCTCAGGAGCGATAGATGTGAACGCTGCTGAATGCCTGAATGGAGGAAGGAGGTGGAGGCGATGTAGAAAAGGGCTTGTTACACTGTTAGCGCTCGGGCACGGTTCTGTTTCCTCCTTAACCACTTTCTCAGAAGCTATTGTGATTATGAGAACCTTATTCTGCTGCCTGAGGGAAACCTCTTCCTCTCCTCTCTCCCTGGTGCTGCACTAAGAGATACAGTATATAGATTAGGTTTGTGTAATGGTGGCGGGGAAAGCAGGTTCCACCTTCCGATAACCTGTGATACAGGTTTGTAATAGCTATATTTCAGATTACATTGATATTCCCCCTTGTAACTGGCGACACAGGCGTTAACACAATAACAGATGCTCTGCATGAAATGGCTTTTGCTACACTGCCCTCTTCTGCACACATATGGAACTGAAGCCACCACCGTAAAAATAAGAAAAGGGAATTATTCATTAAGTTGTCGTTAAATTGCTGTGGTTATTCATACAAAAACCTAATCAGGAGATTCATGATATAATTTTGTTTCAGCTAGTTATGGTTCACCATAAGAAATTGATTGCAACTAATTTTTATGTGAACATCTCAATAGGGCTAGATTTATTGAGCGCTCTGAAGCAGGTTTTCATCATGGATCTCTCTGTACTTTCCTCCGATCATCTTTCCCTCGATCCTGACTAGTCTCCCAGTTCCTGCCGCTGAAAAACATCCCCACAGCATGATGCTGCCACCACCCTGCTTCACCATAGGGATGGTGACAGGTTTCCTCCAGATGTGATGCTTGGCATTCAGGCCAAAGAGTTCAATCTTGGTTTCATCAGACAAGATAATCTTTTTTCTCATGGTCTGAGTACTTTAGGTGCCTTTTGGCAAACTCCAAGTGGGCTGTCATGTGCCTTTTACTGAGGAATGGCTTCCATGTGGCCACTCTACCATAAAAGCCTGATCGGTGGAGTGCTGCAGAGAAGGTTGTCCTTCTGGAAGGTTATCCCCATCTCCACAGAGGAACTCTGGAGCTCTGTCAGAGTGACCATCAGGTTCTTGGTCACCTATGAAGGCAATGCTACTAAATACTATTTGAGTGTATGTAAACTTCTGACCCACTGGGAATGTGATGAAAGAAATAAAAGCTGAAATAAATCCTTCTCTCTACTATTATTCTGACATTTCACATTCTTAAAATAACGAGGTGATCCTAACTGACATAAAACAGGGAATTTTTACTAGGATTAAATGTCAGGAATTGTGAAAAACTGAGTTTAAATGTATTTGGCTGTATGTGTATGTAAACTTCTGACTTCAACTGTTTGTTGGTGCTTTTTTATGTGTTGAATCATCCCAAGCCTATTCTTGTGTTTGGTCTCTGTGTCCCCTCCAGTTTGCAGCATGGGTAGACGCTGTGGTGTTTGTCTTCAGTCTGGAGGATGAGATCAGTTTCCAGACAGTCTACAACTATTTCCTGCGTCTGTCCAGCTACAGGAACACAGCAGAGGTCCCCATGGTCCTGGTTGGGACGCAAGGTATTTAATTTGGACCTTTATTTAACCAGGCAATTCCCTTAAGCTATGGATATTGTTTGGATTGTTTGTTTCATCCCATACTGAAGGAGAGTGGAGATTCAGCAATACTTCAAGGACAATGAAATTAAATACAAAAGATTCTTTATAGCTAAAAGTTTATCCAACGTGTTTCGGCTTTTGGTCTTAATCTGGCTTTTTACAGAAGTTAAAAACCTCTTACTTCTACCCCCTCCTTTTTCGAACATTCTGTTAAAAATCGCGCAACTTTTCAGCGTCCTGCTACTCATGCCAGGAATATAGTATATGCAAATGATTATTATGTGTGGATAGAAAACACTCTGAAGTTTCTAAAACTGGTTAAATCACGGCTGTGACTATAACAGATCGTGTGTTTCATTGAAAAACGCAAGAAAAACTGCTCTCTGAAAGCTAAAAATAATTTCCATAAGTCACTTTCATGGGTTGTTAAAAGAGGACAAAATGTAATATCGACCTGCATGCAATTCATACAAATTCCACACGATGTCGCCATTGTCGTCATTTTCAATTGAATTTTTTGTTGGAAAATCCAAGTATCTGGCATCCGTTTCTTCCAGTCTCCACCAGGACGCTGTAAAAGTGGACAATGGCAGCCATTGATTTGAAGACGAGGAGCTATTGAATATACATCGCCCTGTAATCATTTTGATAGATTATAAACGTTTACTAATACCTAAAGTTGGATTACAAAAGGATTTCGAAGTGTTTTGTGAAAGTTTATCGTCGACTTTTTTAATTTAAAAAAATGATGCAGCGTTAAAAAACGATGTTTTTTTCTGAATGACACAGCTTCCATAGAAAGCTATTTTGGGTATATATGGACCGATTTAAACGAAAAAAAGACCCAATAGTGATGTTTATGGGGCATATAGGAGTGCCAAGAAAGAAGCTCGTCAAAGGTAATGAATGTTTTATATTTTATTTCTGCGTTTTGTGCTGCGTCGGATAAGCAGAGTCTTTGTTTACGTCGCATTCAGGCATTTTCAGGTGGTGCATGCTATCAGATAATACCTTCTCATGCTTTCGCCGAAAAGCATTTTAAAAATCTGACTCGTTGGCTAGTGTAACGACGTTCGTCTGTAGAAGGAGAAGCGGACCAAAAAGCAGCGTGGTGGTTACTCATGTTCTTTAATTAATGGAAACTGAACGATACATGAAATAACTTAACTCTACAAAACAACAAACGGAACGTGAAAACCTATACAGCCTATCCTGTGACAACAAACACAGTGACAGGAACAATCACCCACAAACACACAGTGAAACCCAGGCTACCTAAGTATGATTCTCAATCAGAGACAACTAATGACACCTGCCTCTGATTGAGAACCATACTAGGCCGAAAACATAGAAATGCCCCAAACATAGAAAAACAAACATAGACTGCCCACCCAACTCACGCCCTGACCATACTAAATAAATACTAAACAACGGAAATAGAGGTCAGAACGTGACAGTACCCCCCCCCAAAGGTGCGGACTCCGGCCGCAAAACCTTGACCTATAGGGGAGGGTCTGGGTGGGCGTCTGTCCGCGGTGGCGGCTCTGGCGCGGGACGCGGACCCCACTTCACCATTGTCTTAGTCCGCCTTATTGTCCGCCTCCGTGGCTTTCTCACCATGACCACCCCTCTCAATGACCCCACTGGACCGAGGGGCTGCTTGGGACAGAGGGGCAGCTCGAGACAGAGGTGAAGCAGCAGCTCGGGACAGAGGTGAAGCAGCCGCTCGGGACAGAGGGACAACTGCTCGGGACAGAGGGGCAGCTGCTCGGGACAGAGGGGCAGCTGCTCGGGACAGAGGGGCAGCTGCTCGGGACATAGGGGCAGCTGCTCCGGGCGGAGGGGCTCTAGCGGCCCCTGGCTGACTGGCGGCACTGGCGGCCCCTGGCTGACTTGCGGCACTGGCGGCCCCTGGTTGACTGGCGGCGCTGGCGCTGGGCTGACTGGCGGCACTGGCGGCCCCTGGTTGACTGGCGGCACTGGCGGCCCCTGGCTGACTGGCGGCACTGGCGGCCCCTGGCTGACGGGCGGCACTGGCGGCCCCTGGCTGACGGGCGGCATTGGCGGCTCCTGGCAGACGGGCGGCACTGGCGGCGCTGGGCAGACGGGCGGCACTGGCGGCGCTGGGCAGACGGGCGGCGCTGGCGGCGCTGGGCAGACGGGCGGCGCTGGCGGCGCTGGGCAGACGGGCGGCGCTGGCGGCGTTGGGCAGACGGGCGGCGCTGGCGGCGCTGGGCAGACGGGCGGCGCTGGCGGCGCTGGGCAGACGGGAAGCTCCGGCAGAGGCGCCGGACAGGCGGGAGCCTCCGGCAGAGGCGCCGGACAGGCGGGAGGCTCCGGCAGAGGCGCCGGACAGGCGGGAGGCTCCGGCAGAGGCGCCGGACAGGCGGGAGGCTCCGGCAGAGGCGCCGGACAGGCGGGAGGCTCCGGCAGAGGCGCCGGACAGGCGGGAGGCTCCGGCAGAGGCGCCGGACAGGCGGGAGGCTCCGGCAGAGGCGCCGGACAGGCGGGAGGCTCCGGCAGAGGCGCCGGACAGGCGAGAGGCTCCGGCAGAGGCGCCGGACAGGCGGGAGGCTCCGGCAGAGGCGCCGGACAGACGGGAGACCCCGGCAGAGGCGCCGGACAGACGGGAGGCTCCGGCAGAGGCGCCGGACAGGCGGGAGACTCCGGCAGAGGCGCCGGACAGGCGGGAGACTCCGGCAGAGGCGCCGGACAGGCGGGAGACTCCGGCAGAGGCGCCGGACAGGCGGGAGACTCCGGCAGAGGCGCCGGACAGGCGGGAGACTCCGGCAGAGGCGCCGGACAGGCGGGAGAATCCGGCAGAGGCGCCGGACAGGCGGGAGAATCCGGCAGAGGCGCCGGACAGGCGGGAGACTCCGGCAGCGGCGCCGGACAGGCGGGAGGCTCCGACAGCGCTGGAGAGGAGGAAGCCCCTGTAAGGATGGGCCGGAGAGACAGCCTGGTACGGGGGGCTGCCACCGGAGGGCTGGTGCGTGGAGGTGGTGACGGATAGACCGGGCCGTGAAGGCGTACTGGAGATCTTGAGAGCAGGGCTGGCACCAACCGCCCTGGCTGGATCTTCACCCTAGCCCGGCAGATGTGGGGAGCTGGGATGTAGCGCACCGGGCTAAGCACGCGTACTGGGGACACCGTGCGAACAACTGCATAACACGGTGCCTGACCAGCACCACGCCCGCCACAGTTAGCACTGCTAGGAACACTGTAGTGCTGAGATGGCACAGGACGTGCAAGGCTAGGGAGATGCACAGGAGGCCTGGTGCGTGAGGCTGGCACAGTCTTCACCAGACCCATCGCACGCACCTCAGGATGAGTATGGAGAGCTGACCCCGGTGCCATTAAATCCCTGACACGCTCCGTCGGGCGAATGTCGTGCCTCATGCACCAAACCAGCAAGTCCCTCATATCACTCTCCTCCAATTTCCCCATTAACTCCTTCACAGTCTCTGCCTCGCTCACCTCCAACACCAGCTCTGGTTCTGAGCTCCTCCTTGGCTCCTCACGATAAACGGGGGGAGTTGGCTCAGGTCTGACTCCTGACTCTGCCACACTCCCCCTGTGCCCCCCCCCAAGAAATTTTTGGGGCTGACTCTCGGGCTTCCGTCCGCGCCGCCGTGCTTGCTTCGCCAACCTCATTCTCCTGTAACCTTCCGCGCACTGTTCCATCGAATCCCAGGCTGGCTCCGGCACTCTCCCTGGGTCGACCGCCCACCTGTCTATCTCCTCCAAAGTTGTGTAGTCCAGATTCTGCTCCCATGTCCCAAAATCCTGATCTCGCTGTTGCTGTTCCTGCTGCTGCTGCTGCCTCTGTTCCCTCTCCTGCTGCTGCTGTTGCTGTTGCCCGTTACCACGCCGCTTGGTCCTGTTGTGGTGGGTGATTCTGTAACGACGTTCGTCTGTAGAAGGAGAAGCGGACCAAAAAGCAGCGTGGTGGTTACTCATGTTCTTTAATTAATGGAAACTGAACGATACATGAAATAACTTAACTCTACAAAACAACAAACGGAACGTGAAAACCTATACAGACTATCCTGTGACAACAAACACAGTGACAGGAACAATCACCCACAAACACACAGTGAAACCCAGGCTACCTAAGTATGATTCTCAATCAGAGACAACTAATGACACCTGCCTCTGATTGAGAACCATACTAGGCCGAAAACATAGAAATGCCCCAAACATAGAAAAACAAACATAGACTGCCCACCCAACTCACGCCCTGACCATACTAAATAAATACTAAACAACGGAAATAGAGGTCAGAACGTGACAGCTAGGTTCACAACGAGTGTAGCTTTAATTCAATACCCTGCTTGTGAATTTTGATCAAGGTTTGAGTTTGAACGAGTATATTTAGCATTTAGCGTAGCGCATTTGCATTTCCAGGTGCCTACTTGAGACATATGCGTCTCAAGTAGAATCAAGAAGTTAAACAGAATGAGGCTTTTATTCATTTTAAGGGAGTATACAAATATAGACATGGGACAAAAGTGGTAGTTTGTGGCTTAGCGGTAGCCAGTTGTTACTATACAACTTACATAAATCACCTGACCTAAAGTAAGGCTGGGAGTTTTCTGACCCTGACTACATGCCCTGACCAGGAACAACTCTGGGCCTTAGTTTTAGCATAGACTTGAGACTTTAGTGTTCATTTTCATATACAGAATCCCCCAAATGACATTTTCTCAAATGAAAAAGGACATGTAAAGCCTACTGTATATTATTCAAAGTGACTACAGTCTTGTTGATGCTTTTTGTCTCTCCCCAGATGCCATCAGTGCTGCCAACCCCAGAGTGATCGATGACTCGCGGGCGAGGAAGCTGTCCAACGATCTGAAGCGCTGCACCTACTACGAGACCTGCTCCACCTATGGCCTCAATGTGGAACGAGTCTTCCAGGATGGTGAGGGCTGGGTTACTGGGCACTGGGGACGTACTGTATCTTGGCCATCATGTCACTGAGTACTTAATTTCTGGTCGTGGACTGGCATTAACGCAACCATTTCAATGAATCAACTAATATCCAATCCCTTGATTAACTTAGTAGCTGAATGGGGTGTGTCAGTGCAACACAGGGGCCCCTCAGGGGTGCGTCCTCAGCCCCCTCCTGTACTCCCTGTTCACGCATGACTGCACAGCCAGGCACGACTCCAACACCATCATTATGTTTGCCGATATTACAACTGATCACCGACAATGACTTGATGGAGGTCAGAGACCTGGCAGTGTGGTGCCAGGACAACAACCTCTCCCTCAACGTGATCAAGATGGTTGTGGACTACAGGAAAAGGACTACAGGAAAAGGAGGTTCGAGCACGCCCCTATTCTATTTGACAGGGCTGCAGTGGAGCAGATTGAGTACTTCAAGTTCCTTGGTGTCCACATCACCAACAAACTAACGCTACGCTGTCCAAGCACACCAAGACAGTCGTGAAGAGGACACAACAAAACCTATTCCCCCTCAGGAGACTGAAAAGATTTGTCATGGGTCCTCAGATCCTCTAAGGTTCTACAGCTGCACTGGTTGCATCACTGCCTGGTATGGCAACTGCTCGGCCTCCGACCGCAGGGCACTACAGAGGGTTGTGCGAATGGCCCAGTTCATCACTGGGGCCAAGCTTCCTGCCATCCAGGACCTCTATACCAGGCGGTGTCAGAGGAAGGCCCTAAAAATTGTCAAAGACTCCAGCCACCCTAGTTATAGACTTCTCTGGTTAGGGGCTCGTAAATAAGCATTTCACTGTAAGGTATACCTACAACTGTTGTATTGGGTGCATGTGACTAATCAAATTTGATTTGATTTGATTCTCGGTTCAGGGAGAAAGCATCTCTGAATTTACCAAGGTCATGCCAATCTTAATCTGAACACAACAACACTGTCCTGGTTACCACAGTACATTTAGCAAAACAAATATGATGGTTCCACACTCAAAAAGATGTTGCATAAAACTTACTTAAGTTTTCAATATTTTACATTTGTTTTACTACATCAGGATAGCATACACAGACATTCTGGCTTAACAGCCTTCTTCAGTGTGTAGGTACAGCACATCTTTTTAACAATAACTCTCATTTACTCTCCAAACACTCTCTTTACCAAACGTATGAATACAGTGAGTGTACAAAACATTATGTCTACCTGCTCTTTCCAGGACATAGACTGACCAGGTGAATCCAGGTGAAAGCTATGGTCCCTTATTGATGTCACTTCAAATCTACTTCAATCCGTGTAGATGAAGGGGAGGAGACTGGTTAAAGATGGATTTTTAAGCCTTGAGACAATTGAGACATAGATTGTGTATATGTGTTTTTCAGAGGGTGAATGGGCAAGACAAAATATTGAAGTACCTTTTGAACGGGGTATGGTACTAGGTGCCAGGGACACCGGTTTGTGTCAAGAACTGCAACGCTGCTGGGTTTTTCATGCTCAACAGTTTCCCGTGTGTATCAAGAATGGTCCACTGCCCAAAGGACATCCAGTCAACTTGATCCAACTGTGAGAAGCATTGGAGTTAACATGTCCCAGCATCCCTGTTGAACACTTTCGACACCTTGTAGAGTCCATGCCCCAATGAATTGAGACTGTTCTGAGGGCAAAAGGGGTTGCAACTCAATATTAGGAAGGTGTTCCTCATGTTTTGTACACTGTGTACATAACGCAGTGTTCACTTTTCCCTTTCGTTGTTTGTTAACACAAGGAGCCTTGTTGGTTCCGCACTGTTTTAATTGCTTCCTTTTAAGTAATTAAAAAACGTGTAAGTGTTTTGAGCGGCTTCTCCATTCCCCATTCTACTTCAGCCGTCAAGAGCGATACACTCCCCAGCTGTCAGACATACAGTATGTAAACTCATCTCTCTACTTCGGCCCTCATTCACGTCTCACAGAATCACAAATCTCCTTCCTGCTGGAGTCTATAGAGAACGCTACGCTGTCTGCATGGCCAATCATGTCCCTCTATACTACACATGACAGGCTCATTTGGTTTACATCACACCACAGATCTCCCTGGGTTGAAGACAGTCTCATTTGGTTAACATCACACCACAGATCTCCCTGGGTTGAAGACAGGCTCATTTGGTTAACATCACACCACAGATCTCCCTGGGTTGAAGACAGTCTCATTTGGTTAACATCACACCACAGATCTCCCTGGGTTGAAGACAGTCTCATTTGGTTAACATCACACCACAGATCTCCCTGGGTTGAAGACAGGCTCATTTGGTTAACATCACACCACAGATCTCCCTGGGTTAAAGACAGTCTCATTGGTTAACATCACACCACAGATCTCCCTGGGTTAAAGACAGGCTCATTTGGTTAACATCACACAAATCTCCCTGAGCTGTAGACAGGCTAATTTCTCCAAACATACTGCAGAAGTATATTCCTTGGAAATGGAGATGCTTTGTATCTCTGGAGAACTGTATAAGTTAAGGTTCATCTCCAAATATGTACCTGATTAAAGATAATTGTTCTGAAGTGGTTGTTAATATCAGTAGACTTGTTGATATTAGAGTTGACATTGTGGAGTTATCCTGAGTTATACCTATCCTGAAAGTCATTGTACTTTATAACAGAGTCGTCAATTGACCACTTGTTGTTGTTGATTCCTAACTCTCTGTTGTTTGTCTGTGTCTCATTCTCTCCCACCCAGTTGCCCAGAAGGTGGTGGCTCTGAGGAAAAAGCAGCAGCTGTCTATTGGTCCGTGCAAGTCCCTGCCCAACTCTCCCAGCCACTCATCAGTCCCCAATGCATCCATCCCCTCTGTGCATATTAACCAGGTGAGGGCACACATCCTGAATATTTCGAACTAAACCCAGGAGTATTCCTGGTCACGTGACCTGACTCAGGGACCTAGTTTTAGTTGTAGGTTAATACTAGGACCCTGAGTTGTTCCTGGTCAGGTTATGTGATATGTCAGAAAAAAACAATGAGCTTCTTCTGTGAAAATTGGTACTAGCAGAAAGACATAGGGCTGGGCACTACTGAAGATATAGATGGGCTGTACACTACTGAAGATATAGATAGGCTGTGCACTACTGAAGATAGACAGGCTGGACACTACTGAAGATATTGATAGGCTAGACACTATTGAAGATATGGATAGGCTGGACACTACTGAAGATATAGATAGGCTGGACACTACTGAAGATATAGATAGGCTGGACACTACTGAAGATATGGATAGGCTGGACACTACTGAAGATGTGGATAGGCTGGACACTACTGAAGATGTGGATAGGCTGGACACTACTGAAGATGTGGATAGGCTGTAGACTACAGAAGATGTGGATAGGCTGGACACTACAGAAGATGAGGATAGGCTGGACACTACAGAAGATGAGGATAGGCTGGACACTACTGAAGATATAGATAGGCTGGACACTACTGAAGATGTGGATAGGCTGGACACTACAGAAGATGTGGATAGGCTGGACACTACTGAAGACATACAGGAGGCATGCAGGAGCCTACGTAAACTATTGTATCTATGGTGTTTTCGCTTTCCCAGATCCTGCCTGTAACTGACCAGTCTGTTCTCTCTGTCTTTTTCTCCCTCTTTCTCTTTCCATCTTGGTCTCTCTTCCCTCCCTCCTCCAGTCGGCAAACGGCGGGGGTGTGTTCAGCGACTACTCCTCCTCTGTGCCCTCCACTCCCAGCATTAGCCAGAGGGAGATGCGTATCGAGACCATTGCTGCCTCCAACACGCCCACACCCATCCGCAAGCAGTCCAAGCGCCGCTCCAACATCTTCACTGTAAGTATGCGGCAGCTGATGCAGAGCAACACCCACTCACATTACTAGAGGGCACAGTACCGCACACACACATACTGTCCACTAGATGGAGACAAAGACAAAGCTACCCTTTCTGGCTGTTTCAGAAACAGGCACAAAAAGCCTTCCTGGCTTTACTCTTTATACAAGCAACTAAAATGGGTAACGGGGACAAAATATAATAAATAACAATATGGTTGTTGGTTACAACTTGGGTTGTATTTTGAACCCATACTATGAAAAAAAAAGCTTAATTATTTTTTTTCATTTCTTATTTTAAAGCAAATATCAAAGCTATAAGCACTGTGGAGAAATATCTCAGCTTTTTTAAACCTTTTTTATGTTGGTGACATTTTTCTTTACTTTCCGATTGGAAGTAAATGAGCGCATTAATTACTCATCTTTCACTTATACCCTCCTCCTGGTCCCACTGTCTCAATCTTTGGCCTCCCTCCCTCCCCCTCTTATTTTTACTAGATCCTTTCTTTGCAGTGACTCCCTATTGGGGGAGAGAAGGGGTGAGGCAAGGCTACACCTCACTAAAGCCAGCAATGCCAGTTCCCTTACCCGGCCACACTAAACTGAACTAAAAGTCAGGAACATAACCCTTTCAGTCAGTACAGAGTCAGATAATGCATGCTCTCCCTCTCTCCCCCTCCACCCCTACCTTACTGTAGGTATCCCTACCCTAGTTATTCCATCTCTGACTTTTGCCATTTGACCACTACCAGTGTACTTACCACAGCTTGCCCTGCTCCCATTACCTATACTTATGATAGCCCTAGTTAAACTTTTATCCTTACTCTAGCTTTAACCCAACCCAAATTTACCGTATTCAATCTTGTGGCACCCTTGCACTAACCACTGTACTTTTCACAGTCTCCTTTTCTTTTAACTTTACCTCTCCCTTCTCCCCTAACCTTAGCCCCCTCCTGCTCCAATCTACGTTCATCCCTTCCCCAGCTCCCCTTTCTCTTACCTCTACCTCTCCCTTCTCCCCTAACCTTAGCCCCCTCCTGCTTCAATCTACGCTCATTTCTTCCCCAGCTCCCCTTTCTCTTACCTCTACCTTCTCCCCTAACCCCAGCCCTGTCCCTTTCTCTAACCAAGCTCAACCCTGACCCCAGCCTTCCTACATCCTCCCTCACTCTAACCTCTCCCATCTCCCCCTACCCCAGCTACTGTGGTAGCCACCGCTGGGCTCCAGGCTCTGGGCAGCAGAGCAGGCTGTGTGTCAGTTAGTAGCGCCCCTTGTCTTCTCCCTCCCCCTGCTAGGTAGTGACTAACCCTGTCCACCAGAGAAATGAGCCTCTGCCCGTCTGCGTCATGGAGATGCCCAAGCACGCCACCTATCCCGTGTGGGTGCCCGAATGGCAGGCCGAGCGGGAGTTTCAGCTCATGACCTTCTGAGGAGCAGCAAGTGGGAGGGCGGGAGTGCCAGGGAGGGGCGGAAGAGAGGTCGAGGGGGAGGGGGGTCGACGACTCACCGTATCCCAAATGACACTTCAAGAGCAAGGAAGACATTGCCATTTTTACAATACAAGATAAAAACCTAAATAGTTTTGTTTACCAAGCATTCACTTTAAGACTACACCTTTTCACCTTGCTTTTTCATCAATCTCAGTTCAGAGGACCGCTTGAGGACACAGAATTATTTACACGCCGTACACAATACAGTAGTCCTGAACATCTCTCTCTGGCCACACATAGTTACAAAGACAGTATTATAAAACCTGCAATGCCACCTCTTCTAATCATAGTAGTGGGTAACTGTGATCCCTAACCGTTTTTTATTCAGTTGGGGAGTTGTGGTCAAGATAGAGACACAGCCTTAACATCATGGGTTTTACGACACAAGAGTGTCTATTTCTCTCTCAACCCTTTTGATTTCACATTCCTTTTCCTTTTGTGGGCATTTTGACCAGATAGACCTTTCAAAAGCACCCAAACCAATTAGAAACAACACTGTGGCTAACTTTGCAGTCATATTCATGAAACCACTTGTACTCACAGTTTTGCTAGTTAGAATATTCAGACACCTTTTCCCAAAATATTTCACTTTGGTTTATTTCACTTCGGAGATTTAAGTAATATGATCGTAGCTCTATGATACATTATAAAGCACAATTTATTACTCTTCTCCATCACTAGTCAAAGGTCACTGAGCGAAAAGGTAGAATACCACAGTGATGACTTAATCTTCTCTGTATCCCAGTGCACAGTCTGATGATGCCATGCTGTCTGTCCACATTTTGTAGCTTTTGGGATAAATTCAAAGTACTTCAGATATCCCCATACTGATTATACAAGTAAAATAAATTTGTATTGGTCACATGCAAATGGTTAGTATATGTCATAAGCATTTCGCTACACTCGCAATAACATCTGCTAACCATGTGTATGTGACCAATAACATTTAATTGATTTTGATTTGTCTAATCAGTATTTGGGATATCTGAAGGGCTTTGACGTCATCTCAAAAGCAACAAAAAAACAATTTTATTACAAATATGAATATCATTGATTTATATTTATTGGTCACTGGGCACCATTTTAATATTTTAATTTGCTGAAATAGGCTACCTTGAAAACATTTGGACATTTAGCTTTATAGTGCATTGCAAATTGACAGGTGACTCTGCCTCTATTGGAGCTTTTGATAATAGTTTTAGGGTGATTTTATTTCTCAAAGGTCCTAAAAGCTTTACTCAGAAAGATGTTGGTTTATCCACCATGTCTTTTCACCACCAGTCAGTTCAGTCAAACCAGCCATAGTCATCACCCTCAACCCACTTCTGTCATGACTAGTAATGGCCACTAGGTGTCAGCTGAGTACACAGAAATCCTTTCCTAGTGCTTCCATGGTTTAGTAACCACATCAATAGGTTTGAGGCATTTTTGTTCTTTCTTTCTTTTCATAAACATTGTCATGACGAATTGAAGAGTACCTTTTTGCATTCTCCCCCCCCCCCCCCCCCATTTTGTCACATCTAAACCTCATAGCCATCAACTCTCATGTATAATTGTCAGCCATTTTGTTGACATGTTTTTAGTTCCTTTCATTACTTTTGTACATTTTACTGGATATACACCCTTAAGGAAAAAAATAAAAAAAACGCTCTGGAATGTTTTTTCTTTTCGATATTTGCAGATTTCTGCTACTGTTCCCAACCTTTCTTCATCGAAAAGGGCTTTCTAACTCCTTCCGCATTAGAAGAGCTCTGTGGTATCAAAAATCAAACCGCATTGCACCCCTAAATGAGTTGTCCCTCTGGCCTGTCATTCCCAATAAGGAGGAGTAATGCCTAGGGACTAGAGCATTAAAATACTTTTTGCTGCTTAACCCTATTGTCCCCTTTGCATCCTGGGTAATGCATCCTGGGTAATACATGATGCACTATGGAAACCATACAGCTTTGTGACAAGACAACAAGTAACGTTGGACGTTTGGGAGTCAGTTCATGCTCAAAGTGAAAAACGGTCATATTCACACACTCTGGAGTGTGACAGAATGTAGGGACTCTTTTCGGCTGGAAATGCCCCCCGTTCTTATACCCCACCTCCGTACTTCAAACTTTCCACCCATACAAACAGTCTGTGTACAGTTAAGTCACGCTTGGAATTATGATTCAACCACTCAAAGGACACTTCCTCTTACATGACATCACTTCCCTCTTACATGACATCACTTCTCTCTTACATGACATCAAACTGCTTTTTGCCATAAAACGAGGACTCAAGGGAAGGTTGCAAAATTCCGTCAACCTTCAATAAATTCCCTGGTTTTCCCAGAATCACGGTTGGATGATTCCAGAATCAGGAGATAATAAGCAGGAAATCCAGAAATCTCCAACCAGGATTTCTGGAAAACCAGGGAATTTATTGAAAGTTCCCAGAATTCTGCAACCCTAACTAGAGGTGTGAAGTACGTTCAGTTGTTGACTTCCATCTTTCTTTTTATTGTTTTGTTTTTTTCATTTCTCTTTCTTTTCAAGGAAAGTCTTGAATGGACTTGAATATGTGGTCAACTTAAATAAGGGTATGTTAGGGGTGATGTTGGATAGTTTTATGAAGGCCTTCATAAAAATAAGAGTAGGGCTTCAGGGAGAAGTGGTATCATACAGAATAATGAATAACGAATGGCAAATGGATTGCACCGACTTGTATGAATGTAGTTTCTATTTATTTAATTTGACTATGATTTTGGAATGATTCATTTCTCCATTCTTTATTATTGATATTTATTTACTTGTTTTCTTCTTTATTAATTTATTTCAATTTGGGTTTGGTATGAAGATTATGAACTTATTCCATAATCGCTTTTATATCATTTAGGTAAATTTAGGAAAAATATAAGACTGCTGTATATCTTGTATTGTATTTACAATGGTACTCTATAGAAAGTATATGATATACATATGAAATATATCAAAAATAAAAAAAGATGCCTTTATTGTCCATCCTATATTTTGTGGGAACTGCAATGTTTGGCTCATTATGTTGATCTTATTTGAAAGTGAAACCTGTGACTTAATTTGTATGGTGTCTGTATAGAAACAAAAATGATCCGAATAAAACAATAAAATGTTGAAAATGATAAACCAGAGTTGGTTTACTTGAACTCAGACTCTACCTCTCTCCATTGGTGATTGATTGGGCATCCCTTCATCCTGTTCTGAGTGAGATCATAATAGTCTTGTCTGTTGGTTATGAGTGACATTTCCTGTTCTTCACCTGTTAGTCTGTGCTTTGGGGATCTTCTGTGTCCAAGTACTATGTTTGTCATAACATGGGATAATACTGTATGTTCACTGCTTGACTATTTTCCCTGCACAGTCTGTCATTTGAAATGTCATGTATTTGCAGCAGGTGTTGGTGAAATGTGCTGCTGCACCTGTTCACTGATGGGTTCCACTGTTGTTTATAATGAACATGTTTAACAGCACCTGTACTTCTAACCCTAACACTGTGGATGATTTGAAATGCATTTTCCCACCTGGTGTTTCAACAGGAATTTCACAGGTTTAAGGTTGGGAGGAAAAGCAATATGAAATTCTTATTTGATAACTTTCTTTGTCCGTCTTGTATAATAACCTTCTCTCCCCCTAACCTGCCTTTTCTACTTTTTATTGCAATACAACTTGACTTGTCAATGGATCTATGCAAAAAGCCCCTGCTGGCCTTAGAAACTTGATTTGGGACTGATCTGGAAGGGCCCACTGTGGGCCTGAGAGAGGGGTGTTCCTCTCAGATCTGGAAGGGTCCACTGTGGGCCTAACAGAGGGATGGATCTCCCATGGGTTTACAGGACTGAGTCATGACTCAATGTGGTCTTTTGGTCTACTACCTATTTATTAAGTGTTGAGATGTTTCTTACGTTCTGTTCTGGTCTGTTCTTTTGTTATTACTGCACGCACGTTGATGTTCCCGCTGTATGTTACGCTGGTCTGCTTGTTTGTTTAGCTTTTTGTTGTTGTTGACCATTTTGTTTTGCGATGTTGAGTCCGCCCCCCCAAACCCCTCTCCAGACACACACGATCCATACACCCCAACCTCCAAACATTCTTACCTCTGACCCCCATGCTCACCTTGATACACGCACCTCACTCAACTCCCACCCCATCGCCATGGTTTGTTGCTGTGACTGACTGACTGACTGACTCTCTTGTTTCCTTGCAGTCACGGAAAGCCAACAGTGAACAGGCAAAGAACACTGACAGTAAAACAGATAGCATAGGCAGTGGAAGGGCCATACCCATCAAACAGGTGAGTGCCTCTCGCTACTACTACACTAGTCATAGGTTGTGTCTGAAATCACACCATATTCCCTATATAGTTCACAACTTTTGCCAATGGCCCTGGTCAAGAGTAGTGCACTATTTAGAGAATAGGGTGTCGCTTTTGGCACAACAATAGTTTTCACGTAAGTATAGCACATTCACTGTGTAAGTAGCACATTTCTGCCCATTAGTGCATATATACACATTAATATTTGACAAGTTTTGACCATAGATATGATCTGGGGAGTGTGTTTGCATAAGTGTTCAGGAAATGTTTAGTGTGGGTGGGTAGAGTAAGAAAAATATATATCCACTAGATGGTGCTGTGATACAACATTAGGAATAAGAGAAACCAGTAGTTCTAAGGGTTCACAGAATTACATGAAAAAGAACATCAGAATTTTCTTGCACAGATATCAAGACATACACATCATAATCTTTAGATTATGTCCTTACTGGGTGTATAGATGTCAGGTTGGATGGGTTCAAAGATTTAGACTATTAGGCACTATTGGCCAAAGCAGTTGTCAAATGTTATGCAATCATATTCTGGTATGTTTAGGTGTCACATATTGACAAGGTATTATTTTCAGCATGAGAGATTTCTCTGGCAATGTAGCTTGTAATGCCTCTCCGAATGTTGTGGTATGTTATATATCCATCAAACATATTTTATGGTACTTTTTCGTGTTATTAGAAAAAAACTCACTTTGTTGTCTCTTCATTTTACAAGAAAATGCAAGCGTCTAAATCTGATCATCATAGTTTACTAGTCCCCAATAATCTATTTCAAAAACACTATGAGCAAATATAACGTTGCATTAAAACACTTAAAACGGTCATGTGTAAGAATCATGAGCCTGGGCATGTAACCAAGCTTCAAATATAGTTTGAATTCTACAGTCTTTAATATTAATTTCCCTTTCTTTTGAGAAGTGCAGGAGAATAACACTTCACATTGAGTATGGGTAATTTGTTTTAAGGGTATAACTTTGAACCAGGATGAGGAGTCATTGACACATTCATTATTCTCTGCTGATTGTATGAGGGCTTTTAGAAAGGGTCAGCATCCTTATCCTAGAATTATCCTTCTGAACCAGGAATTATGGGAATGGTCAGTGTACACTTAATTTTAAACGTGATAGGCCAAGTATTCCCTGCTGTTCAGGAAGCTGTCCTCATTTCTGGACATTTAGAAAGAATACAAGTATAAAATCAATGAAACACATGGGAAATATTGGCAAATGGAGAAAAAACTTTGAATTTCCATTTGTTCCCAATGAGAACTGTAACTAGAAAAGTGCATTTCCTAAAGAAAGTGTGGTGTGCTTGCTAGCTTTTTTAGGGTGTGCTTGCTAGTATTTAGGGTTTTGACATTTTAATTGACTGATTGGATAGCATCAACTAGCTTAAACATGTGAGCATTGATTTGGTGTCTCTAGCTTAAACTGATTGGATAGCATCAACTAGCTTAAACATGTGAGCATTGGTTTAGTGTCTCTAGCTTAAACTGATTGGATAGCATCAACTAGCTTAAACATGTGAGCATTGGTTTGGTGTCTCTAGCTTGAACGGTTCAAGAGTTACCGTTTCTGGATGATTTTATGCAACTGTATGCAAATGTATATAGATAAAGTTGATACAAGTTTAAGAATTTGAAGTTAGGATAGCCTGAACATGAGAAAGTTGGTTTGGTGTCTCTAGCTTAAACTGATTGGATAGCATCAGCTAGCTTGAACATGTGAGCATTGGTTTGGTGTCTCTAGCTTGAACGGTTCAAGAGTTACCATTTCTGGGTTATTTTATGCAAATTTATATAGTTATAGTTGATAAAGATTTGAATGAATTTGAAGTTAGGATAGCCTGAATGTTTTATAGTTGGGCTTGTAGCTTTATTGGCTGAGGAGCAGGACCGTTTATTCATATGTTAATTTATGCTAATTTAAAATGTTTATGGTGCAAAAATATGTATGGTATTGAAAACATTTTGACAAGCAATCTAAGTAGGGTCAGTCTGAATATGCCAATGTTGGTTTGGTTTCGATAGCTTAAAATGTGTAAGAGCAGTGGCAAATTCAAATACTTCCCATTCAAGCCTATGGAGCTATTATCAACACTTAACATTTTATAGTTCAAAAAGTATTAATGGTTTTAAAAAGTATTTGACAAGCGCACGATTCCAGACCGGTCTGCACATTTTAAAGTTTGAATTGCGTTTCTGGCCGAAACGCTTGAAGATTAGGTACGTTACGGTCTAAACTGTCACCATGTAAAGCATGAAGCACACAGAGAATCTCACTGCCGGTAGGTACTTATCACGCTGGGAGGCCGTTCCTTCTCTTGCTAGAACACAAGTGGTACCTGCTGCTTGCCGACCCAGTAGTGAAGAACCTGCTGTTTCTACTTGTAGAATCACAATGCTTGTTAGTGGCCAACAACTTGATTTTGAGCCAATCAGAGAGCATGAACCCCCACATTGGGGATCCAACAGGAGTGACAGCAAAAAGTTTTTAAAAAGACAGCATTTTATCCATACATCCACGGTTAAATGTCACGAGCCAGTCACACTTCATATCCAGTGTACTGTATGCTATGGGATGGTATCTAGTTAAGTGCACATACGCAAATCACACAACACTAAATACTTCCTCCAAACTAGCTAACCACTGTAACTAGTATTGTATTAAAATTACATCACAATGGATTAGTTTACATGAAACAGCTGCCTGTGTTAGCAGCCGAGTTTGTGCAGTGTCCTTAGCTAGCCAGCTATGTTGTGTTAGCTAGCAAATATGCTAACATTAGCTAGCTCGCTAAACATTTGGCTGTGGGCTGGCACTGGCACTATTGGATTATGGAGAGTGAATTAAATTGTTTCTTCATCATCTGTGGCCATCTGGCTAGTATCAACAAGAGATTTCTACAAAATAGCAACATTAGCACAGCTAGTTAGCTAACATTTGGAATCTACAGTGCCTTCAGAAGGTATTCATACCCTTTGACTTATTTAATATTTTGTTGTGTTACAGCCTAAATTCAAAATTGATTAAATATATGTTTTTATCACCCATCTACACACAATACCCCATAATGACAAAGTGACATGTAAAATAAAATAAAAGCATTTTTTAAATTGAAATACAGAATTAACTAATTTACATAGTCACACCCCTGAGTCAATACTTTGTAGAAGCACATTTGGTGGTGATTGCAGTCTTTTTGGGTAAGTCTCTTAGCTATGTCAAGTTGATTGTTGATCATTGCTAGACAGCCATTTTCAAGTCTTGCCATAGATTATCAAGATGATTTAAGTCAAAACTGTAACTAGATCACTCAGGAATGTTCAATGTTGTCTTGGTAAGCAACTCCAGTCTATATTTAAGCAATAAGGCACAAGGGGGTATGGTATATGGCCAATATACCACGGCTAAGGGCTGTTCTTAGGCACAACGCATCATGGAGGCCCTAGACACAGCCCTTAGCCGTGGTATATTGGCCATACACCACAAACCGATGAGGTGCCTTATTGCTATTATAAACTGGTTAGCAACGTAATAAGAGCAGTAAAAATAAATGTTTTGTCACACCGTGTTGTACGGTCTGATATACCACGGCTGTCAGCCAATCAGCATTCAGGGCTCGAACCGCCCAGTTTATAATTGGTCTTGTACTTTAGGTTATTGTCCTGCTGAAAGGTACATTCATTTCCTTGTGTCTGATGGAAAGCAGGTTTTCCTCTAGGCTTTTTCTTATGCTTATAGCTTTATTACGTTTCTTTTATCCTAAAAACCTCCCTGGTCCTTGCCGATGAAAAGCATACCCATAACATAATGCAGCCACCACCATACTTGTACTCTATGCTTTTCATCTGCAAGGACTAGGGAGGTTTTTAGGATAAAATAAACATAATAAAGCTATAAGCATAAGGATTTGTTGTATTTGATTTGCCACAAACCCAAGACTTTGTATTCAGGACAAAAAGTTAATTTCTTTGCCACATTCTTTGCAGTATTACTTAAGTGCCTTGTTGCAAACAGGATGCATGTTTTGGAATATTTTTTATTCTGTACAGACTTCCTTCTTTTCACTTTGCCATTTAGGTTAGTATTGTGGAGTAACTACAATGATTTTGATCCATCCTCAGTTTTCTCCTATCACAACAATTCAACTCTAACTGTTTTACAAAATTCAAAAGGCACTCGCACATCTGAGCAATCTTATTTGCAGGTGCATGCCAACAATTGAACAAGATGAAGGAAAAAGGTAACCACACACTGCTCTTGATAGTATCACTGATCTTTAATAAGCTTATTAAATATCAGTGATACTATCAAGAGCAGTGTGCTGTTTCCTTTTTCCTTCAACTCTAACTGTTTTAAAATCACCATTGTCCTCTTGGTGAAATCCCTGAGAGGTTTCCTTATTCTTCGGCAACTGAGTTAGAAAGGATGCCTGTATCTTTGTTGTGGCTGGGTGTATTGATACACCATCCAAAGCCTTATTAATAACCTCACCATGCTCAAAGGGATATTCAGCTTCTCATTCTTTTTTTGTACACATCTACCAATCGGTGCCTTTCTTTGTGAGGCATTGAAAAACCTCCCTGGTCTTTGTGGTTGAATCTATGCTTGAAATTCACTACTGATTGAGGGACTTCGCAGATCTGTAACACAGCAACACACGTGGACATACATTTCCAAACAACACTACTGCCACCTTCTGGTTTGGAGTATTTAACAAGGCTGAGTGGATGACGGCTTCAAGTTCTTTGCTGTGTGAACACAAAAGAGGTGGACTGCCAACACTGTTCAGAGGTGCTAAGTGCTGTCGGCATGCAAACGTTTGACAATCTTACCGGTATGTCTGAGCTATAAATCTATGGCTGTTTTATTGCCATTGAAATGCATTGGAAGCTCATTTGAAATATTGCTGTAGTACATAAAGTATAAATGCTATGAAAAATGTTTTCTCAAGAAATCTAGATTGGGGCAAGTCGGCATGTTTAAAAGTTGGTTTGGTGTTAATCTCTTAAACTGTAGATCGGGCCAAAGAAATCAAATAATAATATCCGTATGTAAGACATCTAAAGCAAAGCACACCTAATGATCAGCAAAATTCTCCTCCATATCAGTGACCAGGTTTAAGTCAGGTTTAATGGGATTAGGCCACCAGGGCCAAGTGAGAGGGAGGTCAGTTGACAGAGATCTTAAAGAACCCCCACCCCCTAAACATACATAGTTACTGTAGCTCTCCCATTGATTCCTCCCTATCTGATTATGGCCTGAAGTATGGCCACTTCCCTGGGTGGGTATCATAGCATCTTCAGACAATAAGATAAGACCAGCTCCCGTCCCATGATCTACCCAGGCAGGGCAGGGGGGGTGTATTAAGAGTAGCTGATGGCCTGACCTGGCCAGTGAAATGCACAATCAGGAAGATCAAAGTGCCAATGTGAGCTTAATTACCCCCTATTGGGCAAATTACACACTGCCTGCCACCCCTCCCCTACCCCTCCTCCTCCCCTCCCTCTGTCCACCCCGACCCCCCATATGTAAAAATGGTAAATAAGGGCAACAATGCACTCACTGCCGAGGAGCTGTCGACATTAGGCTTTTCTTCTTGCCCTCTGTCTTCTCTCTATTCCCCCCTTTCCCAAACCCCACTTCTCTTTCTTCTGTTCTCCTCCGGCTGGCTGTCACAAAGGCCCGGGCTATCACTCAGCCACTGTGGCAGGATGCAGATTTTTTTCCAGGAGCGTGACAATGGAAAGGGAAGATACTATCTCCTCTGTGTAGATATGACAATTGTCTGGACACGGAGAGCGCGTCTGGCGATCGGCCTGTCTCCTTATGTCGCACAGCCTGAACATGGTGATCATGGTTGAGTGTGTGTGAGTGGGAGAGAGAGAGGGAGGGAGGGAAGGAAGGAGAAACAGAAGGTGAAACGCAATAAAAAAAGAACGTCTGTTCACGACATTCACTCTATTACTGCCATGATAAAATAAAACTATTTGCTTTAAGTGATCAATTCATTCTTCTAATATTTTAAAATTATTACTAAATTATTCTCATTGTGTTCAATTTCATAATATATTATAGAGGATTCAATTGTTTTTATTTTGCTATCTTTTCTGACAGGTCAATTAGTTAAAATGAAGTGGTTGTGTAAAAAGTTCCTATATTGGACTAATACGGACTAATATTAATCCTCTCAGTATTATTATCGATCTTTTCAAACCAGTGATGAATTTGTGTTGGTCCTCTGATTACATGTATAGATTTCTGGCTGGTTCAATAAGGACAGGAGATGTGTAACATTATTTGTGTGTAAAACTTGCATTACACCGTTGCCAGAGGCCTTGTGACAGCACCATTTACTTCAGAAGATCATAAAGCCATTAAAATGTGTTTTCAGTTATTTTATAGACCAAATCATAGAAAAAATAGTTTGTGCACACTTAGATCAATGCCAGTCTTAGTCATTTAAAGGCCTGCTGGGGCCCTCTAATAGGGTGGTTATGGATGTGTTTAGCAAAGCAAAATCAAATCAAAGTTTATTGGTCGCTTACACAGATTTGCAGATGTTATTGCATGTGCAGCGAAATGCTTGTGTTTTTAGCTCATGATATTGGGTGGAGGCCGGCTAGTGGTGACTTTTGAACAGTCTGATGGCGTGGAGATAGAAGCTGTTTATTAGTCTCTCAGTTCCAGCTTTGATGCACCTCTACTGTTTCCACCTTCTAGATGGTAGCCGGGTGAACAGGCCGTGGCTCGGGTAACTGAGGTATTTGATGATCTTCTTGGCCTTCCTGTGACACTGTGTGCTGTAGATCTCCTGGAGGGAAGACAGTGTGCCCCCGGTGATGCGTTGGGCTGACCACACCATCCTCTGGAGAGCCCTGCGGTTGTGGGCGGTGCAGTTGCCATAGAAGGCTGTGATAGTCTGACAGAATTCTCTTGATGGTGCATCTGTAGAAATTGGTGAGGGTCTTAGAGGCCAAGCTGAATTAGTTCAGCCTCCTGAGGTTGAAGATTCGCTGTTGCGCCTTCTTCACCATGCTGTCTGTGTGGAGGGACCATTTCAGGTCCTTAGTAATGTGCACGCTAAGAAACTTGAAGCTTTTGACCCTCTCTATTGCGTCCCTGTCGATGGTAATGGGGGTGTGCTCTCTCTGCTGTCTCCTGTAGTCCACAATCAGCTCCTTCTATTTGTTGAGGGAGAGGTTATTTTCCTGGCACAACTCCGCCAGGGCCCTCACCTCCTCCCAGTAGGCTGTCTCGTTGTTGTTGCTAATCATGCCTACCACTGTTTTGTCGAAAGCAAACTTGATGATTGAGTTGGAGACTTGCATGGCCACACAGTCATGGGTGAACGGGTAGTACAAGGGGGCTGAGCACCACCCTTATGGGGCCCCCGTGTTGAATATCAGTGTGGAGGTGGTTTTGTTGCCTTCCTTCACCACCTGGGGTCAACCCCTCAGGAAGTCCAGGACCCAGTTACACAGGGAGGGGTTAAGACCCAGGGTCCTTAGCTTAGTGATGAGCTTGGAGGGCAATATGGTGTCGAAGACTGAGCTGTAGTCGATGAACAGCTGTTGGGGTGGTATGCGTATTGTAGTGGGTCTAGGGTTTTAGGTAAGGTGGAGGTGATATGATCCTTAACTTGCCTCAAAGCAATTCATGATGACAGAAGTATGTGCTACGGGGCTATAGTCATTTAGTTCAGTTACCTTCGCTTTCTTGGGTATAGGAACAATGGTTGACATCTTGAAGCAAGTGGGGACAACAGACTGGGATATGGAGAGATTGAATATGTTCGTTCACACTCCAGCCAGCTGGTCTGCACATGCTCTGAGAACTCATCTTGGGTTGCCGTTTGGGCAGGTAGCCTTGTGATGGTTAAAACTTTTAAATGACTTACTCACATCGGCCACGGAGAACAACAGCACACAGTCCTTGTGAGCGGCCGGGGCCCGTGTCGGCGGCTTGATGTTGTTTTCCCCGAAGCTGGTGAAGGTGTTTAGCTTGTCCAGGAGCGAGACGTCGGTGTCCACGTGGTGCCTGGCTTTCCCTTTATAATCTGTGATTGTCTTGAGTCCCTTGCACATACAGTACGTCTCATGTCTAAGCCATTGAATTGTGAATCCACTTCGTCCCTGTACTGTCGTTTCGCTCTTTGATTGCCTTAGGGATGTCATGGCTGGTCTGTTTGTAGACCTCCATGTTCCCAGTCACCTTGCCATGGTTAAATGTGATGGTTCGCGCTTTCAGTTTTGCTGTTTTTGGTTTGGATAAGTTCCAATCGTCACAGTGGGAACAACATCCTCTATGCACTTCCTGATGAACCCATTCACCGAGTCAATGTATACGTCAATGCTATTCTCCGAAGCTACCGAGAACATTTCCCAGTCCTCGTGACCAAAACCATCTTGAAGTATAGATTCCAATTGGTCAGACCAATGTTGCACAGTCCTTACGACGGGTGCTTCCTGCTTAAGTTTCTGCCTATAGGTGGGGAGGAGCAGAATGGAAGTGTGATCTGATTTGTCGAAGGGAGGGTGGGGGAGGGACTTGTAACCATCCCGGAAGGGAGAGTAGCAATGATCCAGAGTCCTCGATGCACGTGTAGCACAGGAGATGTGTTGATAGAATTTCAGTAGCATTATCCTCAGATTTCCTTTATTTAAGTCCCCAGCTACTATAAATGCTGCCTCAGCAGGGTATAGAGCTCCTCTCTCTGGGCATACAGAGGCTGTCCTGGGGCCCCAGCATGAGGAAGCTGGGGCCAGGTCCAGATCAAGGTAGGAGGACCGGGGCCAGGATTAGGATGATAGTCGGCCCCCAGGCTGGTCCCTGGGTCACCAAGGGTCAGGCCCTTCCTGATGTGTTAATCAGGATTATACAGCCCTGGAGGATGACCCAGCCTAGGACAACATTGGAGGGTGAGGGTACCCTATTTAACACACACACACACACACACACACACACACAGAGGAAAAAGGCACACACACAGAGGCAAAACACACACACACACAGAACCCTGGTTGTAAAAGCACAACACTCCGCTGCTAATCCCCTAATTAAGCATGCCTCTCCCTTGGTCCTCCCTGGTCCTTACCCACAGAGGACCGTCACCGCCCCCCAGCCACAAAGACCCCCTCACAGCCCCAGGAACTGCCATTGTTTACCCTGGATTGACTAAGCAGATAAAGTCAAACATCTGAGGAGTTAAGGCTCCAGAAGATAGTGGTGGAATAGAGGGGATGGGCTGAGTCAAGGCTTTGAAGAGGGGGAGATCACACACCTAATCCCTGGATGAAGGGGTCCTCCAGAGTTCAACTGGTCAGGACATGGGGATGAATGAATACATGGGCAAATTGGATTGTCTCTGCTCACTTTGAATGTGAGACAGTCGGTTACAGTAGGACAGCACCAATTCTGAAGGTTCAAGTGGTCACCGTTAAATATCATCTATAGACGTTGAACATTGATTACACCGTTGACCGTTGTTGTATTGCATTGACCATGGGGTTACAGTGACCAATGACAATCAAAAGTTGGAAGGTTGAAAAAGTTTGTACTCACACACTCACATACAGGCAACCTGCTGCTGTAAAATGACTGTTGTATCCACTCTGGCCTGATCTAAGGATAGAGCAAGTGTTCTTATTGTCATCCCAAGTTAGTTACATTATATGTTCTAGTCCATTGTGTTTAGCTGGAGGAAGACATCTTCTGACCCTCTCTTCTTCTCTTCTCTCTCCTCCAGGGCATCCTTCTGAAGAGAAGTGGGAAGTCCCTGAATAAGGAGTGGAAGAAGAAATATGTCACACTGTGTGACAACGGCCTTCTCACCTACCACCCCAGTTTACATGTGAGTAACCCTACATTTAGTATAGCTCTGTTTATAGTTGACTGTTTAAGGGATATGTGTAGAATATACTTTACATTCATTAGCGAAACATGCAAGCTTGTCCCTCACAAAAGGTGGAAATGAATGATTTAACTGTTATGTACACATATTGATACATTTATGAAGAAGGTTTCTGAGAGATAAAAATGTTAGCAAAGACCTTTCAGCCTCTGATTATTAGTACCCCATCTTAGTGTGATTCTGATTATAAACTTAGGGGGGGGGGGGGGGGGGTCATCTCTATCCCCCCACCCCTGTGGTGGCCGGGTAATGGAGACATACATGGCGCTAGCTGTTGCTGCTGTGTGCCCGCCACGCCCGGCCACCATGCTGGCTTGTATTTATAATGGCGCTCGCCGCTGTGCGTGGCGCCTGGCGGAGGCTGAGCGGCCAGCAACATCCGTCTCTGTCAGAGTCCCGCTGGGCCGCTAATACCTCTTAAACACTCCGCTACAGCCAGCCGGCAGACAGCACTGTCAGACCCCCCCCACCACAGCACGACATTGCTGCCCCACGCCCTTCCTCTCACGGTCTCACCTCTATTCTATGGTGGTAATGTCTGTCTAAATACAACAAATGACTTGGTTTTCAAAGGAAGATTTGGTGAAAGTTAGAGATGAGCATTTGTACATGTGTCCAGTCCAAATTTTTGCCCCTAGAGTCAGAGAATTGTTTTGTCCAATTTGAGATAATATATTCTATGAAAGCCAAATACAGTGCATTCGGAAAGTATTCAGACCCTTTGACTTTTTCCACATTAAGTTACGTTACAGTCTTATTCTAAAATGTATACAAAAATTCCCTTATCAATGTACACACAATGCCCCGTAATTTAAAAGCAAAAATAGGTTTTTAGAAATGTTTTCAAATGCATTTTTTTTTTAATTAAGAAACTAAATCTCACATTACATAAGTATTCAGACCCTTTACTCAGTACTTTGTTGAAGCACCTTTGGCAGCGATTACAGCCTTGATTCGTCTTGGGTATGACGCTACAAGCTTGGCACTCCTGTATTTGGGGAGTTTCTCCCATTCTTCTCTGCAGATCCTCTCAAGCTCTATCAGATTGGATAGGGAGCGTCAATTCACAGCTATTTTCAGGTTTCTCCAGAGATGTTCGATCGGGTTCAAGTCCGGGCTCTGGCTGGCCAACTCAATGACATTCAGAGACTTGTCCTGAAGCCACCCCTGCATTGTCTTGGCTCTGTGTTTAGGGTCGTCCTGTTGGAAGGTGAAACGTTGTCCCAGTCTGAGGTTCTGAATGCTCTGGAGCAGGTTTTCATCAAGGATCTCTCAGTACTTTGCTCCTTTCATCTTTCCCTCGATCCTGATTAGTCTCCCAGTCCCTGCCTCTGAAAAACATCCCCACAGCATGATGCTGCCACCACCATGCTTCACCTTAGGGATGGTGCCAGGTTTCCTCCAGACTTGACGCTTGGCATTCAGGCCAAAGATTTCAATCTTGTTTCTCATGGTCTGAGAGTATTTTAGGTGCCTTTTGGCAAACTCCAAGCGGGCTGTCATGTGACTTTTTCAGAGGAGTGGCTTCCGTCTGGCCACTCTACCTTAAAGGCCTGATTGGTGGAGTGCTGCAGATAAGTTTGTCCTTCTGGAAGGTTCTCCCATCTCCACAGAGGACCTCTGGAGCTCTGTCAGAGTGACCATGGAGTTCTTGGCACCTCCCTGACTAAGGCCCTTCTCCCCCGATTGCTCAGTTTGGCCGGACGACCAGCTCTAGGAAGAGTCTTGGTGGTTCCAAACTTCTTCCATTTAAGAATGATGGCGGCCACTGTGTTCTTGGGGACCTTCAATGCTACAGAAATGTTTTGGTACCCTTCCCCAGATCTGTGCCTCGACACAATGCTGTCTCGGAAGCTCTACGGACAATCCCTTCGACCATAGCTTGGTTTTTGCTCTGACATGCACTGTCAACAGTGGGATCTTATATAGACAGGTGTGTGCCTTTCCTTACCTTATCAATTGAAATTACAATAGGTGGACTCCAATCAAGTTGTAGAAAAATCTCAAGGATTGAAACAGGATGAGGTCCTGAATGCTCTGATGATGTCATCGCACATCATCAGAGTGCACAGCTGAACATTGTACTCTCGGTTTGTTATTTTTGATTGAATCAAAACCGATATTCATTAAATGGATTCCGCGATGCGGTTAGCTTTTAACGGCAAGGACCTCTATTTCTTGTCATGGAATCCCGCCGAAGTGCCTCCAAAACATCCGGAGAAATTGCAGAGAGCCACATCAAATAACAGAAATAATCATCATAAACTTGAAAGATACATGTTTTACATAGAATTAAAGATAAACTTGTTCTAAATGCAACCGCTGTGTCAGATTTCAAAAAGCTTTACGGCAAGAGCACAATATTCATTAATCTGAGAACAGCGTTCAGCCACAAAAGCAAGCCATACAGTTACCCGCCAAATTGTGGAGTCAACAAAAGTCATAAATAGCATTATAAATCTTCACTTACCTTTGCTGATCTTCGTCGGAATGCACTCCCAGGACTCATACTTCCACAAGAAATGTTCGTTTCGTTCGATTACGTCCATATTTATGTCCAAATACCTCCGTTTTGTTCGCTATTCCAAAGGCACAATGTGCGAGCGCAAAATCCAGACGAAAAGTCAAAAGAGTTCCATTACAGTTTGTAGAAACATGTCAAACGATTTTTACAATCAATCCTCAGGGTCTTTTTATAATACGTCTTCAATAATATTCTAACCGGACAATAGCGTATTCACTACAGAGGAAAAATAAGGAACGGTGCGCCCACGTGACCGCGCAGTAAACAACTGATTGGCCTCAGGCTAGTCCACTTGTTGAAACGGCTCTTATTCGACACCCTTGCACAATAGAAGCCTCAAACAACTTTCTAAAGACTGTTGACATCTGCTGGAAGCCTTGGGAAGTGCAATCTGGCCCCATAGACACAGCATATTGGATAGGCAATCACTTAAATGATTTCCCACAGATTTCCCACTTCCTGGTTGGATTTGTCTCAGGTTTTTGCCTGCCATATGAGTTCTGTTATAGTCACAGACATCATTCAAACAGTTTTAGAAACTTCAGAGTATTTTCTACCCACTACTATTAATAATATGCATATATTAGCATCTGGGACAGAGTAGCAGGCAGTATACTCTGGGCACTTTATTCATCCAAGCTACTCAATACTGCCCCCCTGTCACCAAGAAGTTAACAGACAGGTTTAAGCCTGCTTGACAGAGATGCTAAGCTGCTAGCCATCAAGATAACGAAGTTGGTACCAGATGAGTTTTTCAATGGAGCCCTCTTTGTCTGGAGAAATAAATTAACGGTTACAGCACTGTAGGAGCTGTATCTATTATGCACTGTTTCGGGACAAACCAGACCACTCGGAGTACCGATGCAGCAATTTTTTACTTGCCGAGGATTATAGTCTTGAGGTGGCTTCGTTGATCATGCAGGTCACCAACCTACGTAAGAAACTGGGGAAAACGTAGAGTGGAATGTTTACATTTTCTACACCGGTGGCTGGATGGCGTTCGTGCATGTTGGATGCATCTCCGCTTGTCGTTTGTCGTTATCTGACTGGCCGGTGTTGCCCAGAGCTCCCCCATCTGATAGCGGCGTAGAAGTAGCTCAGCGATGGTCGATTATCATGAACCGTGGAAGCTGAAGACAGCGACTTCCCGCAAAGCTGTCTACACTCCTAACGAGAGGCCTGGAGAGGATACAAACAGAAAATAGTTTCGCCATCCTGGAGCCTGATCTTCCTGCACCTTCGTCACTGGGGGTGCCTGTGTCTGCGACCGCAGTGCCTACAACTACGAAATCGACTTCGACAACCGTCTGTCCCTGCTCTGGATCGAGCAGGGCTTCGCCATCTGTCGGAGGCCTGCCACAGGCGCCGGGAGCAACGTGTTCAAGTTATCCTGCCTATCGCCTGTCCATAAAGGGTTCTCCGAATCCTGAGAGGCGTGGGAGTGGGCGGATTTCCTCGTCCACTCCAGCTGGGATTCTGGGCAACTCCATGGTAAGAAATGTGACCGTTCCTTGTACAAAAACAATGTCTTATCCCGGAGCTCGAGTAAATGACATTACTAAGTTGCTCCCGAATGTACTACGCCAGGACGTGGAAATCGATTCTATCGTACTCCATGTGGGTTTTAATGGCATTATAAAGGGCAGTTCTGAATAGTTTAAACTGGATTTTAAAGAGTTGATTGACTCTCTGCTAAACACTAACAAAAGCTCCATAATATCTGGCCCTCTGCCATCTCTGAATCACGTCATTGAACATTTTAACAGGATTCTTTCTCTTCACAACTGGCTACGTGATTATTGCAGCTCAATGGGTCTAACTTTTGTTGACAATTTCGCTACCTTTTGGAAACAAAACACATTTTATAAGGAGGATGGGATCCACCCAAATCATTTGGGATCCTGGATCCTTTCACAGCACTATAAGGCTGCGTTGAGACAATGACTTATCAATGACTGAAGACACACTAAGCTAATCCCTACCATTGTGATGCAGAGTTTATAGAAAATATGGAAATGCCGATGGTGGAGGTGTTGCTGTTTATATTCAGAACCACATTCCTGTGAAGATTAGAGAGGAGCTCATGTCAAATACTGTAGAAGTAATATAATAACATGTTCATCTGCCTCACCTAAAGCCCATTCTGGTGGGAAGCTGCTATAGGCCATCAAGTGCTAACAGTCAGTATCTGGATAACGTGTGAAATGCTTGATAATATATGTGATATCAACAGAGAGTTATATTTTCTGGGTGATTTAAATATTGACTGGATTTCATCAAGCTACCCACTTAAGAAAAAGTTTCAAACTGTAACCAGTGCCTGCAACCTGGTTCAGGTTATCAGTCAACCTACCAGGGTAGTTATAAACAGCACAGGAATTAAATCATCAACATGCTTTAATCACAACTTTACTAATGCTGCAGAAATTTGTTTGAAAGCTGTATCCAGATCCATTGGATGTAGTGATCACAATATAATAGTCATATCTAGGAAAACCAAAGTTCCAAAGGCTGGGCCTAATATAGTGTATAAGAGGTCATACAATAAGTTTTGTAGTGATTCCTATGTTATTGATGTAAAGAATATCTGTTAGTCCTGGTGTGTAATGAGGAGCAAACAGACACTACACTTGACACATTGTAATGATTTTCGTTGGTGGAAGAAGGAGTAGACCAAAGCGCAGTGTGGTACGTGTTCATGATGCCTTTAATAAACTGAACACTGAATACAAACGAACAAAAGAATAAAGGAAAACCAAAACAGTCCTGTATGGTGAAAACACTGAAACTGAAAATAATCACCCACAACTCAAAATGGGAAAACAGGCTACCTAAGTATGGCTCTCAATCAGAGACAACGATAGACAGCTGCCTCTGATTGAGACCGATACCAGGCCAAACACATAGAAAAAGAAAACCTAGACCTACAACATAGAATACCCACCCACATCACACCCTGACCAAACTAAAAATAGAAACATACAAAGCAATCTACGGTCAGGGCGTGACACACATTTATGAAATTGCTTATTCCAGTTGCTGATAAGTATGCACCCATTAAGAAAATGACTGTAAAAACTGTTAAATCTCTGTGGATTGATGAGAAATTGAAAAACTATATGTTTGAGACGGATGAGGCAAAATTAATGGCAAAGAAGTCTGGCTGCACAACCGATTGGCAAACGTATAACATATTGAGAAATCATGTGACTAAACTGAATAAAAATAATAAGAAACTACAATATGAAACCAAGATAAATTAAATAAAACAATTATAGTAAAAAGCTTTAGAGCACCTTAAATGAAATTCTGGGAAAAAAGGCAATTTTCAGCTCCATCATTCATTGAAACAGATGGCTCATTCATCACAAAACCAAATGATATTGCCAACTACTTTAATTATTTTTTTCATTGGCAAAAATAGCAATCTTATAGCAACAAATGCTGACACTACACATCCAAGTATATCTTACCAAATTATGAAAGACAAGCATTGTCATTTTAAATTCCGTAAAGTTAGTGTGGAAGAGGTGAAAAAATTATTGTTGTCTATCAACAATGACAAGCCACCGGTATGGAAAACTACTGAGGATAATAGCGGACGATATTGCCACATCTTCAATTTACTAGAAAGTGTTATCTTCAATTTACTAGAAAGTGTTTGCCCTCAGGCTTGAAGGGAAGCAAAAGTAAAATTCTACCTAAGAATAGTAAAGCCCCCTTTACTGGCTCAAATTGCTGACCAATCAGCCTGTTACCAACCCTTAGTAAACTTTTGGAAAAAATGGTGTTTGACCAGATACAATGCTATTTTACAGTAAACAAATTGATTAACTTTCAGCATGCTTATAGAGAAGGACATTCAACAAGCACAGCACTTACACAAATGACTGATGATTAGCTGAGAGAAATTGATGATAAAAAGATTGTGGGGGCTGTTTTGTTAGACTTCAGTGCGGCATTTAACATTATCGATCATAGTCTGCTAATGGCAAAACGTATGTGTTATGGCTTTACACCCCCTGATATATTATGGATAAAGAGTTACCTATCTAACAGAACACAGAGGGTGTTCTTTAATGGAAGCCTCTCCAACATAATCCAGGTAGAATCAGGAATACCCCAAGGCAGCTGTCTAGGTCCATTACTTTTTTAAATCTTTACTTGCCACTGGCTTTGAGGAAAGCCAGAGTGTCTATGTAAAAAGCCAGAGTGTCTATCTTTAATTGCCACTGGCTTTGAGGAAAGCCAGAGTGTCTATGTATGCAGATGACTCAGCACTATACATGTCAGCTACTACAGCGATTGAAATAACTGCAAAAAGGAGTTGCAGTTAGTTTCAGAGTGGATGGCAAGGAATAAGTTAGTCCTAAATATTTCTAAAACTAAAAGCATTGTATTTGGGACAAATCATTCACTAAAACCCTAAACCTCAACTAAATATTGTAATAAATAATGTGGAAATTGAGCAAGTTGAGGTGGCTAAACTGCTTGGAGTTACCCTGGATTGTAAACTGTCATGGTCAAAACATATTGATACAACAGTAGATAAGATGGGGATAAGTATGTCTATTATAAGGCTCTGCTCTACCTTCTTGACAGCACTGTCAACAAGGCAGGTCCTACAGGCCCTAGTTTTGTCGCACCTGGACTACTGTTCAGTCGTGTGGTCAGGTGGCACTAAAAAGGACTTAGGAAAATTGCAATTGGTTCAGGACAGGGCAGCACGGCTGGCCCTTGGTTGTACACAGAGAGCTAACATTAATAATATGCTTGTCAATCTCTCCTGGCTCAAAGTGGAGGAGAGATTGACTTCATCACTGCTTGTATTTATTAGAGGTATTGACATGTTGAACTACTGGCGCACAGCTCGGACACCCATGCACACCCCACAAGACATGCCACAAGAGGTCTCTTCACAATCCCCAAGTCCAGAACAGACTACGGAAGGGGCACAGTACTACATTAGAGACATAACTGAATGTAACTCTATTCCACATCAAGTAAATCATGCAAGCAGTAAAATTAGATTTTTTAAAAACAGATTAAAAAAACATGTTATGGAACAGCGGGGACTCTGAAGCAACACAAACATAGGTGGATACCCACACACACATGATAGCATACGCACTATACACAAACGTATATATGTGGTAATGGTGGAGTAGGGGCCTGAGGGCACACAGTCTGAATGTATTGTAATGTTTTTAAAATTGTATAAATTGCCTTAATTTTGCTGGACCCCAGGAAGAGTAGCTGCTTGCTTGGCAGCAGCTAATGGGGATCCATAATAAATACAAATACAAAAACCTGAGCTCAATTTCGAGTCTCATAGCAAAAGGTCTGAATACTTATGTAAATAAGGTATATCTGTTTTTATTTGCAAAAAAATAGTAAAAACCTATTTTTAGCTTTGTCATTACAGGGTATTGTGTGTGGATTTTATTTGATCCATTTTAGAGTAAGTCTGTAACTTAACAAAATGTGGAAAAAGGGAAGGGGTCTGTCTGAATACTCCCCGAATGCACTGTATAGTAAAAAAAATTCATTTGCATGCAACATGAATTGATTACATCTGTTTTTATTATATTATTTTATTGACTGGGTGGTAATGGCTTAACTTAGTAGCCATTATTAGCAGAGCAGCGTAGTGTTACAGTGATGTATGTAACTGACTAGCTAGCTGCTAATTATAGCTATCGTAGTTTATCAGGAGCATGTCTACTAACTCTGTCTTGAATGTCTGTCTGCTACCTCACTGACCAGAGCTGAGGCAGAACAGGAATCACTGACATGTGTTTACTACCATTCTGACTTACCAAGCAGAGAGAGTGGGAGGGAGAGAACGTGGGAGGGAGGAAGAGAAAGTGGTAGAAAGAGAGAGAAGGTGGTAGACAGAGCAGGGGAGAGTAGGTGGGAGGGGGAGAGAGCGGGAGACAAGGTGGGAGGGAGAGAAAGAGCGGGGGAGAGAGGTGGGAGGGAGAGAGAGCGAGAAGGTGGGATGGAGAGAGCGGGAAAAAGAGAGAGCGAGAAGGTGGGAAGGGAGAGATGGGGAGAGCGAGATACAGAACAAGAGTGCGAGGATCCCTTTAATTTCACAGTCAGCCAAGCCATCCACACAATCACCTTCTGTTAATTCTATCTGCTACATCAATTAAATTGTTTGTAGAAACTAATTGAATGTGGCTTAATCACACATCTTAATAGCTTTGCACGCTTCGATCTGGCTGTTAATTCCGGCAATAAAAGGAAATGAGAGCGAGGAGCGCTAGCTGGCTGGGTAATTAGAGAGGAGGCAGGGGAAGAGATGAGTGCTTTATGGAACCCTGATAAAGGAAGGAGAAAGATTGAGGGAGAGATAAAGGAAAGGAAGAGATGGAAGGGGGGGCATACCAGGCAAAAGGCAGAGCGGAGAGTTCTCCTCTGGCTTTTTCTGCTGAGCTCAATGATTTTCACCTTGGCTTCCCTTCCTCGTTCATTTGGGGTGGTGATGTTGTTTTAAATCTAAATCGTTATGAGAGAGAATGAGACCGTTTGCATTCATTAGTCTACTCCATGGTTCTCCAACCCTCTTCCTGGACAGCTAACCTCCTGTAGGTTTTTGCTCCAAACCCAGATGTAACTAACCTGATTCAGCTTATCAACCAGCTAATTATTAGAATCACGTGCACTAGATTAGGGTTGGCGTGAAAAACTACAGGATGGTAGCTCTCCAGGAACAGGATTGGAGGGTCCTGGTCTACTCATTAAGTCTATAACTGAGCTAGTTTGTGAGGCAGCGTGGGCACAGGTAATGTTCTGAAATGGCTATCTGTCAGTCAGTTTTGGTACTGTATGTCAGGATGGAAGTTATATCATTAGTTTGTAGTTTTTAAAGGTTTTTCATGATCATCCACGTTTAGACTAATGAGATTGACTCAGTGTGTTTTGTGATGTGCGTTCCAGGACTACATGCAGAATGTGCACGGTAAAGAGATTGACCTGTTGAGGACCACGGTCAAGGTGCCAGGGAAGCGACCACCCAGAGCGGTCACCGCCATCGCCCCCACCGCCAGCCCCAAGACCAACGGGCTGACCAAGGACCGTAGCACCCTGCAGCTAGGAGTGGGCACTGCAGGTAAGAGGGCCACCCTAGTCACCACTCTGGGTCCATGCCAGACCTCTGTACCAGACCTCGGTCAAAAACATATGTCAAATTATTTCAAATAAAATGATAAGCTACCCTTTATTTAATTTCCATGTTACAGTGGAACAAATAGAATAGTCCACAAAAAGCTCAATTAAGCACACCTCAAATACTTGCATATATTTCAAAAGTATTTGACTGAAGTCTGCTCTTCAATTTTGAGGAATCCACATCTGTTATAATACAGACAAACAGAGTAGGTAGAAGTTGCCTACTAACCACTGATACAGGGTCAGATATTTATTCCTCCTCTTAACAGTTATGGTCAGGTTTGGGAGTAAAATAATCAGATTTGAGATCTGCGGCTATAGGAACAACTTCTACCTTGCTCCAGAACCCAACCAAACACTTTCAACAACCACAGACCGAGGTATGTGCAAAAAGCTAGCAACTGAATAACTTAAGCTAAGCAACCTGATGCCAAGTTCAACTGTATGTAAATCTCTATCAACTTCATGTCCGGTCCAGCAGAAAATCAATAGAGGTTCTTCAGAGACACTAATACCATTCACTGCCCAGAGGATACAATAAAGTTCATTTTAATAGGTGAAATATATAATGATCATGTAATATGTATTTTATTGCTGTATTTATGTGAAAACTCTTTAGATTTTGGTACAATGTCATTATGCAGATGCAGATGAGCTAACACAAGGATATGATTACTGAAGGAGTTTTATAAGGCTATTAAATTCTATCTTAAAGGGCCAATCAACTTGTGAAGTCACAAGCTCTACTGGTTGGCTACTGCATAGCAACTTAGTGGTGCCAAAAAACCCTGGCTTGCCATAGAAAGCCTATGTAAATTACGAACACCAGAACAGCCAAACCATTCTTTGGCCTCTAAAAGGATTTAATTATGATCAAGTTTCATCCCCACTGTGAATTATTTTAAAGTTCGCTACAAATTGAGATATTAAATTAAATAGTGATTCATTCTGACTACATTTGTCGTCACACAGGACCACGTGCTGACAAAGACAAATCACGGGCGGACAGGCTACGAGGAGGCTCGCGCCCTCTTGCCATAGACATTAAGGTTGACTCTCTCAGGCAGGATGAAAATGACTACATCGCCCATGATCCTTTGCTAGTTACGCCCACTTTCACCATGATCCTTAGCAATTTTGTTTTTGGTGCCATTCAGCAATACAACACGATTGAAATATTTCCGGCTTCATGCACCATCGGGAGTTTTCCGTAGGAATACATGGATGACGTCAGCACTATCAGAATCTACTGGTTTTAATGTCTATAGTAGAAACAATTACATAGCGTTATCCCCGCCACTGTTTCAGTAAAAAGCTGAGGGATATGGCTCGAGAAATGTAACCACTCTCAAATTCATAGACAGATTGCCCCTTTAAATGATCTAAATATGATTTATTTGTTCATAATAATCATTATAAAATGTTAAAAAAATAAGAATTTCCCATCGAAGGACAATTTTATTTTGTCCAGATGTTGAATTTTAGCTCTGACCTAAATTCCATCCAGGGGGCTTGCCTTGCTTGTCCTGTGTCCTGCCAGTACCAATGCCTCCCTTCCTTCAGTCCACACAGGCCTATAAATAGACAGAGCTGGCTGTGCCACTGGAGGCTGGAGGGAGCTTTAGCAGGAACTGGCAGCTAGGCCCAGAGAGGCGAGGAGAAACCAGTGATTAAATTTAGGGGTTAGGATTAATTATTACTAAGAGTAATTATTACTAATTAGCAGAGTGGTCCCCAGACGGGGGTGATGTGGGGCGAGGGATAGAGGGGAGTGGGGTAATGAGGGCGTCCTCTATCGGCCGAGGAGCAGTGTCTGTTACCTCCTGCAATGGTTGTAGCTAATTGGTTTGTGCAGTAGTGGAATAGACAGACTGGCCAGTAGGGACCACTTGTGGCCCAGCCCTTACTTATTTTGTTGATCCTGGCCAAGATTTGACCATCAGGACCCTACTCAAGAGGTTAATTATTCAAATGCCTGAGAAGATTTATGAGTTTACAGAGTGAAGGACAGGGGGTGGAGGTCACGTTCCAACTTCCAACTCATAAACAATTAACCTTCAGGAGGAGGGAGAAGAGAGCAGAGGTGTCTGAATCTGTAGGAGGGAGGAAAGAGAGAGGGGAGATGGGGAGAGGAGTGGTTATGGGGCCCTGAAAAAGCGGCCAAATGCTGTTTTTTGTTTTTAAAGAAATAAAAGAAATAAAAATGTGTCCTTTATTCCTTTTTTTACTCTGACTCGTTACCTGTGTTTGCATGGGTATATTGTTTAACTCTGTTGTAAATACAGAGCTAGTAAAGGATGCTGTTGAGACAACTCACTACCGATTCTCACAATTTTTTTGCGTCTAGGAGGGGAACAATACGAGGGCGATTTTAGTTCATCTCCAATTAGGAGAGAAAGGTTACAAATCAGGGCAGGTCTTCTCCCGTTGGAGCACCCTCTCCTGATGATGCGATCGGAGTGAGTTTGATTTCATTAGGCATGCAATTGATGAAGGGAACAAAGGAGTAATTTGTCATTCATGGTGTCTGAATCACAACCCTGTCTTTGCCTTTGGTAATCCATTCACTACCTGGATCTAAAGACCTTTAGAATCACAGGGGGAAGAGAGAGAGGGGAAGAAGATGGAGAGGAGAAGAGAGAGAGATGGAGACAAAGACTAAATTAATAAACACATGTGTCCATGAGTAAAAACGTGTGCAGGCCTAATTCCTTCTCCTCTGTCTGAGTGTTCAGCGGAACCGTTTTACCCACGACAGATACATTGTATCAAAGTATTAATGTGGCCCATCAGTTTTAATCAATTGTATGGGCAGTATGGGGGGGGGGGGGGGTTGCTGTACAGGTCCTCCCTCTTACATTGTAAACCAGTGAGTCTTCATCTTGCTCTGGGCTGCATACATACAGTCCAACCACTGGGCACTGACTCACTGACCACCATTAGGTTATGCCTCTGTCTCAGTGACCACCAGCCCAGTGCCGGGGCCTGATGTGTGGGTGTGGTGACTGTCTAATGGCTCCTGACGAGGAGGCGGCTGGATGAGGGGGGAGGATTAGATGACATGGCTGAGCCACAGAGGGGAGTGTGGGGGGAAGCTTTCAGGGGTGGCGGGCGGCATTAGGCAGTAGTGATAGTGATAATAGTGGTGGTGGATTACACGGCTCCAGACACAGATGATGTGCTCCTTTCCCCCTTCCCTCCTTCCCCCATTACCCCCTTCCCTCCTTCCCCCATTACCCCCCTTCCCTCCTTTCCTACTTCCCTCCTTCCTCCTTTCCCCCTTCCCTCCTTCCATCCCCCACATTAGCATTAATGCCTCATTATCCTGATACTTGTACATAATGGCAACAACTCCACAGTGGGGTCAGGCCTCTGCTTCACGGCTCATCAGTCCTCTGACGGTACGCCTGGCCGCGCCGGCCCAAAGAGAAATGAGAGGCAAGATGACGTTACTGCTACCGCCGTTCTGTAGCTACCCACTAATCCATCCCTTCTACTTAGATTACAGCCCCAGCCAGAGCCAGCCCCGCTGCTGCTGCTTAGCATGGAAAACACTCCTTTACTCTCTCTCCTACACACTTAGTTATATTTGTCAAATGAACATAATTATATAAATGTTTAAATGCAGATATAGGCGTACATGATTGCGGTAGAGCTTTTGGACATTTCTATTAACATGCAGGTGGAACTGCCAATATGAATTCCCAAATTATCACAGAAAGTGAAATTCTGGTTTTATTTTGACACCAAGTTTCTTCTTTTTACAGTAGTTTGTTTTTTGTAATGACTGTATGTCTACAGTACCTTGTGTAAATTCAGCCTAAGTGACTAGCCAGTTGAATAGATAAGTATTCACACTTCTTGACTTCTTCCACCTTTCGTTACAGCCTGAATTTAAAATGGATTAAATTGAGATGTTTAGTCACTGGCCTACACACAATACTCCATAATGTCAAAGTGTAATTACATTTTTAGACATTTTTACAAGTTGTTTAAAAATGAAAAGGTGAAATGTTTTGAGTCAATAATTATTCAACCCCTTCGTTATGGCAAGCCTAAATAAGTTCAGGAGTAAACATTTGCTAAACAAGTCACGTAATAAGTAGCATGGATAGTATAATGTTTAGCATGATTTTTGAATGACCCCAAACATACAATTATCTGTAAGCTTCCTCAGTCGAACACTGAATTTCCAACACAGATTAAACCACAGAGACCAGGGAGGTTTTCCAATGCCACGCAAAGAAGGACACCTATTGGTAGATGGGTTAAAATGTAAAAAGCAGACATTGAATATCCCTTTGAGCATGGTGAAGTTATTAATTACACTTTGGATGGTGTATCAATACACCCAGTCATTACAAAGTTACAGGCATCCTTCCTAACTCAGTTGCTGGAGAGGAAGGAAATCACCATGAGGCCAATGGTGACTTTAAAACAGTTACAGAGTTGAATGGCTGTGATAGGATAAAACTGAGGATGGATCAACAACATTGTAGTTACTCCACAATACTAACCTAATTGTAGACAGAGTGAAAAGAAGGAAGTCTGTACAGACAAAAATATTCCAATACATGCATCCTATTTACAATTAAGGCACTAAAGTAAAACTGCAAAAAATGTGGTTAAGAAATTCACTTTATGTCCTGAATACAATAGTTATGTTTGGGGAAAATCCAATACAGCACATCACTGAGTACCACTCTTCATTTTTTCAAGCATGGTAGTGGCTGCATCATGTTATGGGTATGGTTGTCATTGGCAAGTACTAGGGAGCTTTTGTAGGATAAAAATATATGGAGTAGAGCTAAGCACACACAAAATCCTAGAGTAAAACCTGATTCTATCTGCTTTCCAACAGACACTGGGAGACAAATTCACTTTTCAAATTGATAATAACCTAAAACACAAGGCCAAATATACACTGGAGTTGCTTACTAAGATGACATTGAATGTTGCTGAGTGCCCTAGTTAAGGTTCTGACTTAAATCTGCATGTAAATCTATGACAACACTTGAAAATGGCTGTCTAGCAATGATCAACAACCAACTTGCCATAGTTTGAAGAATTTTTTTAAGAATAATGTGCAAATATTGTACAATCCAGGTGTGCAAAGCTCTTAGAGACATTCCCAGAAAGACTCACAACTGTAATCACTGCCAAAGTTGAATCTAACTCAGGGGGTTTAATACTTATCTAATCAATATATATTAGTGTTTTATTTTTCCAATTTGTTTTACAAATTTTCACATTTTTCTTACACTATGACATTACAATATTTTTTGTAGATCGTTGACAAAAAATTACAATTAAAATCAATTATAATCCAACTTTGTAACACAACAAAATGTTGAAAACGTCAAGGGTTGTGAATACTTTCTGAAGGCACTGTAACTTTGCTAAGTGTCACGCCCTGACCTTAGAGATCCTTTTTATGTCTCTATTTGGTTTGGTCAGGGTGTGATTTGGGGTGGGTATTCGATATTCTATTATTTGTATTTCTATGTTTTGGCCGGGTAGGGTTCTCAATCAGGGACAGCTGTCTATCGTTGTCTCTGATTGAGAACCATACTTAGGTAGCCCTTTTTTCCACCTGTCTTTGTGGGAAGTTGACTTTTTTTTAGGGCACATAGCCTTTAGCTTCACTGTTTGTTTTTTTGTAGTGTTTATTGTTTTGTTCGGCGTCATTTTTCGAATAAAAAGAAAATGTACGCTCACCACGCTGCACCTTGGTCCTCTTCTTTTAATGGCCGTGACACTAAGATGTTGATATTTTCAGTAGATCTTTTAACTGTTGCGTTGCTTTAGGGTTCACTGATGGTATACAGTGGGGCAAAAAACTATTTATTCAGCCACCAATTGTGCAAGAAAAAAATCCAGAATGAATTTATTTGCAAATTATGGTGGAAAATAAGTATTTGGTCAATAACAAAAGTTTAGCTCAATACTTTGTTATATACACTTTGTTGGCAATGACAGAGGTCAACATTTTCTGTAAGTCTTCACAAGGTTTTCACACACTGTTGCTGGTATTTTGGCCCATTCCTCCATGCAGATCTCCTCTAGAGCAGTAATGTTTTGGGGCTGTTGCTGGGCAACACGGACTTTCAACTCCCTCCAAAGATTTTCTATGGGGTTGAGATCTGGAGACTGGCAAGGCAACTCCAGGACCTTGAAATGCTTCTTACGAAGCCACTCCTTCGTTGCCCGGGCGGTGTGTTTGGGATCATTGTCATGCTGAAAGACCCAGCCACGTTTCATCTTCAATGCCCTTGCTGATGGAAGGAGGTTTTCACTCAAAATCTCACGATGTATGGCACCGTTCATTCTTTCCTTTACACGGATCAGTCGTCCTGGTCCCTTTGCAGAAAAACAGCCCCAAAGCATGATGTTTCCACCCCCATGCTTCACAGTAGGTATGGTGTTCTTTGGATGCAACTCAGCATTCTTTGTCCTCCAAACACGACGAGTTGAGTGTTTACCAAAAAGTTCTATGTTGGTTTCATCTGACCATATGACATTCTCCCAATCTTCTTCTGGATCATCCAAATGCTCTCTAGTAAACTTCAGACAGGCCTGGACATGTACTGGCTTAAGCAGGGGGACACGTCTGGCACTGCAGGATTTGAGTCCCTGGCGGTGTATTGTGTTACTGATGGTAGGCTTTGTTACTTTGGTCCCAGCTCTCTGCAGGTCATTCACTAGGTCCCCCCGTGTGGTTCTGGGATTTTTGTTCACCGTTTTTGTGATAATTTTGACCCCACGGGGTGAGATCTTGCGTGGAGCCCCAGATCGAGGGAGATTATCAGTGGTCTTGTATGTCTTCCATTTCCTAATAATTGCTCTCACAGTTGATTTCTTCAAACCAAGCTGCTTACCTATTGCAGATTCAGTCTTCCCAGCCTGGTGCAGGTCTACAATTTTGTTTCTGGTGTCCTTTGACAGCTCTTTGGTCTTGGCCATAGTGGAGTTTGGAGTGTGACTGTTTGATAACAAGTTCAAACAGGTGACATTAATACAGGTAACGAGTGGAGGACAGAGGAGCCTCTTAAAGAAGAAGTTACAGGTCTGTGAGAGCCAGAAATCTTGCTTGTTTGTAGGTGACCAAATACTTATTTTCCACCATAATTTGCAAATAAATTCATAAAAAATCCTACAATGTGATTTTCTGGATTTTCCCCCCTCATTTTGTCTGTCATAGTTGAAGTGTACCTATGATGAAAATTACAGGCCTCTCTCATCTTTTTAAGTGGCAGAACTTGCACAATTGGTGGCTGACTAAATACTTTTTTGCCCCACTGTATGTACCTGATGGTACAAGGCCCACCAACATCTCCCAACAAGTAGTTTGACTCTTGGCTGTCCGAAAGGGGAAAAATTAATAGCTAAATAAATACACAAACCCTATATGGATTCATATTTAAAATTTCAAGTAACAATCATGTCTAATTGTCAGATGTGATGCTAATGATTAATGAATTAAACATGGATCCATCAATTAGTCCCCACAGAGCAGACCTAGACCACTTCTGCATAAAGCAGCGTATAATGTAATTACACCGGAACTATAATCAGCTGGTCGCGTCAGGGGAGAATGTTCTCTATCTGCTCCATAGAAATAGTATTCAAATATTAGACAAGAGTATCTTGTCAAAATATCAAAGCTTGTAAATGTTGTCTTTCTCTTCTGATTTAACTTTAGATAGTACAATGATCCATCAAGTTATATCTTGGATGCTAGTGTGCAGTGTGAAAGTCAGAATTTGTCACTGGTGTATTTGATGCATTTTGGTCAGAAAATATTTCACTTCTGATTCTCACTTCTGTTTTAAAGTTGGCGTTGAGGCTCAGTTGAGTTATTATTAGAACTTTAGTAGCAGTGATTTTATGTTGAGCAAGTTGTCTAAATGAATTGAGGTATTGAAATATTGAATGTAATCGTTGCATTGAAATACATTAAATAATGCGAAGCAGTTATATTATATTCACTAGTATTACCACTTATCTTAGAGAAGTGATATTTTTTTATTTTTCAATTTGATGAATCATCCATATAGATCATCCATATATATATAATATTTACAAATAAACTCACTTAATTTTAGGATTTTCAAATATGCCAGCTCATGCCATCAGTCAGTAACTCACCCAAAATGACTCCAAAATTGTCCCCCCACCCCCCCATCAACAATGATTAAACACACATGTGAGGGATTTTGTTCAAATTTACTGCATCTTTCCACCATGATTCTTCATCAGATCATCTCTCCCCTCTCTCCAATGCCCTGGTTTGGGGATGCAAATTCAGCCAGCACTCCCCTGCATGGTTCTCTCTCTCTCTTTCCCTCTCCTCTCTCTTTGCGATCCCGCTCCTTCCCCTCTGGGACCTGAAGATTAATATTCCCGGGCCCAACAAGATAATTACTGATACCAATTAGACATGATTATGTGAATTTGATACACTTATTACTCTCGCTAATGAGAAGGACGTCTTACCCTAACAAGAGCGCCGCGGCGCTTGGTTTACTTTACACACAGCACACAGTATATTATATCTAGCTACTGTTATTGTTGTTAAACCTCAATCTGAATAATATATATTTTTTACGTCTCATAATTGTAAACAAAAGTCCTTGATGTGTTACAAGTAACACAATACATATTATGTGACTTTTACCAAAACAAAGTGTTTGACTGCTACCCTTTCAGAGCAGTCTTTGCTATCAGTAGATTAAGTTATATAAAACTGATGCTCAATTATTGCTTCTAGTCTAGTCTATCATATCTTGGAGAATACCCAGCAGAAATGATAATATAGTTGATAACTCCCTTTTGTTTTTACTACAACCTAAGGAGTAGAGCATCTTGTTACATTTCAGAGATGACTCATCCACTCTATTGTCTCTAGTTGGGCTTAATGTGTGGTAACAAATGCTCATGGGTAACTTTATAGTAGGTATGTGTTCTCTATTCTCTATTGCAGCTCTGACAATAAAAACCCATACTTGATCTTATAAGTCTGTTGATTTACTGATAAATACCATGTATATCATTTGACTCAGAATCAACCATGAATTACTTATTTAGTTAAATTTGATTGTGATTTTGTACAGGGAATGGTGGATAAATAAAGTTTTGGTTAAAATAAAAGAATTATCATAGACTAATTTCATTGGATGAAAATACATATATATTCTTATATTAGCACACTGTACTAGAAGAAGTCAAGTCAGTATCTGTTGTGTTGTGTGGCTGTCCAGACAGGAACAGGAGGGAAGGACCCCACACAGTGCTGCCTAGCCCATGAATTAGTAAATGGAGGCAGGCAGACAGGCAAAGAGATGTCCGTGGTTTGCCTGATTGGAAGTCGGGGAGAGAGAGGGGGCATGCCGCCTGCCGACGGCGGGAGAGATGGATGTGGCAGTCAAAAGGATGAGGCGAGATAATTAGCGATCAGAGTGTATCTTGTTAATTAAGGGCTAATTAGAGACAGGCGGAGGGAGAGGGGGAGATGGGGGAAGGCAGGGAAGGGGTGGAGTGTTTACACATGTAACACAGAGAGATGAACACAAGAAAGGGGGCGGCAGCATTGTGCAACTTTACTATAATGTCTGTTCTCGTACAGATAAAAAAAAGAAAAACAGAAAGAAAACTTCAAAACTTGTTATTAACAAATATGGCTTGTTTGATACAACATACAATTGGATTCGCAAAAGAGATTGTAACCTCAGTGAAATGCACCTCTTTGTACAGGTACATGAGATGATGATGCATGACACCCCCTCTCTCTCCCCTTCTTTCTCTCCCTCTCCCTCTCTCTCTCTCTCTCTCTCTCCAGGTGCGCCCCACTCTAACAGTAGTACGTCCCTCCAGTCAGAGCATTCGGTCGGCGGGGGAAATCTGGTGGGCTTCGGGGGCAGTAAAGACGGCATGCACCAACGCTCCTTCTCTGTGTCCAGCGCTGACCAATGGAACGAGGCTGTCATCAACACCAGTGCAAGCACCGGGACCGGTGAGACTGACGACCACACCGCCCATGTCCTCTTCCTCATCCCTCCACCTTTTCTTCTTCCTCCTTTTTTACTCCATCTTCCCTGCTCCTTCTTCCACAACTCCACTCCCACTATTTACTCAATGAAGTCTCAGCCACTCGATGTCATTGAAATAGATGTAGCGAGATGGTGACACACGACACAATGAACAATAGACAGCGTCCAGAACAGTCCTGGTACAGTCATATCAGTGGAGGTGCAATAGCCGTTCGTATTCATTACGGCACACTGTAGCAAAACCTTTTGCAGAGGAAAACAAGTGTTTCTTATTGGAAAAGTTCAGGTAGTCCCTCCTTTTTTCAGTCCGTTTTCTTCCATTTGGTGCCTAATGAATAGGACCCTGGTATTGGTGAAGAGGTGGAATAGAACAAAGATTGTTTTCATAATGAGGTAATCAGGCTTTTGATCGCTGTGACCTTTTCGCCTACTGTTATCTTACAGAAGCGAAAGATGATGGTGGAGAGGAAGTGAGTGAAGGTTATTTGCCATCCCAGCACCCTAACTCCGCTTCCCTCCCACCCCATCACAGAGCCTTGCCAGCGCACTTGAGTGAAGTAAAATAATACATTTGCTGTGCATGTTGGCTCCTCTCCCCCCTCACTCTCTCCGCAATAGGAAAATTAATGCTTTTCGGGGGTACCATTCATCACCAGTTATTTCCCCTCTCTTTGTGGTTGGCAGTAAAAAAGCACTTAAATGCACATCAACAGAATAACAGTCATTTCCATGCATGTTTGCACTCTGCTAGTTCTCATTAGCACTGTGGCGGCGGCGGCCCCCTCCCCATCGGCTCCCAGGGGCCCCAGCAGTTTAAAGAGCGCTCTTTTCGAGCACTGCTGGAGTCCAACGCTGTGCCGTGCGCACAGCCTCATGGTTCCACAGACAAGCCCCGTCTCTCATTTGCAACTGCCAAATGATCAATTCTGCCTGGACGCAGGCAGGCACTTCTATCATAACCCCCTACCCCTCTACTCTCCCATCAGCAGCACGCCCAAAGCAGAATTACTTAGAGGAGAGAGTGTGGTGGGGTCCTCTCAAATAATTGTGTGTGTGTGCCCGTGTGTACCTGTATGCAGGCTTGTGTGTTTATGTTTTCACATTTGTGTGTACTCTAGGCTACATGTCTTATATATGTTGTTCAGGAGTGAGCCATGTGTGTGTGGTCAATGTATGTGTGTGTGTATTCCAAATCACTGTGCTGTCATCCCACTCTACCGATACGCTACTTACTAAACAGCGAGCTAAAATCTATTTCCTTGTTTGGTAAACTGAGAAGACTTGACTTCATATTAGCATAGCTCATTAGCCACCATCCTTTCTTCTCCTCGACCAGATTTTAAATTCCCTCCATTACTCAGTTTTCTTCAATTATATCCATGGTTCTCTTTAAGGTAACCACAAATGAGCCAAATGAGCTGAGAATGATAGATATTCGAGAAGTCATGTCAAATGGTAAATATGTTACTTTGTTCCGTTCTTGCATTACCAATATTGTATACTGACACTACATTTGGGCGATTCAGAAGGGCTTTATCATTTGAAAACAAGTAGACTTCAATGTGTTCTTTGAGTATTGCATTAATTGATATGCCTCCCTGCCCTACAAATAGCGAATCTCAATTAAAATGTACAGCAGAATACTCATTCAATGTGATATGTGACTGCAGTGTTTTGAAGGTAACAACATAACAGTTGATTGAATTGTGACCTCTTTATCTTTCATTCTAATGGAACCTTCAATAATCAATAGGAGGAAGGTCCACCGTTCATTCAGAATGTTTTACCATTTGAATAGATGTCAACCCAGCCCCAATCACTCCATTATCCTTCGTCAAGGTTGCAGGTTAACATAAAACATGGTTCTTCTTAGAAGAAAAATACAAAAAATAGCAGATTGATGATATGCTGAAGAATAAAATGCATCTTAGTCCAGGTAACCATTTCCATATTATTTAAAGAATGTCCTCATTTGTAAACCTATTGAGGGAGATGCAGGGGGAGCTAGCTACATCTCTTGAATATTGAACGTAGCCTTTTGATTAAATCTCAGCCCCATTTTGTCTATTGCTTTGCAGACCACTCTTAATCTGGGCCCACACAAGAAGCTGTGTTTAGAAACGGTCTTTCCTTTATATACTTCATCCTTTACACCTGAATTAAAAACAGACTTGACAGGCACCTAAGCACTGTGACATTTTTACAAATGGCAATATAACTCAATGCCAAAGTGAGTGACCCCAGTTAAAGTTTTGTTGTAGTATGCAGTATCCTGCTAACTGGGGAGCAGACAAACATTTTGACCAAGTCTGAGGGTTTGAAAAGTTTTTTTATAGTATATATACAGGTCACTGCCAAAATAAAGGAAATACCAACATAGTGTTTTAGTAGGGTGTTGGGCCACCACATGCCTGAACAGCTTCAATGCACCTTGGCATAGATTCTACAAGTGTCTGGAACTGTATTGGAGGGATGCGAAACCATTCTTCCATGACAAATTTCATATTTTGGTGTTTTGATGATAGTGGTGGAAAATGTTCTCTCAAACGCCGCTCCAGAATCGCAGGTTGACGTTTATTGTCATAAGTCTTCTCCTGGAGGCAAAACTGAGCGATTTCCCCTTAGATAGGCCAGCTGCAATTGCTATATTGTAAAAATTCATGAAAACAAACATTTGCTTAGGGTTATGCTTTAGGATTAGCAGTGAGGTTAAGGTTAGGTTGACTTTGTGGCTGAGGCAGCTAATGATCACTGCAGAGCTGCCTCCAGAACAAGATTCTTGACAAAAAACTCCAACCTGCTCCAGAATCTCCAATAAGTGTTCAATTATTGTTGAGATTTGGTAACTGAGGCGGCCATGCTTTACATAATTTTCATGCTCATCAAACCATTCAGTGACCACTTGTGCCCTGTTGATGGGGGCATTGTCATCCTAAAGCTAAAATAATGGCCTGCCCAGCATTTTTATTCATGACCCTAAGCATGATTGCTTAATTAACTCCGGAACCACACCTGTGTGGAAGCACCTGCTTTCAATATACTGTGTCCCTCATTTACTGAAGTGTTTCCATTATTCTGGCAGTTACCTGTAGGTATATACACCATCAGAGTATGTTTCTCCAGTGAAGGTATTTCATCACAGAGGCAGTGAGTGAAGGCAGGACCAGCCTGTTCTGTACCTCAGGGTGTTCTGCTGTATTGCTGGAACTCTACTCTGCTCTGCCCTCCCGTCGCGTACTGGAGAGCGTGGTACATGGGGAGTTTGATTTCCACGCCGGGTCCGTAATGAAGTTTGACATTTAGTTTGGAGAGAGCAGCAGAGCGTGATCAGGCCTTGATTAGTGCACTCTAATTGAGGATAATAAGGGGGAGACGGTGATTGTTTCTAATTTTTGCCATTAATTGCAGCCGATGCCGTTGATTGAGGACAGGCAGTGAGCTGCTGCCGTGTCAAGTGGCCTAGCCGGCGAAATCACAGTGCTCCCATACCCAGAGCCTCTTGAATTACGCATTTAGAAATTAAATGAAAAACTCTCTCTCTCATTCTGTCTCTGTGTCTCTCTCTCTCTCATTCATTCTCATTGTGAGAAGGCTGCCGGTTTGCGGCAGGGCCAGAAAGCTGTTAGCAGTTCGGTGCTGCGATGGATAGCGAGCTATTAGCCCCCTCTTTGTCTCGCGCACAGTCTTCATCATGCAGCATGTTTAAACGGTAATTTCCCGGTGGGAGTGTAATACACTGTAATCACAGGTTAGCCCTGATACCTATTCCACAGTACCTGCATGCCCAGGAGGAGAGGCTGGGAGAGGCTATATGGCACTCAGCTAAGAGGAGAGAGAGACTCCTGATCCTCAACATGCTTCATTCCCGCCCCTCGCTACCTCGCTCTCTCGCTCCCGACAGCACCTCATAACCAGTAGCTAATAATGCCAAAGTGAACTCGCTGAGCGGCTCACAACTGTAAGCTACAGTGCCTCCATTTTAAACAGAGAGCCAGTTGGTGGCATCTACTCCTAGGTTTTATTATGGGAAATCTGATGCGATCCATCAGATATGGATAGCTTTGAATTGAGGTGCACTTCAGATGAGTCAACACTAGATTATGTTGGATGACTAGTGCACTGCCAGGGACTCTCTGATATTGTTGCTCAATGATGTGTATGCATGGTTTAACAGACTCTTATCAGTGAGTAATAGATATACATTGAGTGTACAAAACAAAATAAAAAGTAACACAATAAAATAACAATAATGAGGCTATAGACAGGGGGTACCGGTACCGAGTCAATGTGCGGGGATAAAGGTTAGTCGAGGTAATTTGTACATGTAGGCAGGGGTAAAGTGATTATGCATAGATAATAAACAGCGAGTAGCAGCAGTGTAAAACAAAGGGTGGAGTGTCAATGTAAATAGTCCGGGTGTCCATTTGATGAATTGTTCAGCACTCTTATGCCTTGGAGTAGAAGCTGTTAAGGAGCCTTTTGGACTTGGCGCTTCGGTACCGCTTGCCATGCGGTAGCAGAGATAACATTCTATGACTTGGGTGACTGGAGTCTTTGACAATTTTTTTGCCTTCGTCTGACACCGTATATACAGTGCCTTGCGAAAGTATTCGGCCCCCTTGAACTTTGCGACCTTTTGCCACATTTCAGGCTTCAAACATAAAGATATAAAACTGTATTTTTTTGTGAAGAATCAACAACAAGTGGGACACAATCATGAAGTGGAACGACATTTATTTGATATTTCAAACTTTTTTAACAAATCAAAAACTGAAAAATTGGCCGTGCAAAATTATTCAGCCCCTTTACTTTCAGTGCAGAAAACTCTCTCCAGAAGTTCAGTGAGGATCTCTGAATGATCCAATGTTGACCTAAATGACTAATGATGATAAATACAATCCACCTGTGTGTAATCAAGTCTCCGTATAAATGCACCTGCACTGTGATAGTCTCAGAGGTCCGTTAAAAGCGCAGAGAGCATCATGAAGAACAAGGAACACACCAGGCAGGTCCGAGATACTGTTGTGAAGAAGTTTAAAGCCAGATTTGGATACAAAAAGATTTCCCAAGCTTTAAACATCCCAAGGAGCACTGTGCAAGCGATAATATTGAAATGGAAGGAGTATCAGACCACTGCAAATCTACCAAGACCTGGCCGTCCCTCTAAACTTTCAGCTCATACAAGGAGAAGACTGATCAGAGATGCAGCCAAGAGGCCCATGATCACTCTGGATGAACTGCAGAGATCTACAGCTGAGGTGGGAGACTCTGTCCATAGGACAACAATCAGTCGTATATTGCACAAATCTGGCCTTATGAAAGAGTGGCAAGAAGAAAGCCATTTCTTAAAGATATCCATAAAAAGTGTTGTTTAAAGTTTGCCACAAGCCACCTGGGAGACACACCAAACATGTGGAAGAAGGTGCTCTGGTCAGATGAAACCAAAATTGAACTTTTTGGCAACAATGCAAAACGTTATGAACACACCATCCCCACTGTCAAACATGGTGGTGGCAGCATCATGGTTTGGGCCTGCTTTTCTTCAGCAGGGACAGGGAAGATGGTTAAAATTGATGGGAAGATGGATGGAGCCAAATACAGGACCATTCTGGAAGAAAACCTGATGGAGTCTGCAAAAGACCTGAGACTGGGACGGAGATTTGTCTTCCAACAAGACAATGATCCAAAACATAAAGCAAAATCTACAATGGAATGGTTCAAAAATAAACATATCCAGGTGTTAGAATGGCCAAGTCAAAGTCCAGACCTGAATCCAATCGAGAATCTGTGGAAAGAACTGAAAACTGCTGTTCACAAATGCTCTCCATCCAACCTCACTGAGCTCGAGCTGTTTTCAAATCAAATCAAATCAAATCAAATTTTATTTGTCACATACACATGGTTAGCAGATGTTAATGCGAGTGTAGCGAAATGCTTGTGCTTCTAGTTCCGACAATGCAGTAATAACAAGTAATCTAACTAACAATTCCAAAACTACTGTCTTGTACACAGTGTAAGGGGATAAAGAATATGTACATAAGGATATATGAATGAGTGATGGTACAGAGCAGCATAGGCAAGATACAGTAGATGGTATCGGATACAGTATGTACAAATGAGATGAGTATGTAAACAAAGTGGCATAGTATAGTATAAAGTGGCTAGTGATACATGTATTACATAAGGATACCGTCGATGATATAGAGTACAGTATATACGTATGCGTATGAGATGAATAATGTAGGGTAAGTAACATTTATATAAGGTAGCATTGTTTAAAGTGGCTAGTGATATATTTACATCATTTCCCATCAATTCCCATTATTAAAGTGGCTGGAGTTGAGTCAGTGTCAGTGTGTTGGCAGCAGCCACTCAGTGTTAGTGGTGGCTGTTTAACAGTCTGATGGCCTTGAGATAGAAGCTGTTTTTCAGTCTCTCGGTCCCAGCTTTGATGCACCTGTACTGACCTCGCCTTCTGGATGATAGCGGGGTGAACAGGCAGTGGCTCGGGTGGTTGATGTCCTTGATGATCTTTATGGCCTTCCTGTGACATCGGGTGGTGTAGGTGTCCTGGAGGGCAGGTAGTTTGCCCCCGGTGATGCGTTGTGCAGACCTCACTACCCTCTGGAGAGCCTTACGGTTGAGGGCGGTGCAGTTGCCATACCAGGCGGTGATACAGCCCGCCAGGATGCTCTCGATTGTGCATCTGTAGAAGTTTGTGAGTGCTTTTGGTGACAAGCCGAATTTCTTCAGCCTCCTGAGGTTGAAGAGGCGCTGCTGCGCCTTCTTCACGATGCTGTCTGTGTGAGTGGACCAATTCAGTTTGTCTGTGATGTGTATGCCGAGGAACTTAAAACTTGCTACCCTCTCCACTACTGTTCCATCGATGTGGATAGGGGGGTGTTCCCTCTGCTGTTTCCTGAAGTCCACAATCATCTCCTTAGTTTTGTTGACGTTGAGTGTGAGGTTGTTTTCCTGACACCACACTCCGAGGGCCCTCACCTCCTCCCTGTTTTGCAAGGAGGAATGGGAAAACATTTCAGTCTCTCGATGTGCAAAACTGATAGAGACATACCCCAAGCGACTTACAGCTGTAATCGCAGCAAAAGGTGGCGCTACAAAGTATTAACTTAAGGGGGCTGAATAATTTTGCACGCCCAATTTTTCAGTTTTTGATTTGTTAAAAAAGTTTGAAATATCCAATAAATGTCGTTCCACTTCATGATTGTGTCCCACTTGTTGTTGATTCTTCACAAAAAAATACAGTTTTATATCTTTATGTTTGAAGCCTGAAATGTGGCAAAAGGTCGCAAAGTTCAAGGGGGCCGAATACTTTCGCAAGGCACTGTATGTCCTGGATGGCAGAAGGCTTGGCCACAGTGATGTACTGGGCAGTAGGCACTACCCTCTGTAGCACCTTACAGTCGGATGCCGAGCAGTTGCCATACCAGGCGGTGATGAAATCGGTCAGGATGCTCTCGATGGTGCCGCTGTTGAACTTTTTGAGAATCTGGCTACCCATGCCAAATCTTTTCAGTCTCCTGATGTGGAAAAGGCGTTGTCGTGCCAACTTCATGAATGTCTTGGTGTGTTTGGACCATGTTAGTTTGTTGGTGATGTGGACACCAAGGAACTTTAATCTCTCGACCCGCTCCACTACAGCCCCGTCGATGTGAATGGGGGCGTGTTCGGACCTCCTTTTCCTGTAGTCCACAATTAGCTCCTTTGTCTTGCTCACGTTGAGGGATAGATTGTTGTCCCTGGCCTTCTACCTATATGACCTCCTACCTATATGCTGTCTAATCATTGTCAGTGATCAGGCCTACCACTATTGTGTCGTCAGTAAACTTAATGATGGTGTTGGAGTCGTGCTTGGCCACGCAGTCGTGGGTGAACAGGGAGTACAGGAGGGGACTAAGCACGCACCCCTGAGGGGCCCCCGTGTTGAGGATCAGCGTGGCAGATGTGTTGTTGCCTACCCTTACCACCTGGGGGCGGCCCATCAGGAAGTCCAGGACACAGTTGCAGATGGAGGTGTTTAGTCCCAGGGTCCTTAGCTTAGGGATGAGCTTTATGGGCACTATGGTGTTGAACGCTGAGCTGTAGTCAATGAACAGCATTCTCACATAGGTGTTCCTTTTGTCCAGGTGAAAGATATGATCCCTTATTGCTGTCACTTGTTAAATCCACTTCAATCAGTGTAGATGAAGGGGAGGAGACCGGTTAAAGAAGGATTTTTTGAGGCATGGATTGTGTATGTGTGTCATTCAGAGGGTGAATGAGAAAGCCAAAAGATGGTATTATGTGCCTGGTACACCAGTTTGAGTGTGTCAAGAACTGTTACACTGTTGGATTTTTCACACTCAACCGTTTCCGTGTATATCAAGAATGGTCCACCACCCAAAGGACATCCAGTCAACTTCACACAACAGTGGGAAGCATTGGAGTCAACATGGGTCAGCATCCCTGTGGACTGCTTTCGACACCTTGTAGAGTCCATGCCCTGGCAAATTGAGGCTGTTCTGAGGGCAACCGGGGGTGCAACACAATGTTAGGAAGATGTTCCAAATGTTTTGTACACTCAGTATATACACTATATATACAAAAGTATGTGGACCCTTTAAATTAGTGGATCCGGCTATTTCAGCCACATCTGTCAGCAACAGGTGTGGCTGAAATAGACGGATCCACTAATTTAAAGGGTTTAAAGGGTTTAAAATCGAGCACACAGCCATGCAATCTCTGTAGCCAACATGGGCAGTAGAATGGCCTTATTGAGGAGCTCAGTGACTTTCAATGTGGCACCGTAAATAGGATGACACCTTTCCAACAAGTCAGTTCGTCAAATTTCTGCCCTGCCAGAGCTGCCCCGGTCAACTGGTAATGTCTAGGAGCAACAACGGCTCAGCCGCAAAGTGGTAAGCAACACAAGCTTACAGAATGGGACCACCGAGTGCTGAAGAGTGTAAAAATCGACTGTCCTCGGTTGCAGCACTCACTACTGAGTTCCAAACTATCTCTGGAAGCAACGTCGGCACAATAACTGTTTGTTGGGAGCTTCATGAAATGGGTTGGTAATTGTGTGTAGATACACTACATGACCAAGCAACCGCACGCAAGCCTAAGATCACCATGCGCAATGCCAAGTGTCGGCTGGTGTGGTGTAAAGCTCACCACCATTGGACTCTTGAGTAGTGGAAACGCGTTCTTTGGAGTGATGAATCACGCTTCACCATCAGGCAGTCCGATGGACGAATCTGGTGGATACCAGGAGAACGCTACCTGCCCCAATACATAGTGCCAATTGTAAAGTTTGGCGGATGAGGAATAATGGTCTGGGACTGCTTTTCATGGTTCGGGCTAGGCCCCTTAGTTCCAGTAAGATAGCAAGGTCCATAGCGAGGGCCATAGAGAAATGGTTTGTCAAGATCGGTGTAGTAGAACTTGACTGGCCTGCACAGAGCCCTGACCTCAACCCCATTGAACACCTTTGAGATTAATTGGAACGCAGACTGTGAGCCAGGCCTAATCGCCCAACATCAGTGCCTGACCTCACTAATGATCTTGTGGCTGAATGGAAGCAGGCCCCCACAGCAATGTTCCAACATCTAGTGAAAGCCTTCCCAGAAGAGTGGAGGCTGTTATAGTAGCAAAGGGGGGACCAACTCCTTATTAATGGCCATGATTTTTAATGAGTTGTTCAACGAGCAGGTGTCCACATACTTTTGGTCATGTAGTGTATCTACACACAATTACCAAATGGTGTTATATTATTTTGTAATGCTACTGCATGACTCCAATGGTAAGGAGTTACTTTAGCTTCACTGTAGATGTAGAGGTACTTTCGATGTACAATAGCTTAACAGATATAGTCTGGTTTATTCACAATGTTCATTCCACTTTGGCAGTTACCATCTTTCACCTACTCAGTCAGTGTTAGAAAAGAAAATAGCGATGACAAGTCTGAGCCACAGAAAAACCAGTCTTATTAATTAGCCACCAAGCGGAAGCAAACTGATAGAAACATGGAGGGACTAGCTGAATATGTCCAACAAGAAACCTTCATATTCATTTTCTGTTGCAGAACGTCTTGCTACGGTGTGCCCTAATGTATACGAACCATGTTTTGGGTGCAGGCGGAGCAGAGAATCATGGGTCATGTTCCACAACATTAGGGGCAGAAAATTGATAATTAGAAGTGTTTATGACAGGACGTGCCCCCAAAGGGGAGCCCTCCACTCTCACCTCAAGCCACATTAAACAAATGCTGCCTGTCATCGTCGAGAGGGGGACAAGGTTGGAGGGTTCGGGACCCCTCTCCGTACCCTTCTCCTCCGCTCCGAGCTGTCATACAGAGCTGTGCTGGCGGGACAGACACTGGAGTAGAGGTAAAGAGGGAGGGGGGGTGGGGGGTGTAGAAGGGGGAGGGGAGAAGGTACTCTGTGGGCCCCTTTGCCCCCAGCTGTCTGCACCCAGCTAATGACTGGTCTCGGGGGCTTTTGTGGGAGAAGCAGGGAAATTGAAACAGACGCCCCGACACGCCACGCCACGGCTACATGTGTGGCTCTGCCTCTGTGCTGCCATTCAAAACCAACCAGTGAGGAGAGGAGAGAAGGAGGGAGGGAACTGGGGTTCTGGTAGGCTGGCCAGTACTAAGCATCACAAATTCACTATATGCTTATTGATCTTGAGGCGTCCATTAAGTTTCTATAATCAATAGCCTTTTTTTTGTATCTCCTATATACATTTGTCCACATTTGACTATTAATAGCTAGGTTTGCATTCATTTTGATAACAATTTGCATGGAATATTCAAAAATCTGGAGAAAGAAAACATATGCAAATGTTTACCACCAGTGGTGTTTCCATCAAACTTACTTGCCCAATCTCATCTTGGTGCATGCTCTCTAGACAACCGTTCGCTGATAAAGTGGACAGGGTAGATTATATGATGACAAATGGATAAGCGCAATATCATTTTTATTTGATAATTGGCAGCCAAGCATTTAAATAATACCCTGGATATTTTGGGGAAAATTGCTTGAAGCTCATCACCATGCACTTAACCACCATAAGTTAAGTTTTCATCTGCCTATAAACTCAGCATGTTTTTCCACGTCGTGGTGGTAGTAGAACGTAACATATCATTGCGTGACTCCAAGTTTACTTTGACATGACGGTTATTATGTCAATTTTTACGCATAAATGCATTTCCACCGGAATTGTCACAATCTATTTTACAGACTAAAATATGATCACCCAGTCTAGCGTATTTTGTTGTATCGACATTAGGACATTTTACTGACAAATTTGCGGTTTCAATGTCGTGAGTTTTTTTTATGCGTCAGATAATTCATCCACATGAAATGGTTAGATGAAAACCTGGTTATTCATGTGAAATAAGATAAACATATGCATTCCACTACGAGTGTACAAAATATGTATGGTTCCTTTTAAAAATCGAAATTAAAATGTTGTTCTGATAAATCCAACAGCATTTATACATACCGCATTAACAGATGTACTGGCTGTATTGAGTGAGACTCGTGATGTATCTTACTCAGTGACATCAAAAAGAATCCCAACGAATGTATGCCTATAGTGTGTTGGCTCCTATATTTTTATGCCCACGCTCCAACCAGGCTGCCTGGGGCCTTTAAAGAGCTCCAGTCTCCTCCACTTAAGCATCCTCCACCTCCTGCTGAGCCCATCCCACATCCCACTCCTCCCTCCAACATAGCCCCATCTCCCGTAAGGTAATGACCAAATTAGGCCTAACAACTGATGTTGTACACTAGTGGCTAATGGCACAGCCAGCGACAGTGGCGGCATTAGAGTATGTGCAACGACAACGGCAATAATCCCTGATACGAGACCCCTTTCTTCTTGTCCTACCGCCCTCCGCTCCTGGTGCCTGGGGCTGGGACGGTGCGGAGGGAGAGGAAAATGAATGGAGTTTGCCACACTACAATGAACTTTTGATGGGAGACAATGGAGGAGGCTGCCTGCTCTCCACACGGGGTGGCAGAAGGAGAGCAATATGGGGCCCATGGACTGGCCATCGCTGCCTCTCCTCGGCCCCCAAGGCTCCTGGGCCCCCATCTCTCCTCTCCCCAGATTCATAATGGCATCCTGAGGGGGAGAGGGAAAGTGATGTAAAATGTCAGGAAACCAGAAAGATGGCAAGTTGACCCCCCCACCCGTACCCACTCCTCCATCTTTTCAGCCCTCTATCTCCTCTTTGCCCAACTGTGGTGCAGGTTAAATATCACATTTATAAAATCACTTAGGCAACCAGAAACAAAGCCGGCTCTTAGCCCCTTGTCACTCACTGACAGTCGTCTAGAGAGCTTGGCCTGAGGCTAACCTAACTAACCATTTGTTAGCTGAGCTGCCCCCATACCTGTCTGTTCTTCCTTCGTCCGCTCTAAAGCCACAGCAGTACAGATACTTTTGGACCGCTAGTATCTCAGTTTTGGGATGGCATCTTTTTTATTGCGATTACTTTGCATTCATTTAGTTGGTATCAGGGTATGAATTACCACTGTATGGTGTTTTTATAATATGGTACATCATCACTAGTCAGTATCTCATGATTCATATCCTTCTGTCTTTCCCTTCTAAACTTGCAAATGTAATATGTTTCTGTGTGTGTTTACTCAGTATTTAACATCTTGTACATAGCATGTCAAAAAGTACAGTTGATCGTGATATATTTTACTGATCAGTGTTTCCCTCTTTCTCCAGCCAATGGGATGGCAGAGCCCCTGACCTGCAGCTCTGGGGTGGGCAGTGCCACCAGTCCCAAGCAGGAGCTTCCCCCCTCACCTCACGCCAACCGCAAGAGACACAGACGGAAAAAGAGCACAGGCATCACCAAGCCAGACGGACCATCTACAGGCAACGAAGGTAAGCCAGGAGTTAACACAGGAGTTATAGAAGACGCTCCTTCTGCAAACTCATCAAAACAGTCTACAACAATGCATACACATTTAAAACAGTCTGAAATGGCAACATATTCTGAAACTGCAACAAAAACAAACAAGTGCAAACTTAGTAAATCTGGTTAGCGTACTGGAGTCCAGTGCAAGTCCATGTATAGCCTCTGTTATTCTCCCCATCTAGCCATAGTGTGAATAACCAACCGCCCTGAGCTCCAGAAGCTGTAGAATTCCACTTCTCCACTCTCTCCACTCTTCTCCGCAATGGAGTGGCAGCTAACCCTCTGCTCAATTAATAATGATTCTCCAGCCTGATGATGAATGGACAGCTCTAATTGGATGGCATTGTGAAACACAGACTCCTGTCTCTAAGGCCATAACACTGATGTCACTGGAGCCAGAGATGATCAATCAACATGATTGATACGCTGCATATCGACAGCATTGGCACCGACGCCTCCTTAATGACCCTTAGTATTTATAATCATTACACTTTTACCATGGTATTGCTAACAGGCCTCCTAGTTTGAATGAGACTGCCTTCTAGTTTGAATGAGACCACTGACCACATCGTTTCAAGCATAGATCACAAGCAGTAAGTGTTGGTACACTAGTTTCAATTTCAAAGGTATGTGAGTGTGTTTATTGTGTTTCTCTATCTGGTCTCTTTCGGCCAACTTGGATAATTCTTACCCCTGTTTTCCGTAGGAGTATTGATTTGACAGTATATAACATGTAAGCCGTATTCACATCACCATGATTGTGCCCTCATTTGTTCCTAAGTACGTTTGCCCATAATGCCCTATACTGAATCTAATTCTCTCATGCATTCCAAGAAAGAATTTAGACCTTAATGGACCAGCACTGTCAGAATCACTCCAATAATGGTCTTAGGGGCTTGAATGAGTGATGGCTAACATTAGGGGGCTGGGTGGATTCCCTCCGCCACATTGCATTGAGGGCAATATGAGTGGACATTAGCCCATCTCAACGTCACTCTCAACCTTTTGTTCTGTCCCATATAGCTTGAAATCAATAATTAGTTCACATGTCCACAATAAAATGACTAACTTTCTGCTCTAGTTTTGGATAAGTGATCGTGTGGTGTCAATGGAAGTGAATGGAAGTCAGCGTGTGGTGGTGTCAATGGAAGTGAATGGAAGTCAGCATGTGGTGGTGTCAATGGAAGTGAATGGAAGTCAACATGTGGTGTCAATGGATGTGAATGGAAGTCAGCATGTCGTGGTGTTAATGGAAGTGAATGGAAGACAGCATGTAGTGGTGTCAATTGAATAGAATGGAAGTCAGAATGTGGTGTCAATGGAAACGTGTCGATTCAGAAAGTTTTACTCTTTGTTTTAATATACAGTCATGGCCAAAAGTTTTGAGAATGACACAAATATTACAGTAATTTTCACAAAGTCTGCTGCCTCAGTTTGTATGATGGCAATTTGCATATACTCCATGTTATGAAGAGTGATCAGATGAATTGCAATTCATTGCAAAGTCCCTCTTTGCCATGCAAATTAACTGAATCGCCAAAAAACATTTCCACTACATTTCAGCCCTGCCACAAAAGGACCAGCTGACATCATGTCAGTGATTCTCTCGTTAACACAGGTGTGAGTGTTGACGAGGACAATGCTGGAGATCACTCTGTCATGGTGATTGAGTTTGAATAACAGACTGGAAGTTTCAAAAGGAGGGTGGTGCTTGGAATCATTGCTCTTCCTCTGTCAATCATGGTTACCTGTGTCGTGTCTTTGGCTATGCTGGATTAAGTGATATGACATGCTATTCTATAAAATAATTTATCTGTAATTAATATCACCTGATTGAGCTAATCATGTAAATGTAATTAACTAGAGAGTCGGGCACCACAAAATAATATTTCTAGAGCTGTTATCTTCCGAATAAACTCTTAAAGACCGAGTAATATTTTACATCAATAGCAGTCAATATTAATCCTCATTTTAATTCAGTCTCATCTGAAAGTTGTAAATTCTTGGTTCTGCACAAACCCTGGCTAACAATTTGAATCAGCAATACAAAATTGGGTTTAATTATTTATTTAATAAATACCTAACTAATCACACAGAATTACACATGCACATAATTAAATCATAACTTGATTACAAATTACGTCATAAAGGAAAACGTCCCTAGCGGGCGGAACAGATATGACAGCTTGTTACACAAAGGAAAAGGGCTGAGTTTGAGTGAAAGAGCGGGAAGACTGAGGGACACAGGGAGAAGCTGTGCTATCGTAAATACAGTATCTGATGCATTCTAAATATTTACTCTGAGCTGCGCTTCGGTAGGTTGGTGGTAGATGGAAGGCCGTGTTGCCAAACTGAGTCCTTTGAAGAATGTCTCTGGATACGTTGTAGTAACGTCGTTGGGTGATAGACGGAATACTCTGTCTGTTCCTTCCTAACCCTCGTTGCATCTGCTGTTGCTACCTCATCAACGGCTAGGAGGTATCACTTCTGTAGTGAATAAGAGTTCAAAGTTCATACCATTCGCAACCAAAGCTCACGCTGATGTCGGCTTCGTTCTGTAGTTATTATCTGAACCATTCTGACATAGGACCGTCGTCCTCAAGTCCTCGGGACAGGAGGTTATATTGTCGTCAAGGGCTTATATAGGAAGGGAGAGGAGGGCGTGTTTGAAACGTTTTATAGCCCATGTCCCTTCACAGGGGCGGGCCACTGATTGAGTAGAGCCCTATCTTATGAAAACCCATCACTAATAATGACATTTTCAAACATGGTAACATACACAGGGTGAACGAGCGATACGTCCTTGAAGTGTAGTTTCAGCCTGACTCTCAATGTGAGAGGCGAGGCAGTCTGAGGGACCCCTCAAAGTGTAGTGTCGCATCGTTCCACTTTTAACCAACGTTTAGTTGGCTTCAAAGCTCTTTTGAGATCATCGAACAATGTTTGAGAGATGAGTGATATTGTCGCACCTGAATCAATTAGCGCATGACAAGTTAAGCACTCCTCCAGGACTGTTTCCAGGTATGGGCGTTTCGATTCGTGTTTAGTGGACATATTCCCCACAAAGTGGAGTGGTCGTTCACAACGACGTGATGTGTCAATTCTGTTCAAGGTGGAAGCAGATCGACTTTTCCGATTTTGAGTGGGCTTGGCTTTAACGAAGCATTTGACCTTTTTCTTCGCAACTTTTGTATCAGAGTCTATAGACAAAGCCCGTGGGCTTGTTTCTTGATCAAGCGGGCCCTGGATAGGGTCTCGAGTGAGAGCGGGAGAGATTTGAATTTTAACGCCCTTGCTATAGGTGTTAATTCCTGCGGACCTGGTGTCCGGTAATTCCCGTCTAGTCCTTGTGACTTTTACCCTTTTCTCAAATGTTTCTCGCTTTAGGTCTTCACGTAGTGGAACTTCTGGAGAACATTGGTCTTCGTTTTGAACATCCTTCAACTTTGTTACCCTTATGCTCTGACACTTTGTGTGGGTTGGGTGCAGGAACGTAGTGAACAGGTCGATTGTAGCGGTAGTCGTTTTGATGGCGACGTACTTTACAGTTATTTAGACTGCGGAGGTTATTGGAATCATAGTTTTGTGGTAGAAACTGTTGTTGTGCGTCATCTCTTAACGCTCCAATACCTGATAATGCACCCTCTAACTGGAGTGAGTGCTCCTGGTCAAACTTCAAAACCGAGTGGTCAGGGCTCTTAGCTTTGCGAGCTTATGATGCCTCAAAAGCTGTGCTTGCAAGCTCTCTGAGTTGTAAGATAGGCAAGCCAACGTGGGCGGCAGGGCCCAAGTATGTAATGAAGGTAGGATACATGTTTGACAGAAACATTTGTTTAAATGGTAACAGGTCTTCCATGCCTGTTTCAGTGAGTAGGCCAAAGTAAGCTGAACGAAGCCTATGATAGTGGGTGTTCATTCCGAGCTTGTTTGACCGTGTTAGCCAGTGAGCTATCGTGTTTGCGAGTCGCAGAACCACTGAATTCTAATTTCAAAGCTGTGGCAAGTTCAGCGTAGTCATTTAGCACGTGCTGCTGTTGTAGGCAAATGAACCTGGTCACGTGTCTATTCTACTTTCGCTTCAACAGGTAAACCCTGTCAGCACCCGTAGCGTTCGGGTAGCCATCCAACGCGTCCTCTATGTCAGCTAGGAACGTCTCAGTATCGTTTGGCTGACCTGGAACGGGGTCAAAGGTGGGGAAATTCTTGACGAGTTTGTCAAGGTATTCCGCGTCAAGCGGGTGGAGAGGGTTGGCTTCATCCTGTGGGGAAAGTGGGGCCGAAAGGCCAAGAGGAGAAGCCAAGCTTTGGCTTTGTTGGCCAAGAGGTGCCATATTACTCAGTACCGAATGGCCAAGAGGAGAAGACTGAGGGACACTTAATGGAGGCAATGTCTGAAACCTATTGTCTTCTCTCCTTTGAGTACAGGGCTCCGGTTGCTTGGATGGATAGTAACACTGTAGAAGGTGACCATTCTGGACTTCCTCCAGATGGTACCTAAGGGTGGTATTCTGCTGCATTTCGGAGTCCACTTGAGCACTTAGAGTACTGATTTTGGACACGTGAGTGTCGCACTTGCTCCTTTCGGTCTCAAACTTATCTGTCATGGTTTGCAGATAGAGGTCTTGAGTACGGAGCGAGAGAGATTCAGTGATGAGATTTCTTCTGCTTGCTTAGAAATCAGGATTTCCATCTTCATCACCCGAGTTCTCTCATCATTCATTTGGTCAGCGACTTCAATGAGTTCTGCTGATTTGTCATCCAACTTAGTCATTGTGTTCATCAATTGATTGTCTTTGGTCTGCAGAATTTTAAGTAGAGCCGTGTTACTCTGAGTAACGTTCAACAAAACTGCCTGCATGTTATTAAGTTGCGCACTCCTGTTTGTAGATAACTCAACAGATTTATCTAGTTTGGAGTGGACTACATCATATTTAGTTTTGGCTAAATCGAGTTGTTCCTGGAGACAATGATTTTGTTGAAGAGTTTGTGCTCGTTCATCATCATAAGTATTTGCAATTACTTTTAATTGTTCAGATTTCAAATGCAGTTCCTCGACTTGGAGAATGTTTTCATTTCCTGCTTTTGTCAATAGTTGCTCAGTTCTCTCCACCTGTCCCCTCATATTAGTCATGTCTGGCATGTTCTTCAGCTGTGCACTGTGGTATTGGACCGATGCCACATTTTTATTGCGATACATCAGTGTAAAAGTGGGGAGAACCGTCACAAAGCCTGTGTTTGAAGGTTGATTTTGGAGAATGTTCGCAATTTCGGCAGTTTTTTCGCTAATGGCATAATTAAATCAAATCAAATCAAATCAAATTTTATTTGTCACATACACATGGTTAGCAGATGTTAATGCGAGTGTAGCGAAATGCTTGGGTTGGTATCGCTGCTGAGGTCAGAGATCAATCCTTTTATGGGTGGAGGTTCACTAATTAGCGTAGGAGTGGTGACCACCTCCTTTGATAGCTTGCACATTATTATAAAAATTTAGAGGAACATTTTTCCTATTTTATTTTCAAAGTTTGGGTTTGGAATTCATTGGAAGCTGCAAAGACAGGTTTAATCTATTTATAGATGTTGACGAACCATCAGTACCGTACCAGTAATGTGGAAGTTGGACGTGAATGAATTTGCAAAAGCAAATTGAATTAATTAATCATGCCAATGATTAATCCTACCTGGGTAGGCTATCTGGGTATTAAACTTTAATTACCCTGAGAAGTTTCTTCATCTAGGTTAATATGAGAAGTTTAAAAGTGTCGCATTTGATTGGAAGAACATTAAGTTATGTTCAACAATTGAACTTATTAAATTGAATGAGACGATAATCCATACAATCTCCATTGATTGGATATCATAAGTGTAAACAGTAGATCAAATGTTGGGAACATTCAACACTGAAACCACATGTGATTCCCGCTGGGCGGGGCTTCTGTCAGTACTGGATTACTGAATGGTTTCACAAAAATCAAATTTGACTGATTTATCAATTTAATGATAAATCAGACCTGTATAGGCTATTTGGGAATTAAACTTTAATTAACCTGAGAAGTTGCTTCATCTAGGTTAGTTTGGAAAAAGTTTACAATGTCTTATTTAGAAAACTCATCAATTTGGATATTATTTAAAAAATCTATTTCAGAATGTAAATTGCCAGATTTACACGTATTAGTTCAATTGGATAAGACATTGATATCCCTATGGATATCATAAGTAATGACTTCCGTGTGACCTGAATAATTCTTCATGAACGAATATATTAGGGCACACGCCAGCGGTCAATGATTTCACGGCCGGGACTTCCGTTCCGCAAGGCGGAGCAATTTCAACGTAGCACAAGAAAACAAAATGGCTATTTTCCCTTGTTAGCTTTATCATGTAAGCTAAACCCTCCTTTGTGCCTGAAAATGCAGCACATAGTATTCCCTTGGCAAGGGAAAGGTTTTACTTATAACTTATTATTATTATGTTCAAATCCTTTGCGGCATTTTTTGACAATGTTTTAACCGGAACACGCGGCAACAACGAAATGCCAGAATATAGTTAATTTCCCCCCACCTACTGATGTTCCCAGAATCTCTATGTTAACCAAGGGTTTTGCAAATGTAACCTCAGTAGGGTAGAGAGAGGAAAAGGGGGGAAGAGGTATTTATGACTGTCACAAACCTACCCCCCAGGCCAACGTCATGACACCTGCAAGGAGACACGTGCCGTCATCATTTGCTTTGCACAAAAAGGGCTTCACAGGCAAGGATATTGCTGCCAGTAAGATTGCACCTAAATCAACCATTTATTGGATCATCAAGAACTTCAAGGAGAGCGGTATAATTGTTGTGAAGAAGGCTTCAGGGCGCCCAAGAAAGTCCAGCAAGCGCCAGGACCGACTCCTGAAGTTGATTCAGCTGCGGGATCGGGGCACCACCAGTATAGAGCTTGCTCAGGAATGGCAGCAGGAAGGTGTGAGTGCATCTGCACGCACAGTGAGGCGAAGACTTTTGTAGGATGGCCTGGTGTCAAGAAGGGCAGCAAAGAAGCCCCTTCTCTCCAGGAAAAACATCAGGGACAGACTGATATTCTACTAAAGGTACAGGGATTGGACTACTGAGGACTGGGGTAAAGTCATTTTCTCTGATGAATCCCCTTTCCGATTGTTTGGGGCATCTGGAAAAAAGCTTGTCCGGAGAAGACAAGGTGAGCACTACCAACAGTCCTGTGTCATGCCAACAGTAAATCATCCTGAGACCATTCATGTGTGGGGTTGCTTCTCAGCCAAGGGAGTGGGCTCACTCACAATTTTACCTAAGAACACAGCCATGAATAAAGAATGATACCAACACATCCTCAGAGAGCAACTTCTCCCAACCATCCAGGAACAGTTTGGTGACGAACAATGCCTTTTCCAGCATGGTGGAACACCTTGCCATTAGACAAAAGTGATAACTAAGTGGCTCGGGGAACAAAACATCGATATTTTGGGTCCATGGCCAGGAAACTCCCCAGACCTTAATCCCATTGAGAACTTGTGGTCAATCCTCAAGAGGCAGGTGGACAAACAAAACCCCACAAATTCTGACAAACTCCAAGCATTGATTATGCAAAAATGGGCTGCCATCAGTCAGGATGTGGCCCAGAAGTTAATGGACAGCATGCCAGGGCGGATTGCAGAGGTCTTGAAAAAGAAGGGTCAACGCTGCAAATATTGACTCTTTGCATCAACTTCATTTAATTGTCAATAAAAGCCAATGACACTAATGAAAAGCTTGTAATTATACTTCAGTTTGCCTTAGTAACATCTGACAAAAATATCCGAAGACACTGAAGCAGCAAACAGTGTGACAATTAATATTTGTGTCATTCTGAAAACTTTTGGCCACGACTGCACACTACCGTTCAAAAGTTTGGGGTCACTTAGAAATGTCCTTGTTTTTGAAAGAAAAGCACATTTTTTGTTCACTAAAATAACGTCAAATTGTTCAGAAATACCGTGTAGACATTGCTAATTTTGTAAATGACTATTGGAGCTGGAAACGGCTGATTTTTTAATGGAATATCTACATAGGCTTACAGAGGCCCATTATCAGCAGCCGTAACTCCTGTGTTCCAATGGCACATTGTGTTAGGTAAAAAGTTTATAATTTTAAAAGGCTAATTGAACATTAGAAAACCCTTTTGCAATTAGGTTAGCACAGCTGAAAACTGTTGTGGTGATTAAAGAAGCAATAAAACGGGCCTTCTTTAGACTACTGCTTTTCTTTCAATAACGGACATTTCTAAGTGACCCCAAACTTTTGAATGGTAGTGTGTATATATATATATATATATATATATATATATATATATTTACCTCTCTTCTGAGATTTTCTATTAGCTTCAGATTGTATGTTCTACTGAACGCTTCTGGAATACAGACATATTGCTTAAATATCAGAATCACTCAAGTGTTGGGTGCAGGTTGTGTCTCTTGAAAGGAGGGAGGGATTGAGGGAGGGAGGGAGGGAGGGAGGGAGGGAGGGAGGGAGGGAGAGGTTGGATTCTTGAATAAATTGATATCAGTTTATCTCATTTACTGGGCAATCAGAGCCCTGGAATGCAGGCTGAAATTGAGTTTTAGTTGTTGTGAAGCTTCATAAATCAAAGGAGTGTGAGCTTTTTAAGGTGATCAGTCATTTTAGTCAATATGGGAAGAACAGGTTGTGTAAAGGGGTCTTGAGAAACTGTTGGTACTGTGAAGTCTTGTCTGTAGCCAAGGAGATATCTTAGCCAGGCAGTTATGTTTATAAATTAGTAGGGCCAGGGAAGTATTCCTGACCACATTACCTACCCAAAAAAACTTCTGGATCCTAGTTATAGACTTCAACTTGGGTCAAGAGTTTTCCTGGGCAGATCATGTGGTCAGGAAAAAATGTTGCTCCCTACATACCATGCGTCCTAATTCCATTCCTTATTGCTTATTGCTTCAGGGTCTAAGCCACTAATGTCTAAGCTGACATATGGCGTTGTTTTAAGATGATCATGGATAATTTAGCTATTTGATTTTGAATTTTAGGACCACTTTAGGTATCAAAAAAGTATATTAAAATGGTTTGATAAATATTGAATTTGGCCTTTACTACTATAGCCCATATAAATGCATTGAATAACACATTCATAAATTGCAAAAAATACTGTCAAAAAATAAATCATAAGGAATACGTTTTTGAAGTGTTTGTCCTATATCTAGGAGATATAGAAAGCTCAGGTAAATCTTTTTTTTTACACATATTTATCCCTTTTTTGGGGGTAGGCACAATACTACCTCCATACTTCCATAAAATGTTTTAACCGGGACCAGTTAACTTCAGACGAGTCCCGTGACACTTGTGGGGGACGTAGAGCAAAACGGACACCACCATCGTGTTCGTTCGGACGCTACAGATGTTTTTGTATGAAGACCGATTTTCCGGATGTCTCATGGTCTGACAAACACAGGTGTAGCTCGGCCACTTTCCACCGCAGATGAGGAAGCGTGGCATAGCGGATGTGGTGGCTTTTGATGGGGATTTTTTTATTATGTTATTTAGATTGCAGCACTCACTACTGTAAGTTACTCTTGATAAGAGTGTCTGCTAAATGACTAAAATGTAAAATGTTTATTTTGGGCCATTTTAGTCAGGGAAGTCAATTAAGCAGTCTGACTATTGATTAAAAGTCACCTTAACTTCCTTTGTTAGTCGAGAACAGTTCCAGTGGCATATAGTAGAGGCATAACATGCAGAGTGAATTCTTTCCACCATGTCAACTGCGTGTCAACTGAAGTGCACAACAGATACAGCCCCTAATATCCCATTGTACTGCCAGAGCCGTGTGCAGTGTAATGAACTTCTCATGTGCTTAAAGAATGATGCAGGATGCATGGCGACACAACTGACAGCCTCTTAATGTGTTTCTCAGCAGCGGCCCGGCGTCGGGGCTCTTGGTACGAGCTGCTCGCACACCACCCGCATGCCGCTCTCCTTTAAAACCCACTGGAAAATCGATGGCCGATAAAGTGTTGTGTTCTGGGGGAGGCCCTTCTGATTACTACAGACTGTCAGGCTTCATTAATCTATTTATCTTTTAAAAGAAGGAAAGTGTATCAAATGTTCATTGTTTGAAATGTGGGGTTTAGCATATTCAGTGGAAAGAGGCAGCAGACGGGCAGAGATGAAGGGATGGAGAGCGAAAGAGGGGGAAGAAATGAGGAGAGAAGAGAGGTGGTTCAGATCCTTCACAGTTTTATAGATGAGGACATTTGATCTTGTCAGGGGGATAGCAGTGAGGTTTTAAGTGGTTGACAAAAATTATTAGACACAAATTATTTTTTCTAATAATTTTTTTTTTTTAATGTTTACCAGTTAAACTTATGTCTTGCCATGTTCTGTCAGTTGCATTTATGGCAGATTTGTATTCACAGGTAGCCTTGTTATAAACTGCAGCTAGATGTGAGTCGGTTGAAAATGATTTGGCTTGAAACCAGAGATGTTCATAGCAAATGACTACTCTTCTTCGAGTTGGTGTTCAGAAGCTACCTTTATGTGTAGATAGCATTGTTGTTGTCACGCCCTGACCATAGAGATCCTTTTATTCTCTATGTTTGTTTGGTCAGGGTGTGACTCGGGTGGGAAAGTCTATGCTTTCTGGTTCTTTGTTTTTGGCCGGGTATGATTCTCAATCAGGGACAGCTGTCTATCGTTGTCTCTGATTGGGAATCATACTTAGGCAGCCTTTTTCCTTTTCTTATTTGTGGGTTGTTGTCTTTGTTAGTGGCATGTTTAGCCTTACCGAGCTTCACATTCGTTTTATTGGCGACATTTAAAATAAAATAATGTACGCCTACCACGCTGCACCTTGGTCCGGTCATTTCCTTGACGACGATCGTGACAGTTGTATCATTCCACAGAGAATAATCATCCACCTTCAACTGACGGTAACCCAGTAACACTTTTTACTGTTTATCCTAGCCCTAACCCTAATTATTTTTCTCATTGAGGTTAGGGTACAAAGTACGTACAATAATATCCAGAGTGGTAACCCAGAGTCCTCCACTATACCTCAGTGTGTTAGGGGTTATATTAGGGATGGGCATTTTAAATAATTTAGTAATTTAATATCATGATTTTTTTCTCGCATATCCGGATAATCGAAATACATGGATTGTTTTTACCTTCTTTAACCTTGGACACTTGTTTGCTGCGCTGCCTTAGCGACTCGGGAGAGATGGTAAGTGTTGAAGCAGGGCGGGGGATGGCCAGGGGCCGGTGGTGTGTGTGAAACAGGAGGGGGAGAGAGAGAGAAAGTAGTCAATGACTCGCTAGGTCAAAGTTCCCCAACTGGCGACTGTAAAAACACCAGGAAATCAGTTCCAAGTGATTTTCATTTTAGAAATCTGTTTCAACACATAATAGAGATGTGAATTTATACAAATAATAATTGATTGGATTTATATAGCCTTTTTTTACTAACTGAAGTACTCAATGCGCTTTACATAGTAGGGGGGAACTCACCTCATCCACCATCAATCTGTAGCACCCACCTCAGTGATGCACGGCAACCATTTTTGGGCAAGAATGCTCACCACAGATCAGCTATCAGGTGGAGAGGTGAGGAGTGATATATGCCAGTCAGAAATGAGGGGGATGATTAGGTGGCCAGGTTGGGCATTTACAGTTGTAAGAAAAAGTTTGTGAACCTTTTGGAATTACCTGAATTTCAGCATTGATTACTCATACAAGTGTGGTCTGATCTTCATCTAAGTCACAATAATAGACACACACAATCTGACTAAACTAATAACACACAAACAGTTGTACTTTTCAAATGTTTATTTAAGACATTGAGTAATCATTCCCAGTGCAGGCTGGAAAAAGTAAGTGAACCCTTGAATTTAGTAACTTCCTCCTTTAGCAGCAGCAACTTCCTCCAAACGTTTCATATAGCTGCTTATAAGACTTGCACAACGTTGAGGAGGAATTTTGAACCATTCCTCCCTACAAATCTGTTTCAGTTCAACATTTCTGGGTTGGCTTGATTGCACAGTCCTCTTCAGGTCATGCCACTGCATCTCAATTGGCTTAAGGTCAGGACTCTGACTTGGCCATTTCAAAACACAAATCTTCTTCCTTTTCAGCCATTCTTTAGTTGATTTACTTGTGTGCTTTGGGTAATTGTCTTGTTGCATCACCCAACCTCTCTTAAGCTTGAGGTCATGGACTTTCCCTGACATTCTCCTGTAAAATGTATTGATACACTTCTGAATTAATTGTTTCATCAATGATTGCAAGGCATCCAGGCCCTGAGGCAGCAAAGCTGCCACAAACCACCATGCTTCACAGTTGCTTCACACAAACCTTTTCCCTCCACACAGTGATGTGCATTTTTCCCAAAAAGTTCAACTTTTGTCTCATCTGTCCACAGCACATTTTCCCAGAAGCATTGTGGAACATCCAGGTAGTCTTGGGCAAACTTGAGACGTGCCACAATGTATTTTTCAGACAGCAGGTGTTTCCTTCGTGGTGTCTCTCCATGAACACCATTGTTCAGTGTTTTTCTGGTAGTGGACACATGAACAGACTTTCGTTGTTTGTAGAGTTTTCTGGAGGTCTTTTGCTGTTACCCTTGGGTTCTTTCTCGCCTCTTTTAGGATTGCCCTTTGTGCTCTTGGAGGGATCTTCACAGGACACCCACTCCTAGGTAGAGTAGCAACAGTCCTGAATCTTCTCCATTTGTAGACAATTTGTCTTACCGTGGATAAACACCAAGGTCTTTACCAATGCTTTTGTAACCTTTTCCAGCTTTGTGCATCTCTACAATGTGTCTTCTAAGGTCCTGTGAAAGTTGTTGGGATCGAGGCATGGTTCACACTAACCAGTCTTTCTGAGGAAGAATAGATTTGTCAGTAACCAAGCTTTGTGTGTCTTTATTTAAAGGGCAGGGCACCTGTGCAACCCTCCAATCTCATCTCCTTAATTGAAACACCTGACTCCATATAGCTTTTGGAGAAGTCGATAACAGAGGTTCACTTACTTTTCCATCCTGCACTGTGAATGATTACTCAATGTCTTCAATACAAATTTGAAAAGTACAACTGTTTGTGTTATTAGTTTAGTCATATTGTTTTTGTCTATTATTGTGACTTAGATGAAGATCAGAATACATTTTATGAGTAATCAATGCAGAAATCCAGGTAATTCCAAAGGGTTCACAAACATTTTCTTGCAACTCTAGCAATGACACCGGGGTGAGCACCTACTCTTACAACAAGTGCCATGGGAATTTAAATGACCGCACAGACTCCCATTTTAACATCCCATCCGAAAGACAGCACCCAATGCAGGGCAATGTCCCCAAATGAAATCAAGGTTTGAAATTATTTTATTTTAGTCAAATATTATATCTGAGGTCTCTCGGGTGGCGCAGTGGTTAAGGGCGCTGTACTGCAGCGCCAGCTGTGCCATCAGAGTCCTGGGTTCGCGCCCAGGCTCTGTCGTAACCGGCCGCGACCGGGAGGTCCGTGGGGCGACGCACAATTGGCCTAGCGTCGCCCGGGTTAGGGAGGGCTTGGTCGGTAGGGGTGTCCTTGTCTCATCGCGCACCAGCGACTCCTGTGGCGGGCTGGGCGCAGTGTACGCTAGCCAAGGTGGCCAGGTGCACGGTGTTTCCTCCGGCGTATTGGTGCGGCTGGCTTCCGGGTTGGATGTGCGCTGTGTTAAAGAAGCAGCGGCTTGGTTGGTTGTGTATCGGAGGACGCATGACTTTCAACCTTCGTCTCTCCCGAGCCCGTACGGGAGTTGTAGCGATGAGACAAGATAGTAGCTACTACAACAATTGGATACTACGAAATTGGGGAGAAAAAGGGGTAAAAATTTTAAAAACAACAAAAAAAAAAAAATGTATTATATCTGTTTGGTCTTCTTGCAGTCAATTTGCAATCTATTTTTTTTATTATGTTCCGGGTCCACGACCATCCACTCAAGAAAAATCTTCCCCACGGCTGAATCTAGTTGATGATCCCTGCTGTAGGTTATCTATCATCCCATCTGACAGTACCTGTCTTTACTGCATCAAATCAATGTAAAGAAGCTAAAATAACCAGATGGTAGTTAGCTAGCTAGGCTAGTTGAGGCTATTTTGCTGCCCTCCCCGTCCTTGTCTACAGCAACTCCATTCAGATTGAACAACAGCATACCTGTCGGTTGCTCATTGTAGCCTACTCCTTCTCATTTAGCTAACTTAATGCCATAATTTTAATTCCAATTTACATTGATCATTGATTAGAGATCTCCCACTTTACCGTGCACATGGGGCCTCTGACTGTGTAGTGGGGAAGGGAGATACCTAGTCAGTTGCACAACTGAATGCTTTTAACCAAAATGTGTCTTCCGCATTTAACCCAACCGATCTGAATCAGAGAGGTGCATGGGGGCTGCCTTAATTGACACCCACGTCATCAGTGCCCAGTTGTTTTTGGGGGTTAACTGCCTTGCTCAAGGGCAGAATGGAAAATTTGTCCACCTTGTCGGCTCGGGGATTTGATCCAGCTACCATTCGGTTACTGGCCCAACGCTCTTAACTGCTAGTGTCAACAACAACAAGCGTGAAACCTGTGGCTAGGCTGTATTACAAAAACATATGTTTTACCTTTATTTAACTAGGCAAGTCAGTTATGACAGCCTAGGAACAGGCTTGTTCAGGGGCAGAACAACAGATTTCTACCTTGTTACCTCTGGGATTCGATCTAGCAACCTTTAGGTTACTGATCCAACGCACTAATCACTAGGCTACCTGCCGCCTATGATATGTCTTTTTTTATGGGACGCACATCATAAAAACATAATTCAAGAGTTTGTTGTTGTATTAAATTATGAATTGTAAATTAAATGGTATATCTGTGTGTAGCAATGTCACATACAGTGGGGCAAAAAAGTATTTAGTCAGCCACCAATTGTGCAAGTTCTCCCACTTAAAAAGATGAGAGAGGCCTGTAATTTTCATCATAGGTACACTTCAACTATGACAGACAAAATGAGGGGAAAAAAATCCAGAAAATCACATTGTAGGATTTTGAATGAATTTATTTGCAAATTATGGTGGAAAACTGTTGTTATTGACCAAATACTTATTTATCTCAATACTTTGTTATATACCCTTTGTTGGCAATGACAGAGGTCAAACGTTTTCTGTAAGTCTTCACAAGGTTTTCACACACTGTTGCTGGTATTTTGGCCCATTCCTCCATGCAGATCTCCTCTAGAGCAGTGATGTTTTGGGGCTGTTGCTGGGCAACATGGACTTTCAACTCCCTCCAAAGATTTTCTATGGGGTTGAGATCTGGAGACTGGCTAGGCCACTCCAGGACCTTGAAATGCTTCTTACGAAGCCACTCCTTCGTTGCCCGGGCGGTGTGTTTGGGATCATTGTCATGCTGAAAGACCCAGCCACGTTTCATCTTCAATGCCCTTGCTGATGGAAGGAGGTTTTCACTCAAACTCTCACGATACATGGCCCATTCATTCTTTCCTTTACACGGATCAGTCGTCCTGGTCCCTTTGCAGAAAAACAGCCCCAAAGCATGATGTTTCCACCCCCATGCTTCACAGTAGGTATGGTGTTCTTTGGATGCAACTCAGCATTCTTTGTCCATTCTTTGTCCTCCAAACACAATGAGCATTGTCATTCTGAAAAAGGAAAGAGCCTTCCTGAAACTGTTGCCACAAAGATGGAAGCACAAAATCGTCTAGAATGTAATTGCATGCTATAGCTTTAATGGAACTAAGGGGCTTAGCCCGAACCATGAAAAACAGCTACAGACCATTATTCCTCATCCACCAAAATGTACAGTTGGCACTATGCATTTGGGAAGGTAGCGTTCTTCTGCCAAACCCAAATTCGTCCGCCGGACTGCCAGATGGTAAAGCGTGATTCATCACTCCAGAGAACACATTTCCACTTCTCCAGAGTCCAATGGTGGTGAGCTTTACACCACTCCAGCCAACACTTGGCACTGGGAATGGTGATCTTAGTTTTGTATGCAGCTGCTCAGCCATGGAAACCCATTTCCATGAAGGCAGATGTTTTGCGTGTCCCCAACCGATAGTTTTTTTTTGTTTATTTGCGTTGTTTATAACTTATGTGTTTACATATTTTGTATACAATGTTGCTGCTACCGTCTCTTATGGCCGAAAAGCACTTCTGAACATCGGGACTGCAATAACTCACCACGGACTGGCAGAATCCTTTTTTTCCTTTAATTAGTCTGATGAGCCTGACGCGAACGATATACTTCTTTTTCGGGAACAAGCCCAGATCCCCATGATTTGCGTGAAGAGGAGAGAGAAAAAGGGGCCGGGGGGCAGGCTGCCATCTGAGAATTTGTAGGCGATCGAATAAACCCCCACTTCCTTCCATTCTGCTAGCAAATGAACAATCTTTGGAGAATAAAATCAATGACCTATGCCGCAATATTAAACTACCAATGGGACATTCAAAACTGTAATATATTTTATGCTTCATAGACTTGTGGCTGAGTGACGACACTATCAACATACAGCTGGCTGGTTATGCGCTGTATCGGCAGGACAGAACAGCGGCATCTGGTAAGACAAGGGGCAGCGGACTATGTATTTTTGTAAATAACTAAGATATCTAAGGAAGTCTCGAGCTATTGCTCGCCTGAGTTAGTGTGGTCTACAGCTTATCATGAGATACTCTATCTAGCTAGAGAATTTTAATCTGTATTTGTCGTAGTTGTTTACACACCACCACAATCAGAGGCTGGCACTAAGACAGCATTGAATAAGCTGTATTCCGCCATAAGCAAACAAGAAAACGCTCACCCAGAGGCCGCGCTTGTAGTAGCCGGGGACTTTAATGCAGGGAAGAGCTAACCCGGAAGCTTATAAGAAATCGCGCTATGCCCTCCGACGAACCATCAACCAGGCAAGCGTTATAACAGGACTAAGATCGAATCGTACTACACCGGCTCTGACGCTCGTTGGATATGGCAGAGCTTGCAAACCATTACAGACTACAAAGGGAAGCACAGCCGAGAGCTGCCCAGTGACACAAGCCTACCAGACGAGCTAAACTACTTCTATGCTCGCTTCGAGGCAAGCAACACTGAAACATGCATGAGAGCACCAGCTATTCCGGAAGACTGTGTGATCACGCTCTCCACAGCCGATGTGAGTAAGACCTTTAAACAGGTCAACATTCACAAGGCTGCAGGGCCAGACGGATTACCAGGACATGTACTCCGAGCATGTGTTGACCAACTGGCAACTGTCTTCTCTCACATTTTCAACCTCTCCCTGTCTGAGCCTGTAATAACATATTTTAAGTAGACCACCATAGAGCCTGTACCCAGGTAACCTGACTAAATGACTATCGACCTGTAGCACTCACGTCTGTAGTCATGAAGTGCATTGAAATGTTGGTCATGGCTCACATTAACACCATTATCCCAGAAATCCTCAACCCACTCCAATTTGCATAGCGCCCCACCAGATCCACAGATGATGCAATCTCTATTGTACTCCACACTGCATTTTCCCACCTGGACAAAAGGAACACCTGTGTGAGAATGCTATTCATTGACTTCAGCACCATAGTGCCCTCATAGCTCATCAATAAGCTAAGGACCCTGGGACTAAACACCTCCCTCTGCAACTGGATTCTGGACTTCCTGACGGGCCGCCCCTAGGTGGTAAGGGTAGGTAACAACACATCTGCCACGCTGATCCCCAACACAAGGGCCCCTCGGTAGCGTCCTCAGTCCCCTCCTGTACTCCCTGTTCACTCATCGCTGCACGGCCAGGCACAACTCCAGCACCACCATTAAGTTCGCCGATGATACAACAGTGGTAGGCCTGATCACAGACAACAACAAAACAGCCTATAGGGAGGAGGTCAGAGACCTGGCAGTGTGGTGCCAGGACAACAACCTCTCCCTCAACATGATCAAGACAGGAGATGGAGATGATTGTGGATTACAGGAAAAAGAGGACAGAGCACGCCCCCATTCTCATCGACAGGGCTGCAGTGGAGCAGGTTGAGTACTTCAAGTTCCTTGGTGTCCACATCACCAACAAACTAACATGGTCCTAGCACACCAAGACAGTCATGAAGAGGGCACGACAAAACCTATTCCCTCTCAGGAGACTGAAAAGATTTGTCATGGGTCATGGGTCCTCAGATCCTCAAAAGGTTCTACGAGAACTGATTGCATCACTGCCTGGTATGGCAACTGCTCGGCTCTGACTGCAAGGCACTACAGAGGGTAGTGCGAACAGCCCAATACATCACTGGGTCCAAGCTTCCTGCCATCCAGGACCTCTATACTAGGCAGTGTCAGAGGAAAGCCCTAAAAATGGACAAAGTCTCCAGCCATCCTAGTCATACTCTTCTCTCTGCTACCGCACTTCAAGCGGTACCGGAGTGCCAGACTAGAGGCTTCGAAACAGCTTCTTCCCCCAAGCCATAAGACTCCTGAACACCTAATCAAATGGCTACACAGAGAATTTGCATTTCCCCCCCTCCTTCCCCCTCTTTTACACCGCTGCTATTCTCTGTTATCATCAGTGCATAGTCACTTGAATAACTCTACCTACATGTACATATTTCCTCATCTTTCCGGTGCCCTTGCACATTGGCTCTTTACCGGTACCCCCCTGTATATAGTCTCGCTATTGTTATTTTACTGATACTCTTTAATTACTTGTTACTTTTTTTCCTTACTCTTATTTGTTTAATCTGCGTTGTTGTTTAGGGGCTCGTAAGTAAGCATTTCACTGTAAGGTCTACTGTTGTATTTGGCGCATGTGACTAATTTTGTTTGTTTTTTGAGATTGCATGGCTGTGTGCTTGATTTTATACACCTGTCAGCAACGGATGTGGCTGAAATGCCCGAATCCACTAATTTGAAGGGGTGTGCACATACTTTTGAAAAAACGCAGCAAAAAAAGAAATGTCCCTTTTTCAGGACCCTGTCTTTCAAAGACAATTCGTAAAAATCCAAATAACTTCACAGATCTTCACTGTAAAGGGTTTAAACACTGTTTCCCATGTTTGTTCAATTAACCATAAACAATTCATGAAGATGTACCTGTAGAATGGTCATAAGAAACTAACAGCTTACAGACGGTAGGCAGTTAAGGTCACAGTTATGAAAACTTAGGACACTAAAGAGGCCTTTCTATTGACTCTGAAAATCACCAAAAGAAAGCTGCCCAGGGTCCCTGCTCATCTGCGTGAACGTGCCTTAGGCATGCTGCAAGGAGGCATGAGGACTGCAGATGTGGCCAGGGCAATAAATTGCAATGTCCGTACTGTGAGACGCCTAAGACAGAGCTACAGGGAGACAGGACAGACAGCTGATCGTCTTCGCAGTGGCAGTGCACGTGTAACAACACCTGCACAGGATCGGAACATCCGAACATCGCACCTACGGGACAGGAACAGGATGGCAACATCAACTGCCCGAGTTGCACAAGGAAAGCGCAATCCCTCCATATTGCGCAATAGGCTGAGAAAGGCTGGACTGAGGACTTGTAGGCCTGTTGTCTGGTGAGGACCTGCCTTACATCACTGGCAACAACGTCGTCAATGGGCACAAACCCACTGTCGCTGGACCAGACAGGACTATCAAAAAGTGCTCTTCACTCGCGAGTCGTGGTTTTGTTTCACCAGCGGTGATGGTCAGATTCCCGTTAATCGTCGACGGAATGAGCGTTACACCGAGGCCTGTAATCTGGAGCGGGATCGATTTTGAGGTGGAGGGTCCGTCATGGTCTAGGGCGGTGTGTCACAGCATCATCGGACTGAGCTTGTCGTCATTGCAGGCAATCTCAACTAGAGGTCGACCGATAATGATTTGTCAACGCCGATACCGATTTATTGGAGGACCAAAAAAAGCCGATACCGATTAATTGGATTATTTAAAAAAATAAAATACATTATTTTTATTTGTAATAATGTCAATTACAACAATACTGAATGAACACTTATTTTAACTTAATATAATACATCAAAATCAATTTAACCTCAAATAAATAATGAAACATGTTCAATTTGGTTTAAATAATGCAAAAACAAAGTGTTGGAGAAGAAAGTAAAAGTGCAATATGTGCCATGTAAGAAAGCTAACGTTTCAGTTCCTTGCTCAGAACATGAGAACATATGAAAGCTGGTTGTTCCTTTTAACATGAGTCTTCAATATTCCCAGGTAAGAAGTTTTAGGTTGTAGTTATTATAGGAATTCTAGGACTATTTCTCTCTATACCATTTGTATTTCATATACCTTTGACTATTGGATGTTCTTATAGGCACTTTAGTATTGCCAGTGTAACAGTATAGCTTCCGTCACCCTCTCCTCGCTCCTACCTGGGCTCAAACCAGGAACACAACGACAACAGTCACCCTCGAAGCAGCGTTACCCATGCAGAGCAAGGGGAATAACTACTCCAAGTCTCAGAGCGAGTGACATTTGAAACGCTATTCGCGGGCTAGTCATTTCACATTGGTTACACCAGCCTAATCTCGGGAGTTGATAGGCTTGAAGTCATAAACAGCTGCTGGCAAACGCACGAAAGTGCTGTTTGAATGAATGCTTATGAGCCTGCTGCTGCCTACCATCGCTCAGTCAGACTGCTCTATCAAATCATAGATTTAGTTTTAACATGATAACACACATAAATACGAGCCTTAGGTCATTAATATGGCCGACTCCGGAAACTATCATCTCGAAAACAAGACGTTTATTCTTTCAGTGAAATACGTGGACAAAGATGTCTTGAAAATGTGGTCCAAAATAATCACCAACTACTCTGGTCTTGTACATTTGCATGAAACACAATATGCCTAATTATACCGTTGTAGTAAAATGTATGATATTGATGAACTCAATCAAACAAAATGGTGCTCCCAGTGTACTTCCCCAAATAAATGGTTGACCGTTCCGTATTTTCTCTAACGGGTGGCATCCATAAGTCTAAATATTCCTGTTAAATTGCATAACCTTCAATGTTATGTCATAATTACGTAAAATTCTGGCAAATTTGTTCGCAATGAGCCAGGCTGCCCAAACTGTTGCATATACACTGATTGCGTGCAATGAACGCAAGAGAAGTGAGACAATTTCACCTGGTTAATATTGCCTGCTAACCTGGATTTCTTTAAGCTAAATGTGTCGGTTTAAAAATATATACTTCTGTGTATTGATTTTAAGAAAGGCATTGATGTTTATGGTTAGGTACACATTGGAGCAATGATACACACCACATCAATTATATGCAACGCAGGACACTAGATAAAGCAGTAATATCATCAACCATGTGTAGTTAACTGGCGATTATGAATGATTGTTTTTTTATAAGATAAGTTTAATGCTAGCTAGCAACTTACCTTGGCTTACTGCATTCGCGTAACAGGCAGTCTCCTCGTGGAGTGCAATGTAATCAGGTGGTTAGAGTGTTCGACTAGTTAACTGTAAGGTTGCAAGATTGAATCCCCCGAGCTGACAAGGTAAAGATCTGTCGTTATGCCCCTGAACGAGGCAGTTAACCCACCGTTCCTAGGCCGTCATTGAAATTAAGAATGTGTTCTTAACTGACTTGCCTAGTTAAATAAAGATTAAATAAAGGTGTAAAAAATTATAAAAAATTGGCCAAATCAGTGTCCAAAAATACAGATTTCCAATTGTAATAAACTTGAAATCGGCCATTCCGATTAATCGGTTGACCTCTAATCTCAACGCTGTGCGTTACAGGTGAAGAAATCTCCTCCCTCATGTGGTACCCTTCCTGCAGGCTCATCCTGACATGACCCTCCAGCATGATAATACCATCAATCCCATTGAGCAAGTCTGGGACCTGTTGCATCTTAGGGTGAGGGCTAGGGCCATTCCCCCCAGAAATGTCAGAGAACTTGCAGGTGCCTTGGTGGAAGAGTGGTGTAACATCTCACAGCAAGAACTTGCAAATCTGTTGCAGTCAATGAGGAGCTGCACTGCAGTACTTAATGCAGCTGGTGGCCACTGTTACTTTTGATTTTGACCCCCCTTTGCTCAGGGCACATTATTCCATTTATGTAAGTCACTTGTCTGTGGAACTTGTTCAGTTTGTCTGTTGAATCTTGTTATGTTCATACAAATATTTACATATGTTAAGTTTGCTGAAAATAAACGCGTTTGACAGTGAGAGGACATTTCTCTTTTTGCTGATTTTATTGTGTATCATACTAAATGGAGTGTCCTGGATTTCTACCTCCAACTCAGTATGTTGAGGGTTAATATCCTCTGGAGTCCAGCAGAGGATTAGGAAATGGAGGTTTAACAACCCTATGCTAATGGTGGATGTTTATCTAAATACTTTTTTTTGTCACTGACTCCCTCCCTGGTCTGTACCGTGTCTCATTTCCCAAAGCTGTCCCTGGAGCCCAGAGGAGCTACGGTAATGGCTCCTCCGCTCCTCTGCTCCCAAACACCATCCACCACACGTTGGAGAAAAAGGAATTACAAGATTCTCATATGGGCGGCTCTATACACTACACACTGTCCACAGATACATTGTGTAATTGACAGTTTTTTCACTTGCCGTATCGCTAAGTGTAGTTTTGCTATTAGGTTGTGGCTCGAGTGTTGGTTTTGTGCGTCTTTGTTAGGTTGTTGTAGTTTGTGGGTGTGTGTGCGCGCGTGTGTGAGTGCGTGCCCCTGTTGTTCTTGTGCGTGCATGTGTGTCTATCTATGCGTGTCTGTGTTTGTGTCAGAGAGATGGAGAGCGTGTATTCTCTCCTCTCTCCCTCTCTGAGTTTTGGTGTGGTGCGGTTCCCCCGGGGCCCGTGTGTGTCTCAGTAATGCCCTGCTCCTGATTGCTCTGATACAGGTTAGGAATAATGGCTTTAATGATGTGTAAAATGAGCAAGCAGTGCCTGTGACATTTACAGATGGCACCGCCTTGACCTGCACTTCCCAACTGCTGGTTAATTCACAGGAACGGAGAGCACTTCTTTAACTGACCGCCTTTTGCATGCGACCTACACAACACATCATACTGTACATACCATCATACATACAAAAAAATACCTTGGATGTCATGCCGCACCAACCACCTCGTCCAAGTACTCTTAGCTGTCCATCAATTTTGATGATGATGCACACACGTGCACACACACACTCACACCTTTAAGCCTTGCTGAGACGGTCGATGAATCAATCTTTCAAGAGCGAGGTAGTGTGAGGCAGAATAGATGTGTCCCTCCCTGGCCCTGCCTTCCGGTGACAGCTCAGCTGGACTCAGCCCAAACCCCAGTGGTGCTATTCTGGTCCACCGTTCCCCTCTTCTCCCAGTGGACCATCTGCTGTGGAGTGGAGGGACAGTCATTAGGAGTAGAGACAGCTCAGCATCCAACGTGGACCAATGATCTCTAAATATCTATGCTCAGAGGCCTGATCTCATTGTTTCAAAATGTCTAACGATACCAATTAATGGCTATCTTAATTGACCAAATCTGCAGTTTATATTATTTATACATTTTATGTCATTGTTATTGTTTAAAGGCATCCTGGCTGATGAACCATGAACTTAAAAGCCCTCTAACTAACAGTTTTATGATGCATGGTAAATTGCGGACAGGAGGACAGACATTGTAGAAGAAGATGCCTTCTCTCATCTTGCTTCACACCACCACACCACAGCCATTAGGCTCTCATTTATTTGTTGTGTTATATGTTAATTAAGGTAATCATCATATCTACCTCCTGATTCTCCACAGTAGCAGAGGTTCCCTCCTATTGGGTTTAGCTTATGTTGCTCCATGTCCACCCACTGCCCTGTCTCTGTACACATCTAATTGGAAATGACTTGTTGATTGTGTAGCTGCTGGATCAATTATATGATCAGATCACAGGGTTAATGCTAATTGCAGGTGTTAATGTGTGCTTGAATCCCCACATGCGTTCTTCTGTTAGCTGTGGGCTAAATGTACCCATTGGGTAACATCAGGAGCACTAGCTGTCTTAGTCATCATCATGGTAGCAGATGGCTTTGAAATAGCAACAATAATACCTCATTGTATTGTTCACTCCTGGTATAAATTGTCTTGGAGGAGGACATTTTGACCTTAATCGTTGTGCTAACATGGTACAGAATGACTTTGACTTTTCACAGAATGGAATTACCTCTCCAGTGAGGCTGTGACAGATCCTGCATTAAAAAGCAATATCAACAAACTCTATCAGCATATTATGATACTAATGTTGTCACTCTAATACTATGACGCTACCATAGATATATAATTATTAGAACTGATATTCCCGTTCACGTCAATGGGTAATAGGGGCTTTGCCTATTCTAGTATCTGGTTTGGTCAATGTTTTTGTCAGCTTGTTTGGCCTTTTAAGTGCTCATCTCTTGCCTGTACTGGTCTGTTCCACGCATGAAGAGCTAGATTTGTTTTCCCAAGTATCCTCATCAGTTTAAAAAATCAGCCATTCATTGCTTTTTTAATCTCCATAATGAAAGTGTTTTAATGCCTCCAATTTATTGCCTGGCCAGTCAACGAAATAATTAGCTTTGTTCAGGTTTTTGGAAGCTGAATGCAGAAGTGTAACATCATTGGACTCTGAGGAAAACTAGGCTGCATATCTAAATGCCATGCTTTTTTTCTAGATTGGAAAATGATGGGACATTTGAGGAGAAGAAAGGACACATTCATTACATAAAGGCTTCATGCATCAAAAATGACTGAATTTCTTTATTAAATTATAAACTTTTTGCCATTTGTTCTGTTTTCTTAACAAGTTATTCTTGATAGGTTAATCGGACCTTTTAACACAAAATATTTCAATAAAACAACTATAAACCTCCTATGATGTTAGACTACACCAGTGAGTGTCTTTTTAACATAACCCAACCCAGACTTCTAAACATACATTTTCCCTACCTCTACGTTTAAATAAGACACTCTGAGGTATTTATTGATTATGTGACATGTAGTTGATGTCTCAAACTAAATCAGGTAATTGAAGTTGGTGTCGAGCTAATTGGATTATAGTTTTCCCCCTGAAGAGGAGACCCTCCGCTAGAGAATTGGGATTGATTTAGTCTCCACACTCCGATCCAAATCAGCTAAATCGGGTTCTGTATAGATCGAAGGACCAATGAGTACACGCCCCCCAACCTCTAAATGTCCAGTGCCTACAAAATAAAAGCTCAGTATTGTGTCCCTCCCAACCCCAGCACACACAACCTCTGCTTTTACCGGGCTTGGAATCACATGTTCCTAAATTCTCACCTGTTTATACTAGACTGGTTTGCCTCCGTTTAGTACATCAAATCTGGGTGTGCAAAGAGAGGGCTGATGAGAGATGTGTTGGAGGAGCCCATTCACATTGTGACTAGTCTCCTCTCCAATCTCCGACTGGAGGCAGGGAAACATGTTTTATGCAAATGAGCCTGCTATATTTGCTTGGCCCTAATTAGGTAATTACAAATCATTTGTCTATGAGATCAAGCATGTGCTGAGGACTAGAAGATTTACATCAGTCAGTTTCTACTGTATTATCATCATCTTAATGAATTACTTGTGAACGGAGGAGGCATTATGACATGTGTTATAGCATATGTTTTTCAAAGCCCTTGCCCAGGCAGATGACAGGTGACATTTCCATGAAATGTATTACAAATGAATTACAGTACCTGCAGCCATTTTACAATTTGTAAGGCCTAATCAGAGTAAAGAAGAAACGGTTTCTTATTGAAAATTTAAACAACAGAAAAATAGATGGATGGAAATCGGGAATAGAAATAGACCAGTAGAATGAATACAAAGGGGTATTTTGAATAAACTGTGTTGGAGTCTGTTGTTTTGAATTCATAGTGATGGCTATGATTTTCAAGTATACACAATCAGTATTGAGTAGCTACTGTAAGGGTACCCTGATACTGGTTCCAGTGAGTATCACTACAATAAGTTGCTTGGATAAAAGTGTCTGCTAAATTGCATTTATTATATTTATTATTAGGCAGTTTTTATAGACGGCAAACGATCAATTACAGAATAAATATTATACCTTTGTGCAACAATAGCCAAGCTGTTTCGATAATGAAAGTAATTTTAATTTAATTTCCTCTGTAATTGATTTTAAATGGCCATATTTCACCATGTCCGTGTGATTGTTTTGTTTTTCAGAGTCGGAGGAGTCGTTTGAGTTCACCATTGTGTCTCTGACGGGCCAGATGTGGTACTTCGAAGCGTCTACATTTGAGGAGAGAGAGCTGTGGGTCACAGCCATTGAGAGCCAGATTTTTGCCAGCCTGCAGTCCTGTGAGAGCATGAAGAACAAGGTGGGCATGAGAGACAGTGAGGAAGGAGACCGTGGGTCTGTCCGGTCATGATTAGTTTAGACCCAAGGGTTTTCCACGACCACGTTACTTGACCAGGAAAGACTCTGGTTGCTAATCAGGATGTGTGAATGCAAAATTCTCTCTTGGTTCTTCTCCTCTCTCTCCCCCGTCACCCCCTCCCTCTCTCTGAGCTGCCATGTGTTGGGCTGTGTGTCAGACAGGTGCAGTGCAGTGTGGGGGAGCTCTTATTACAGCTGACAGACTTCAGAGATGGGAACACGGCCTGTGTCAGAACACAGGGAAGGAATCGCAACGCAACACTGACTCATTTTCATATAATACTTTGTCTGTGCTCTCTCTCCCTCTCTACCCCCTCTCTTTCTTCTCTCCAACCCTCTCTCTTTCTCTCTCTCTTTTTGCCTCCCTGTCTTTCATTCAAGGCCTCCAGTCCTCCCTCCTCTCTTCCCTTCTGTTGTTTGTGATGTGTATCTTTCTGAAATCCTGTCTCCTCTATTCTCTCACTGTAAAGTCATGATGCCTCTCACAGATTCCCTTCTCACCTCTCTCTCACCTCTGCTGTCTTACAGTCCCGGTTAGGCAGCCAAAGTGACGCGGCATCCATTCAGTCCATAAGGAACGTGAGAGGGAACAGCTTCTGTGTGGACTGTGATACAGCCAGTGAGTACAGTACCTTGTCAACATCATCAGAGCTATATGTCAATGATTCCCAAGACGTTAAGTGCCAGGTACTGTACACTACGTGACAAAGAGAGCACAGATGATAAGCAGACTTGGATGTTTTACAATGCTGTAAGTCTCTATTTTTCTCCTCCTCCTCTCCCAGACCCTGACTGGGCCAGTCTGAACCTGGGGGCTCTGATCTGTATAGAGTGCTCAGGGATCCACAGGAACCTGGGGACCCACCTGTCGAGGGTGAGGTCTCTGGACCTGGATGACTGGCCTGTGGAGCTCAGCATGGTGCTGATGGCTATAGGCAACACCATGGCCAACAGTGTCTGGGAGGGTTCCCTGGAGGGGTACACCAAGGTGGGCGCTGACAGCACCAGGTCAGTACCCCACATCTGTCTGTTTGGTGTGGGTTTCTTTGTGTCTGTACTGTCTGTCTGTCTACCGGTCTACAGGTCTATTCATCTTTCTTTTGGTTTACTGGTCAGTACCCCTCATATGTCTCTCTCTCTCTCTCTACATTAATAATGGTAAGTGTGCGTGTGTGACATCACTTTGCACATACCTGCTAAATGCCTCTGACCAGCACCAAGTAAACCAAGGTCTGGTCCCCTCTTCTCTCTCCCCAATGAGGGTTGTTTGTCTCTGGGTGACAGTTGAGGCCCAGCATGTCTCTCTGACTAATGACCCTGTGTGTGGATGAGCAGGTAATTAAGGAGCCCATTATGGTGTTAGAGCCCACCCCAGGGGCCGAGCCCCAGGACCCATCAGGGGCCTGTCACATATCCATCACACAGGGCCCAGCCCGGCTGCCATCACTCTCCCTGTCCCACTATAGAAGAATGGTCTGTAGTGTCTATACTGTTTCTGACCTACATTAAGAGAAGATGTAAAGTGCTAAATGGCTTGGTTTTTCATATTTTGGTCACATTGTATTGGAGTCACTGACATTGAATAGTTTTTCTTTTTTTTAATTTTTTTTTAAAAATTTTTTTTTGGAATTTTACCCCTTTTTCTCCCCAATTTCGTAGTATCCAATTGTTGTAGTAGCTACTATCTTGTCTCATCGCTACAACTCCCGTACGGGCTCGGGAGAGACGAAGGTTGAAAGTCATGCGTCCTCCGATACACAACAACCAAGCCGCTGCTTCTTTAACACAGCGCACATCCAACCCAGCACCTTGGCTAGCGTACACTGCGCCCAGCCCGCCACAGGAGTCGCTGGTGCGCGATGAGACAAGGACACCCCTACCGACCAAGCCCTCCCTAACCCGGGCGACGCTAGGCCAATTGTGACCTCCCGGTCGCGGCCGGTTACGACAGAGCCTGGGCGCGAACCCAGGACTCTGATGGCACAGCTGGCGCTGCAGTACAGCGCCCTTAACCACTGCGCCACCCGGGAGGCCCTGAATAGTAATTTTAAACAACTGATTGTCAGAAGAAAACAGCATTTCTTAATATCTCATAGGTAATCGTTGATCAATGATTATTAAAATGCCGACATCTATTTGTTGGCAGAGAACTGGACAAAAGAGGAATAATTGTTTTCTCAGGATTCCATTACCTTAGCCCTGCTCCTCTATCACCACAAAGCATCTGTTGTGCAAATATAGGAGACAAAAAGGTGAATGAATACATTATCTCCAATCTGATCCCCACCACATAAATCTTACTTTGTTGTCTCGTCTATAGAGATTGAACATTAAGATTAAACTTCAAGATTGTTCTATCTCTATGGTCTCATCATCATCATCATCTTCCCTTGGACTTGAAGTGGTGCTGATGTTAACTGTGCCACCGTGGTGACATGGTGCAGCTTTGTGATGGAACCCAGGCAGCTGGTGTAGCGTTCCCACCCCACCTCCTACTAAACATTAGTGACACGTAATTTAAACGACTCAGTAACTAGGCTACCTGAAGCTACCTGCCTCACATCTGATTGAATGTCTCCTGCACCACTAGTTCTGCCGGCTCGCTCCTCAGCTTTTTAAAATTTTTACTTAAAAGCCGTTCATCCACACGATTGGTTTAGCTTTTTAGAAATTCTGATGTGAAAGTAGAATGTACAGATTTGCATTATAGTCAGGTTTATGTAGATATCAACACTTGTCAGTACTAATCAACATGTAGGCTAGTTTTGTGGTGGTTTTTGTATTGGTTTGTATCTTTTGAAGGACTAATACATTTAGTATTTTTTTATCAGACTTCTCCAGTGTCATCAATGGCTTTCAGATGTAGTTTAAATGTATCACCCAATAATTTCATGAATAAAATGTATTTATTTGTATGCCATAAATGACGTGTGTGTACATCAATAGATTATGATGACATACATTTCTCTCAAGAAATGCAGCGCTGGGATCTTTCTCCAGTCAGCATATTGGAGGGGAGTTGTTCCTTTAATTAGTGTCTGCCGGTCGGCATGATCTCCACGTCACCTCTAATTGTCTGGCATGCACGTGAGAGAACGCACGCAGGCAGGCAGACAGGCAGGCAGGCAGACAGACAGACTTACAGGCAGACAGACTTACAGACAGACAGGCTTACAGGCAGACAGACTTACAGGCAGACAGACTTACAGGCAGACAGACTTACAGGCAGACAGACTTACAGGCAGGCAGACTTACAGGCAGACAGACTTACAGGCAGGCAGACTTACAGGCAGGCAGACTTACAGGCAGGCAGACTTACAGGCAGGCAGACAGACTTACAGACAGACTTACAGACTTACAGACAGACTTACAGACAGACAGACAGACTTACAGGCAGACAGGCTTACAGGCAGACAGACAGACAGACTTACAGACAGGGAATCCACCATACACACACCTCCCTCACCCCTCCTCCCCTGTGTCTCATTTGGGGAGGAAGATGTCCGGGAGCGTGAATGGATGTGGAAGGCTATCCCTCACCGGCGCTGGCCACTTTACTGTCACCCCTCTGTAGGTTGGAGCGCCATGTGGGGCCCTTGGCCATGGCCAGGTAATAGCTCTGCTCTGACGACCAGAGGAGAGGAGAGAGAGAGGAGACGTGCCCTCCTCCTCCTTCACTTTGGTTCAGAAATAATTTGCCGCTCCCACATGCTGCCTGCAGGGGCTGTGTGGTAATACAAATGAATCACATCACTAACCCCTCGAAACCTGCGCACTCATTTTAACTCCCTCCTTCTCGAACGGACACAAGTGTCTGGGAGAATGGATGCAGCATCACTCGTTCTCATCCCTCTTTCTCATCCCTTGTTCTCAGCTGTTTTTAGAATTACGACCCCAGTGTGGATTGCAGAGAGGCTTAGCCTAGTTTAGCCTTCTTTTGGATCAAGCTAAGCCATAATGATTCTCTTTCCCCCCGGAACCCCAAAGTTCCCAGACCGCAGAGCCTGTCCGGATACTCACAGGTTAGGGGTGCGGCAGCATCAACCGGCAAGCGGCCACACTCAAACTCTCCAAAGAGGCTTTAGAATAGCTGGCCTTGCCAGGAGCTCTGGTGGAGGTGGGGTAATTAATTTAGACAAATGAATGAGCGGAGCGGGGGTCTCCCATCCAGTCCAGCACGGTGCCACGGCTGTCTCTCCAAATGAAACCCACAGGTCACTGATTAGCCCCTCCCGCCGGGGAAAGGATTCACCACTAATTACCCAACATGCCACTGTGTTTTAGCACCAGCAAGGTAGATGGAGGAAATTAACTAATATAGGGCCAACTGAAGTAGATTGTTGTAGCAAGCGATTTATATAATTTAACTCTTACAAAATGCCATATAAATGAAAGAAAATAATAAAGTATTATTTCTACAACAGATATACACTTTGGCATGTCGTCTCAATAAGAATAATTTGTGTGAGCTGGACTGGATTGAATGAGAATCATTTTGCCAAGCAATGGTGTTTGTTGTGCGTGAATGGGTGCATGTGTGGTGTACGTGTCGTTGTCCCAGAGTTTTGTTGGAGAGGACAGGGGCAGTAGGGGTTAACAGCGAGAGCGTTTAAGGGTGTTAGTCTTCGCTGGCACAAAAACACAGCCACTCCATCATAGGTACGGTGTCAACCTCATTAATGTCACAATATATTCAACTCATCCTGCCCTGCCTGCCGCTAGCCCACGGCTAACAGATGCTCCTCTACTGGCCTCTCAAAAGAACGACTGGCCAAACCACTCAACCAGACTGCTCAACCCCAAAAAAACAGCAGTTTCATTCTAGAACCATACTATAGAACCATCATCTCTGAGCCAACATTATATATGCATGAGTGAAGAAGTATGGATTTTATCCTAGAGAGTTAGATTCTAGATCATGGTTCTTATGTAGTTGCTATTCTTAATTGAGAACAGTGTTTGACTTAGACTGAAATAGGTGCCGCTACTCATTTCTGAGCCACTACTGTTTATATTTAGATTCAGGAGCAATACTTTTGAGCTAATATTCTATAAGAGGAATAGGAACTCAAGCAGTAGAATATTTGAGGTGCTGGTACTCCGCTCCGGTGAGCTCCTGCCCAAGTCAAATCAAATAAATCAAATGAAATGTTATTGGTCACATACACGTGTTTAGCAAATGTTATAGTGAGTGTAGCAAAATGCTTGTGCTTATATCTCCGACAGTGCAGTAATGTCTATCGGTTTCACAACATATACCCAAAATACACGTAAATCTAAGGAATGGATTCAGAACATACATATATGTCAGAGCAGCATTGGTCTAAAATACAGTGGCATAGTATAGAATACAGTATAAATATGAGATGGGTGATGCAATATTTACACACAATTAAAGTGACTAAGATACCATAGAATAGTGTAGAGTACAGTTTACACATATGAGATGAGTAAAGCCAGATACAGGACATTATTCAAGTGGCTAGTGTTTCATTTCCTTAAAGTGGCCAATGATTCCTAATCTATGTCTATAGTCAGCAGCCTCTGGTGTGCTGGACGTGGCTGTTTAACAGTCAGTGGTGTAGTACAGAATACAATACAGCATATACATATGAAATAGGTGATGCAGTATGTAAACACGATTTAAAAGTGACTAAGATACTGTAGAATAGTGTGGAGTCCAGTTTATACATATGAGATGAGTAATGATAGATACGGAAACATTATTATAGTGGCTAGTGATCAATTTCTAAAACTGGTCAGTGACTTCTAATCTATGTCTATAGGCAGCCGCCTCTGATGTGCTAGTGATGGCTGTTTAGCAGTCTGATGGCCTTGAGATAGTTTCAAAAGAAGTAAAAAGATGTCAAGCACTGATTGAGGATAACATCTAAGCTGTACCCCTGTTGTTGACTGTAGGGAGTCTTATTTAGGAGTTTTACTGTTGACATTTACTGGGTTGTTCTCTCATTTCTCACCCCTAGCAACCTCTGAAGCTCTGGGGCCCTGCTTTCTGTCCGTTGTGGGTGATTTTGTTTTTTCTCTCTTTTATTTTCCTCACTTTCTGTCCCCTTCCCCCAGCTTTCTCTATCTTTCTCTCTCAATTCAATTCAAAGGGCTTTCTTTATTGGCATGGGAAACATGTTTAAATTGTCAAAGTAAGTGGAATAGATAATTAACAATCAAACATTAACAGTAAACATTACACTCCCAAATTTTTCAGAAGAATAGAGACATTTCAAATGTTATATTATGGCTATGTACACACTATGAAATTGAATACAATTATACTCTACAAAAGATAACATTTGGTCCCAGTCTAAATAGAGTAAAAATTACTCTTTTTGCAGAGTTCAATTTTCAGAGTTATTTCTACTCTATTCAGTGTTTATATTTAACTCTACAAACTGTAATTTACTCTATTTAGCTTAACATGGAAACAACTCTACTACCAATTCACTCAATATAGAATTGAATATTATCTGTGGAAAGTGTCATTTCTTACTCAAATTGAATACATTTTTACTCCAAGATAACATTTGGTCCCAGTCTAAAAAGAGTGAAAATTACTCTTGTTGCAGAGTTCATTATTTAGAGTTATTTCTACTCTATTCAGTCTTTATAACTCTACAAACCGTAATTTACTATATTTTGCTTAAAATGAAAACTCTGCCAATTCACTCAATATATAATTTCATATTATCAGTCAAGAGTGGCATTTGTACAACTAAACTTAACGTCAATAAATCAGAAGTCAGTATTTAACAAGGCACTTTATTCTCAAATGTAAGGCATTTGCAATACATCAAAATACTGATGATAATAAAATACAATTGTGGACAGAAATGAAATGTTGGCATCTGTCCCCACTTTATTAAAAGTAAATAAAAAAGCCAATATTGCAATACAATACATCTTGGTTTTAAAGAGCTTACTGTGCAGTGTAGAATCACAGGAAACAGTATGGGACAATAAATAAACTTGAATCATCACAACTGTAAGACATCTGTACATCAAATGCTTTGTGACAGAAAAGCTCTTTAACATCAACTACATAAGGTTGTACACCCAACTCTATCTGCATTAAAATGCTCATCAAGACATATTGTTTGTAGAGCGTTGGACTAGTAACCAAAAGGTTACAAGATCGGATCCCCGAGCTGACAAGGTAAAAATCTGTCGTTCTGCCCTGAACAAGGCAGTTAACCCACTGTTCCTAGGCCGTCATTGAGAATAAGAATTTGTTCTTAACTGACTTGCCTAGTTAAATAAAGGTAAAATAAACAAGTCGCAAAGTTTTCTTGAACTGGAATCCGTCTGCATCATCTCCTTTATATTAGGGTGTTTGTAAATAAACTGTAATGTTTTCAAAATTGGGATGCAAACAAATTTATCAGTAACAACAATCTGATCATAGCCTCCAGTAGTCTGATTATGTTGTGTATCAAATCTAGTACCAAGAACGTATTCAACTGGTCTAACCTTCACCACTTTTCTGTAAAATACTGCCTTCTTTTACTTTCAGAATTTAATACAACAAAGGATTTTCATTTTTTTCAAAACACTGATCAATTTTGCTCTCAATGTCCCTTTTAATAGGCTCCTGTATAGACAGACACTTCTTCACAGAATCAACTATCTCTTCCATGGAAGAAGGGGAACTTGTTGATGGCAAGTCATCAAAATGACTTCCTGCTACATATTCATCTGTAGAGGGGCCTTCACCATGATCAGAACAAGGTTCATGTGCTTTATAAAGATGCTTTCTGAACCCAGAAAAAGTGACTTAAACTTGTGAACAACCAGCTTGACCGCAGTTAAGACCAAGTGTCTTTCCAGGACAATATCCGTGGACCAACTTCAGGTGTTTTGTCAAGGAATTAGCATTTGCCTGGGGGCTTTTGCAAGCAAAACACAACATTTTAGATGAATGATATGAAGAAGTTTCTGTGTGAAATGAAAAAGGTTATTTCCTATGCTGCGTTTTAACCGTTTGCAACTTCAAAACTTTTAGTAACTCAATGCAGCATCTGAGACCTCAACTCTGCAACCCTAAGATTAACCTTAGTGGTTTCAACATCAATTTCATAAATTGTGGTTTGCAAGAAGTTGTACACATTTACCAGATCCTGGTTGTATGAGGTACCGAATACAAAATGAGCTTTGAAAAGCTCATCAAAACAGGCAAGAATGTCGGGTGAGTTACAAGGTATTGCATGTTTGTCAATCACAATTAAGTACTTGTGAATCACACTCCTATGGGTCCCCACAGCAAGCAGATAGGGTTGAAGGCTTTCAATGATTCTCTCCAGATGCCCCTGGATGCTGGTCCCAGTCTGTGACAGAAGAACTTAATTAGTGTGCTATTAAAATGAGTCGCTGTTCGCAAACAGTTTGGGAAAATGTAAATTACAGCTACACATGATCTTACCATGATTTGTTCCTAATCTTAAAAGTAGTTAATAGGATTAGGAATGGGAACAGAACAGTCAACTGTAACCTCACCTAGATAAACTTCACAATGTGGTCACTAGCGTGTCTGGCTGAGATTTTTGCTGGTCTCTTGCGGCCATGAAGTGACTGTGGCAGAAGGTGGACAAGGACCAAAATGGATGACGTCACTGTCCCATCCTGAAAGTACACATTTTCACTGAAAGTTATGTTGTGTCTTTGGCTATGCCGGATTAATTGCTATGGCATGCTATTCTATAAAACAATTTATCCGTAATTAATATCACCTGATTGAGCTAATCATGTAAATGTAATTAACTAGAGAGTCGGGCTCCACAAAATAATATTTATAGAGCTGTTATCTTCCGAATAAACTGTTAAAGATTAGTAATTATTTTACATCCATAGCAGTCAACATTAATCATCATCTTACTTCAATCTCATACTCTGAAAGTTGTAAATTCTTGGTTATCTGCAAGAATCTTGGCTAACAAGTTGAATCAGCAATACAAAATTGGGTTTAATTATTTATTTACAAAATACCTAACTAATCACACAGAATAACATATACAAAGAATTAATTATACCAGGATAATTCTTTACGTCATAGGAAAAGTCCCTAGCGGGCGGAACAGATATGACAGCTTGTTACACAAAGGAAAAGGGGCGGGGTTTGAGTGAAAGAGCGGGAGACTGGAACAGAGGCGAAGCTGTGCTATCGTAAATACAGTATCTTATGCATTCTAAATTACCGCCCATTTGGAAAAGGAAAATGCAATAAATATTCACTCTGAGCTGCGCTTCAGTAGGTTGGTGGTAGAGGGAAGACCGTGTTGCCAAACCAAGTCCTTTGTCCTTTGAAGAATGTCTCTGGTGGTCACTTGGATAAGTTCTAGTAACGTCGTTGTGTGGTAGATGGGATACTCTGTCTGTTCCTTCCTAACCTGCATTTGCAGCTGCGGTTGCTAACTCAACGGCTAGGAGGTATCACTTCTGTAGTGAATAAGAGTTCAAAGTTCATACCATTCGCAACCAAAGCTCATGCTGATTTTGGCTTCGTTCTGCAGTTTTTATCTGAACCATTCTGACATGGGATCGTCACCCTCACATCCGCGGAACAGCAAGTTATGTTGTAGTCAAGAGCTTATATAGGAAGGAAGAGGGGTGTGTGTGAAAAGTTTACAACCTCTGTCTCTTCACGTGGGCTGGCCACTGAGTGAGCAGCCCTAACTTATGACAACCCACATCTCACATTTTAGAAGCTAAAATCACATTTCATCCCATCACAAATAATTTAATATTCAAACATTTAAATTGAACAACAATTCCATGTGAATCTGATAACTCTGATGTATAGACTTTCCACTGTGGAGTTTGTCATCTTATCATTGAGAATGTCTTAGATGACAACCGAACTGACATCATATTCATTAAGTACCACAGCATATGTTCAATTGTTCGGATTACCAGAATATAGTTCATTTCCCCCCACATACTGATGTTCCCAGAATCTCTATGTTAACCAAGGTTTTTTTTTAATGTAACCTCAATAGGTTCGTGAAGAGAAAAGGGGGGAAGAGGTATTTATGACGGTCATAAACCTATCCCCCAGGCCAACATCATGACAGTTACATCATTCCATTTCAGAAATAATGCTCCCTTCCATTAGTGTAATCATTTTATTCCAGCATACCATTTTCCACTCCTTTTGTGGATTCAGCATATTGAACCAGGTCTTGCAGGTTGCCTGTCTGTGTGAAGCCATGGCTTTGGTCAATGACTTTCTGCTTGTAGAGAGTAGGCCACTTCTCAAGGAACTTTGCAGATGTTGCATCACCAAACATCAGACTAAAATCTTGCTCAATCTGCAGACAAGATGGAATAAGTCAAGACAGAACAGTAAACATTATGGTGTGGCACTATCATCATGTAATTGATAAGGGAATTTATATGTTTAAGGTAATGACTAAAGAATTCCACCCTGAAACGTATTTATTAGATTATGTAACATATATAATGAATAATTAGACAAACGTAACTATTAGTAACTATTAGATTATGTAACGTATAACGAATTAGAATGATAAACTTCAGTCTAAAAGGTTTGGTTGAGACAAGTAGAAATGTGTGTGTGTGTGTAAGAAAACACAGAGAACAATTAAACTATGCATGACCTGACCTGGTTAGAACTCTGGGAAACTTACGACAGGAAAGGGAGTCCTGTCAAGGTCCCTCTAATCTCGGGGGGATGGAACTGCCAACTTGGTAGTGATAAACAGGAATGAGAACTGTGGGGAAAGATACATCCCACTACTGTTTGTGTGTCGGTACGTGCATATTAGTAGGTAGGGGGAGGGTGAGTTATAAAATTGCATGTCTTTGTATTATGGACTTTAGAACATTCTCGTGAATAACTTTACGGACCTTTTGCATAAACTGAGTCTTTGCCTAATTTGTATTAAACCCAGGGTCTTACAAACCTCGGGGATTGGTCAAAGCTTAAATAATTGTTAATTATCATCATTGGGATTGTAAATTCTCGTGACAGTAATATATCACAGTCCTAATCAGACTGTTGTAAAAAAGAAAACAATTGTCCTGACAGTTTCAAGGCAAGGCAGTCAAAGATCCATGCATGCAGTTATGTCACCAGATGAAAAGTAGGATTTATTTGACTCAGAAACAGAATTTATACTAAGAAATACTAAAAGGGTAAGAGACTAAGAAACACTTGCTTATACAGATGTTCACATACAATTATTCTCTGGTCATGTGTCATGAATGAGACTAACTCCAATCAAAATCACTTACACGTCAGTGACTGACGCATGGTCTTCTGTCGTCCCTCTGATGCTTCCCTTTGAACAAATTTCAGTCTCCATGCTAGATATCCACTCCCATCTTCTGCATTGTAATAATGCTCCTAAAGTAAAGTATAATTCAGTTTGAGTGAGCAGGTTAAAATATCTTCATGTTCATTTTTATCCTTAACTTTATCCATAGATGAAGATTTGCTCATTCAAAAGATCTGACCCTCACAGTGCAGAACTTAACTGGGCTTTTATACCACCAGAGTTGAGCTTAGGAGAGACTGCAGAGATGGTGGGCATACAGACATGTTAACAGAACTTTAGTTTAAATAAAAACATCAAACAGTAAAACAACAATTTAAATATTGACATTCTGAAAAAAAATGGAGGTGTAAGAGTCCCAGAGAGTTAAAAAAGTTAGACTTCGGTTTTAATGTACTTACATAACCAAACTTACTCCTAGGATCGGCCAGGTATGGGAACAAGGCACTGATTCCCTTTGCGTAGTCCTCTTTAACACGCCTTGAAGGACTTGCCCTAGACACACACACACTTTACTGTTTGAGTTCCAAACAAAAGTATTGATGTGTAAATCACAACTTCTGCTAAAATTTTTGTTAGGTGGTAAGGTATGTAATGAGTATATGACATATACCCATGTTCACTTGTCATTTGTGCAACCAATATCTTGACCATATCGCGTCTTCTGCTATCTGTTAGGGTTTTGTCCGAGCATACTCATTCATGATCCTCTCTCCTCCAGGTTTGTTCTTCAGAATGTCTTCAATCGTCTAAGTCGGAGTAATTTAAAAAGGAACACGCTAACACTTTTAAAACAGCAATGAAATAGCAAGTATAATTAAACACACCATGATCACCCTTTCACAACTTTCATTGATGTAATTTGTCACTCAATCTTCATGTTTGGCATTTGTTTAAACTGGAAATGTTCAGTACTTACATGAGATAGATGATTATCCTGTCTTTCTTGTAGCAGGACTCTGCTGCAATATAATCGGTTATCGGAGTCCCCCTCATTGTCTCCACTGTATTTTGATAAGGAACTGCTTGCAGAGGAGCTCAACGAATCTAGCAATCATGTTAACATTTAACTGGTGTGATTAACACTGTAATTATAACACAAATTAGGTGGAAACAGCCATTATTATGATTAGAGGACTTTTGTTAATGACAATGGAATGCAAAAATGTAACATTTTGAATTGATTAGGCCCACTACTGTTCTAAAAGGGGGATGAAAGGTCAGCACAGAAACAAAGATCATTTTAAAATATCAAAATGAGAAAAGACATCAGCAGATATATCTGCTTCTCTCACATATTCAGAACATGTGTTAGGCTAGCCAGAACTGTTTGGATGACTGTGAAGCTCTAAGCTAATAAGCAAGTCACCATCAGGATTTGGGTCTTTGGGGTAAACAAACCTCCAGCACACCAAGGTCTTGTTTCTTTAGAAGAAACTCAAACACTTCCTCATCAACTTCAGTCTTCGATTCCTCATAGACTTTTAAGTCCAAGTTTGGAATGTCAAATTTATTGGCAACTGTGAAGACGAAATAAGATTGCCTTATTGATTAAATATGTTGTGTATTTTTAGAGAAAAACCAGAACAGAAGACAGAAATCAAGAGGTCATCTTTACTTCAACATCATAACCCTCAAAACTGACTTAGTACTCCTTTCCACATCAATTCCAATTAAATGCAGTCTACAGGCTGTCTACTACTGACACGTACTGAATATTATGTCAGCAGTATTATAGCAATACACCACAGATAGCTATCAACACTGAGATTGTAGCGGCATACAAATGTTAGTATCACTTATTTTTTTAAACCATTAATGACTGGCAAAGACAATGAGCGCAACTACAGATGAGCATAATAAGACAACTCCCAAAACATAAACCAATCTTTGACTGATCTGTGATTTGGGGAGGCGCAAGTTTCCTTTGTATTCATTATCAGCAAGGAAATCGGCAATCAGTTTGACAGTAAATATAAAGTAAGTATATTTAAAGTGTGTCGGTATAAGTGTGTTGTTCCATATGATATTGTGTGAAATGTGAAACTTTTCACTCACCACAATCCAAAAAGTATTTGAAGGTCAGTTGCCCCTCATAGCAAATGTACTTTTGACAATCCCTGTACTTCACGCGTGCAGCCTGCATCCTTGATGACAAGAACAACAAGTTTATTTCAATTGCATAAACACACATTTGCACAAATTACAAGAGAGCAGTGCTCTGTTTAGAGTAAGACACGTCGCTAAATACTGTCTACTAACAGCTCTCTTTTCAGAGTAAAACGCACGTGTTGCACCGACCAAACTGCTCTAAATCTGTCCCAACAGCTCTGTTCAGAGTAAAATGCTCGTGTCTGTTCAGAGTAAAATGCTCGTGTCTGTTCAGAGTAAAATGCACATGTCGCACCGACCAAACTGCAGGAAAAAAACGTCAACCGGTAACAGCTCTAAAGTTCAGAGTAAAACGCACTTGTCACACTGACCAAACTGCTCTAAAACTGTCCATCAGCTCTGTTCAGGGTAAAATGCACGTGTCACACCGACCAAACTGCAGCTAAAAACTGTCTAATAGCTCTAAACTTGAGTGAAACACACATGTAGCACAGACCAACTGCCGCTAACTGTCTGCTAGCAGCTCGCTTTTCAGAGTAAAACACATGTTGCACTGACTAACCTGCTGGCAGTAGTCAGTAAAGTCCGCTAGCTACTGATAATAGCTAATACCGCTCTGTTGAAAATGTAAAACAGGTTATGCACTGATCCATCGGGCATACATACTGTCCATGAACCAATAAAAGTGGTATAACTTAATGTTACTGTAGCTAGCTAGCTAATTAGCTCTAGCTAGATGCTCACATTAGCATCTGACTATGCAAATCGTGCAGTAACAGCCTACACTACAATGCTAGCTAGCTGTAATGTTGCGCAACAGTTTTAATTTGCACATAAAGTTAACCAATAACAGTGAACTTACCTGGAATTCTAATTAAGTATAGAAATGAAGAAATTCTGTGAATGACTTCTGATGGTCGGCGGATCCTCGCTCTCGATCTGTCTACTCTTTCCATTCGCGAGACACTTGCAAATGGTCAATGGCGGCAAAATCTAAATTTAACCAACATTAGTGATTGTGGTCATGCTGTTTTACTCCAATAGAATTTAATCTGTATTTTTGCTCCCACTCTAGCGGCCGCTGGTAATAATTACACTCTAATTATTAAATGATTTAATTTGACTACTTGAGAGGAAAATAATTGTAACTTTTAAAAACATTCTCTAGTTTTTACTGTGTACAGACAGTATTGTAGCCATGTGCAAATACAATGCCCTTAGCGTGATATTTGTGCGTCTAACTTTCTCACTCGTCATTATTCACGATTTCATTAAGGATTATCCGTAATCATGGCATCCACATTCATGTAGAAATGTTTAGAAACATATGATATTCTTATTTACAATAAAAGTATCTCTAAGATGACACAATCGTCCGTGTGGCGGTTGGTAGAGTATGGCGCTTGCAATGCCAGGGTTGTGGGTTCGATTCCCCACAGGGGACCATTATAAAGTACGGAAAATGTATGCACTCATTACTGTAAATCACTCTGGATAAGAGCAGCAGCTAAATGACTAAAATGTAAATGCATTATGGGCGGCAGGTAGCCTAGTAGTTAGAGCGTTGGGCCAGTAACCACTAGATCAAATCCCCAAGCTGACAAGGTAAAAATCTGTCTTTCTGTCCCTGAACTAGGCAGTTAACCCACTTTTCCTAGGCCATCATTGTAAATAAGAATTTGTTCTTAACTGACTTGCCTATGGTACAATAACATCAAATATTTACCATTCATTTCTATTAGGAACAAAATGATCTGAAACACAACTAAAACAAACAGCAAGTGCATCCAACAAGTTTGTAGAGTCACAAGCTTGATGTAATCATTGTGTGATAGGAATATGGTACTAAATACTAAACTGTTTACTACTTTTAATAGTCATATGAGGGAATTTATCCAAATACCATTGCTCCCCTAAAATGGGGGGACTATGTACAAAACTGCTGTAAATTCTACACCATTCACCCTGTATGGATGAAAACACACTCAAATTAAAGCTGACAGTCTGCACTTGAAAAATGCACTTGAAATCATTGTTTGATTTCAAATCCAAACTTTTGAAGTAAAAGAAAAAGTAAAAGTATGAAAGGGAAAATAAATTGACAGATAAATATAGTGTGTATTTACAATGGTGTTTGTTGTTCACTGGTTGCCCTTTTCTTGTGGCAACAGGTTACAAATATTGCTACTGTGGTTGCACACTGTGCTATTTCACCAAATAGATATGCGAGTGTTATCAAATTTGGACATGTTTTCGAATTCTTTGTGGGTCTATGTAATCTGAGGGAAATATGTGTCTCTAATATGGTCGTACATTTGGCAGAAGGTTATGAAATGGAGCTCAGTTTCCACCTAATTTTGTGGGCAGTGTGCACATAGCCTATCTTCTCTCAAGAGCCAGGTCTGCCTACAGCGGCCTCTCTCAATAGCAAGGCTATGTTCACTGAGTCTGTTCATAGTTAAAGCTTTCCTTAATTTTGGGTCACAGTGGTCAGGTATCCTGCCTCTGTGTACTCTTTCTTTAGGGTCTAATAACATTCCTCTCTCTCTTGCTCTCTTTCTCTCTCTCAATGTGTTAGTGAAACTGTCGGCTGTTGCATGGGAATCACTCCGCCCCCTCCCACTGTGAGAGGTGTTTTGATTGCCTAGTCCCCCCCTCCACCACTCCTTCTCTCTCTGTGCATCTATTTGATGTGAACATTGAGGAGCAGGGAGGAGGGGTGTGAGGGGAGTTACCCTGATTGTTTGGGGGGTGGGGCATCCTGATTCCTCCCTTAATGTGTGGACCAATCAATGGTACATTTATTAGAGGAGGCCAGGATTGGTCATTCTCTGGTCTTGCCTATTCACGGACACTTTACTCAATGCTACCATGGTCCCACCCCATCTTCCTCAGTCTCTTTCCCCCAATAAATCCCTATTTGGCTTTGTCTTTGGAGCTTGACTAATTATCCTTGTTTCTTCCCCTTTATGTGGATCCAGTCATGTGTTGTTGACTCCGTGGGCTGGGTTGAGGAGAATCATTCTGCCATTTGCCACTTAATTATGTGGAGGTCAGAATCCTTTGCTCGGCTCAGGAACTAACAAGCAGAATCTAACATCCTATTTTACCGTTTCCTTTGGTCTTATGAGAGACCCTCTGTGACTTTAGACTAAACTTTTGAAACAAAGGTCAGCTATAAGGTAAATAAATGATCATCACTGCACACAGATATAACACTTAATGACTAAGGAAATGAATGCTGCACCAAGCACTAATGCTTTATCATTTATAGAGACAAAATCAGAGGTTTTCATTGAGGTCTTTGCTCTCACGCTCTTTTCTACAAGTCTCCTCTGTCCCCTAAGCAACAGAGGAATTTGGTGCGAGTACTGTATTTGCGCAAAGGTGGGGAAAGGTGTGTGAGTGTGTGTCAAAGGTAACCATTGGCTTGATTTCCTGAATATCATGCCCTGCTGAGAAAGTTCACTCTCTATCTCCTCTCTTTCTCCCTCTATTTTATCCTCCCTCTTTGACATGCTAAATCTGCTGATTTTATTTTTCTTCCTCCTGCGGAGAGGAAGTGTCCTTTTCAAGGGTCTCGGCTTTCCCCCTGACTGACTAAACCCTACCTCTGTTTGGATTGTTGTTCTATTTCAAACAAAAGACGGAGGCGGGATTACCATTTCACTTCCTTTCACACTCTACCTTTCAAGTGGTGTAGCAGCTAAGGAATTTGAGTCCCCACCACTGGCCTGACTGGGTGCTTTCCATTTTCTTGAACAGAACTCTTTAAAGTACTAGTGTGGTTGCATTTGGACCTGAAGAACTGGGATTGAGGTCTTTTTGGAAATATGGCAGGCTGATTTTGTGGCTTCAAGGCATGTATTCACAAAGAGGCTATAGGATCAGTTTTGCCTTTTAGATCACAAGGAACAAGATTCTACAGGGAAGGACCTGATTCCAGATCAGCCCTTGTACTTTGAGACTGCTTTGTGAATACGTTGACATCTTGTTAATGGTTCTCAGCCTTTTTGTTTCACGTCCTGGCGCTAACTTTCTGCCTCATTTAGCTCATGTCAATTCACTGCGTTCTCCTCCCCCGATCTGGCATTCATTCAGTGGGTTAGCTCTCAGAAAACTTTGACCAACCACTCTGTTTGACTTCATCACAAATTCCTAATTTAGCCAAACAAAATCTGGTAGTATATTTGTTCAGACAATTACCCAAAATCGATCAGATATTCATAAAGTTTTCACACATACTTGATCTTCGGCCTTGGTTCCTGTGGTGGAAAGTGGAAACCAGGGGGGTGGGATGGGCTGTCAGCCGCCTACCCAGAGCAATCCACTGGTTCTGTGTTCCCATTGATCTTCTAACAGCCTTGTCCATATATAATGACAGGGTTTGATGGAGGGCTTACATCGCTCCAATCTCCTGCCATTAGAGTTACATTGTTGCGTTCATAGCACCCCCATCCTTAAGGAAATGTTCTTTTTTTCGTTTCTGAATGTTCACTATAGGAAGTCATAAGGCAAGTTTAGTGCTATTCCTGTAGCACTGAGCTAATTTGAAGAATTGCGTAAGAACTAGTAAAACTTAACTTGAGGTATAATGCTTTATAACTTGTTATAGCCTAAGCATGTATGCAGGCTTTAAGTGAAGTGTTAATGGACCGTGCACTCAACATAAAACTATTTCTGTTCTGTCAGTGCAATTAGCAATCCTTTAATGAGTAAAGGACAGTGAGAGAGTTCAGGGTGACTCTTTTATCTGCCAGGCTGAGTGTCTTTAGCAGTTCATCAAATTCTTTGCGGAGGCTGACAAAGGCAGCTGTATGGTGGGCCAGGCCCGTCAGTAGAGAATAGAGGCTAATTCGCCCCTGTAGTTAAGGCTGAAGCTGCTGAAATGGAGTGCTGTGTATAGTGGGCCTGGCAGATTTTTCAAATATATTTATATATTTTTTAAACATTTATTTAACCAGGTAGGCCAGTTGAGAACAAGTTCTCATTTACAACTGCGACCTGGCCAACATAGTGCAACGCATTGCGACACAAACAACACAGAGTTACACATGGGATAAACAATCGTACAGTCAATAACACAATAGGAAAGTCTATATACAGTGTGTGCAAATGTAGTAAGATTAGGGAGGTAAGGCAATAAATAGGCCATAGTGGCGAAATAATTACAATTTAGCAATTAAACATTGTCTTCCGACAGATGGCGTCATTCTATCACGGCGCATTGCCACAAGCTATTTGTGATTGAGGTGAATTAGACTGCTATCTAGGCCTACTGACTGACTTTGTGCTGAGTGATGTGGCGTTAGTGTCCATACAGACTGGTTAGCAGACAGTCAGTGTCCTGGGGGATCCTTGTCACTCCAACCAGCGACAGAGTCGTTTGCCCCTATCAGTGTGAGCCTCTTCTCTCTGTCACTCACCCAGACGCCCAAACAACAGCCCCTTTCTACTTCCCTTATCACTCTGCCCGACGGGGTCGCAGGGTCAGAACCACACTGAGCATGCCCAGCTATTCACTGTATTGATTTTATTTTTTGGGATGATTTGGCGGTTTGTGTGTGGGAGGGAGAAAAGAGAACTGTGGGGGTCGAGATTGAAGATGTAGAGTGATAGAGAGATAGAAGTCTGACTGGCAGTGAATGGAGGGAGATGTAGCCCTCCTCTTCTCTTCTCCATTCTCTGGCTCTATAACTGAAGGAGCCCCAACCCCAGCTCCAGTCCCCCTCTCTGACTGCCATTCAGGCCCATCGATCGGCCTCCCATCCCGGGCACCCCAGGGGAGGCCAGGGTCCAGGCGCTGGTTGCCTCCTTTGTGGGGGTTCCACCAGTTATCCAGTTCAGACTGACGGCTGACAGCGCTGATAAAAACATGTCCCCCTCTCCTCCTGTCCTGTATTGTCCACAGCAGACATGCTGTTCACAATGTGTAACCTTTAGATAGCTGGCTAGACTGTAACCCTCCTGCTGCAGACGATTATCAGTGGAGGTGGGATACAGTTTCAGCATCTGACCCCTCCACTGAGCCCTTTCATCGTCACTGTCCTGACACTCAGAGGCTACACTAGGCTTCATATTAGAGAAAATACATGCTTGAGACAATGGAGTGAGGGTTAGGATTGATCTTAAGACATCACACTGCAGTGGTCAGATGTGGTCTAGGCTCTATGAGTGCTGCAAAATGCAGTTGCTCTAAAGTTTGCCAGCATATCCTTCGACCCCAACCCACACGATCATAGAAGGTCCTTTTATGAAGGATTATCATAGCTTTATATTACAAACATCTAGTTATTTAATTGAAAATCCCATTTTGAATTATTATAATTTTTTCAATCAGAAATGCCTTCTTGAACATGTGAACGTTCATGTGCCTTAATTACATACTCGTATGGCATCTGTAAATAGGAATAACAATGTGAAATGATGAGCCTAGTTTAGTCAAGGAGAGAGTACTGAGCTATACAGGGAGAAAGAAAGGATCCTTCCTGGCTAGTCATGATTGGCTGAGATAATGGAGTGGTTGGACATGCCGAAAGATGAAACCTGATTGGTTTGTCACAGAATTCTGTCTATAACAGAATGGAGGCTTCCCTGGTCAGAATATAGATAATCTTTGCTACCGCACATATATGCACTGCAAAAGTGTTGCTACTGCTCTCAAAAATATTGTTGCCCTGAATTTAGCTGGGTTTAAGAAGAGAGACTGCTTTCTGGAGGACAATGCCATCCTGACTCACATGCATTTACATGTGTGGGTGAGGCTAAAGTTCAAGAGGGTGTGAGCGATGCTGAATGTGCTTAAACAAAGAAGAGCTCTTTAGGAAGTGTGAAAATCTCATCAAAACTTTCAAAGGGCATTTTCTCCTACTTGTCTCTTCAGTGGGATAACAAGTTTATCAACTTTTAAAGCAGCATAACTTTCCTCCAACTACAGTGTATGATATACCACTTTGAAGACGGAGTATGTACTTTCTTAAAATGTAAAAAAAAAAGAAGCAAATCACTTTAATTTGATGTAAGCCTCAATAGCTTATCTGGACACATTTGTATTATTGTTCCTTGTTTTTCGATCCTCTGTAACCTCACTGACCCTCTTTAACCCTCGATGTCATCTCTGTGTCCTACCCCAGGGAGGAGAGGGAGCGTTGGATCCGGGCAAAGTATGAACAGAAGCTGTTCCTTATGGATGTCCCCCAGTCGGACGTGCCCCTGGGGCAGCAGCTGCTTCGGGCTGTGGTGGAGGACGACCTGAGGCTGGTGGTGCTGCTGCTGGCCCACGGCACCAAGGAGGAGGTCAACGAGACGTACGGGGACGGGGACGGACGCACTGCCCTGCACCTGTCCTGCGCCATGGCCAATGTGGTCATCACCCAGCTTCTCATCTGGGTGAGTAGGTTGGGCTTCGAGAGAGGATTGTTTTCAACCTTGATTAAAGATGAATTATCTTCTTTGTTGAATAAAGGTTGAATGATTATGAATAAGATAAGATGGTTAAAGAGTTAAATAGATGGGGAAAATGTTATGGTCAGGGCCAGGAGTTTGTTCTGAGCATGTGACATGACCAGGAAAAACACTTGGCTGTGGATGAAAAGGGAGTGCTTTGTGAGAATCAAACAATATACTGAACTAGCTAAAACAAAATGTCAACTACACCTCTCTCTGTCCACTTCTTCTCCTCCTCCTCCTCCTCCTCCTCCTCCTCACACTTCTCCTCTGTTCCCTCAGTATGGTGTGGATGTGAAGAGTCGGGACGCGCGCGGCCAGACGCCGCTGTCCTGCGCCCGGCGGGCAGGAAGCCAGGAATGTTCTGACATCCTGCTCCAGCACGGCTGCCCCAATGACCCCGTCAGCAGCCTGACCACACCCAACATGAGCCGCAGAAACCCCGATGTTAACCCTAACCCTAACGTCAACAATAACAACGCCCTCGGTGAACTCAACCGCAGTGTCAGTATCATGTAGGACCAGGAGTGGATCTGACCAGACTCACGGATCACCAAGGCCCCTGAACATACACATACTGTGTCCCCATAGACTACCCAGTGATCGTACTACTTTCCCAGTGTCCAGTCCTCATTCTCCTCTTACTCTACTTCATATTGTGTAACCTAGACTGAGTAACTGACAGTGGAGTTTCTGTTGTTGTTGGCGCAACGGACAGGATAGAGATATTCCACGACACTGAGAGAGGTGCTTACCTGGTGGATATTGTATATTGTATTTGTTTTGTTGTTTTTCTCATATCATCACCACAGAGGTGAATCTCTGTCAGAAACGATCATGATCAGCTTTAAAGCTTGTTATTGTTATTAAGCAGCAACCAAATGAATGGCTCAAGATTTCTTTGTGTTTTTGGCATTTACCTCTCCTCTCCCCACTTTGTACTAAAACATTTCCTTTCAGGTCTTCATCTGTTGGAGCCAGACTGGGTTTTTATTCGACTGTTATATGAAATGACTAATTCCATCCATTCATGCTTCCATGCCTACATGGAGAAAGATAAACACCTTCGTAACATTTTGCATTAGATACTCAAAAGGAACTGCTATGTTGGATGCACAGTGATACCATGCATAGTCAGGTACCATGGTAAGTGATACCATGCATAGTCAGGTACCATGGTAAGTGATACCATGCATAGTCAGGTACCATGGTAAGTGATACCATGCATACAGGAAAGAAACTATTACTATCGATAATGTAATAGAGTTTACGACAGGTCCTCCATAATCCATGTCCCACCAATATCACAATTATTAAGGTTCAATTTGACTTAGTTATTATTGGTACTATAAAGCTATCAAACTCTTGACATGCCATCCGTGTACAAAAGCATGTCTAGATGGAAGATCAAAAATGATTTAAATACTTTACTTAGGGGCAAAAGGTTTAAACCACAATTTGAGATTTAAGAAATGATTGCACAATGGGAGAGTTTGGGGAGATAGTAAAGTGATTTAATTTGTTGCCCTTGCAAATCATCCATTATTATAAGGGAATTGATGGGTCTGTTTTATGAGCACCAGGCCGAATGTTTTTTGTAAAGATTCCTCTTCAATCAGAAATCTTTCACAGGGATGATTGAAGGAAGGAAATTGTATCATTAAGACATCTTTGTTGGAGTAATTTCTGAACAGGTTGAAGAGTGTTGATAATTACACATCACATATCCTAAACCAATTTTCTAACTACTACAGGCGTAATGGAATATCTGTTCACCTCCTGTGGCCGAAGGCCCTGTATATTGGTACTCATGATACTATTTCTTCTGTTGTTGCTGTGAACAATGTGGTACGTGTGTGTGTGCTTATGTATGAGTGTGTGAGTGAAAGAGAAAGAGAGCAAGCAACTGAGTAAATCTGTGTAAGGACACCATTGGGAGGAAAGGTTAACATTTATAGTTGTTTGACTAAAATCTGTTTTCAAGTGTACAGACCTAAAGTAGCTCTTTCTCCTATAAGATTTATCCTGAAACATTGTGCATTAACTTTGACTTCTGGAGTCGTAATTTCCTCTCCAACTGACTTTAACTGACCATCCTTACTCAATGGACCTAACCAAGTTCATTCAAGTGTCAAACTGTTGAGATGGCGACTGAACGGGTCAAGATGATGGATGAAGAGAAAAGCTGCGATGACTTGAGACACTATGGTAATTCTTCATGATAATATCACATGTATATATCAGTACTGGGACAAGACAAGATAAAGGAGGAAGGGCTTTGACCACAGGAATATTCAAGTGATATTGGTATAAAGTCTATAGAGACATGTATTTTTCCTCGCACTTCCACTGTTTTAAGGATTGAAGTTAAAACCCTGTTTTTTGGTTTTACTATGGCGGTGTTTATGTTTACAGGGCAAAGGCTCTTCATAGTAACCCTGGTACTTTATCTACATGGTTTTGTTGATTCCCAGCGGGCATAACTGGTTGGAATTATATCAGTATAACCATATTACAATCTGGTTGTAAACTGGTAGGAATGACATCATTTAAACCAGCTTGGCTCGGTGTATTCCCTCTGTATTTGTAGTTTATTGAAGCTCACAGAATATCAATGGGGCTCCCGAGTAGCGCAGTGGTCTAAGGCACTGCATCTCAGTGCACGATGCATCACTACAGTCCCTGGTTCGATTCCAGGCTGTATCACATCCGACCGTGATTGGGAGTCCCATAGGGCGACGCACAATTGGCCCAGCATCGTCTGGGTTTGGCCGGGGTAGGCCATCATTGTAAATAATAATTTGTTCTTAACTGACTTGCCTAGTTAAATAAATAACCAAAATACATTTTGACTGATGGTCAACAGAGCTTGTAGACAGCCTTAAGTTATAACGGTACATTGACAAGTTGTTTTTTTCCTTAGGTGTACAGTATGTGTATAAACCACCATGGCACCAGCTTAATTAAATACATTCTTGAGTAAATTTCCAAGTATGTCTGATATACGGTAGTAGATTATTTCTTATAGGAGTTTACGGTATATACTTACTTACCTGATGCCATAGTACCTTTTTCACCCTTGTAATATTTCCCTTCCCTACTGCTCTTAATGTTGCCTGACTATAACCATTATTCATTCTAAGCAAAGTGTTTTCCCCCAAAGACAGGCTGTTCTGACATGGCACCCTATTCCCTAAATAGTGCACTATTTTTGATCAGAGCTCAATGCGTGACCTGGTCAAAAGTAGTGCACTATAAGGGAGAAGGTTAATTACCATTTCGGACACACCCAGGATGTACTGTAGATATGGGTCCAAGATCCTCTATGACCAGACAAGCTTCCAGACAAACAATTGAAAAGATTTGAGTTTCCGGTCACTCTTTTTGACATGTCAACCCTGTTTTTATATCTTGTTAAATTTTTCCTCTTTGTTTTTAAGCATATTTTTAGGTACTTTGGTCTCAATGTATCTACATTATCTGACCATTTGAGGTACTCTGTGTATAATGATGTACATTTGACATATTTATAATGCAGTATGTAAATATGGTTTTGTTTTTTCGTTAAATTTTCCCGTACATTTTTTTCTCTGTTTACGTTTAGAACGTGAAACAAAGGTTAAAGCTAAAGGGTTACCTGCAGCGTGATTGGACGCTTGGATGACTGTTGAACTATTCAAACACTCCAATAAAACAAATGTAGCCTTTCCTGGATTTGGGAAATAACAAAAAATATGAAACGAGTCTCTCTCTTTGCATTTCTCATTGTATCTTCTTTAAATGACTTGTGTAAGTGATGTACTGTATGTATGTATGTATGTAATAGCAACACGTGAGGCACAAGCTTACATTGTAACCACTCTTAACATGGTGCCACTCCCAAAAATACATTGAATACTCCCATCTTACACAAGTCCTCCATTTTCTTAACGGCACTTCCTATCTAACCGTCTGTGTGATATACTGTGATGTGCCAATATATGACATTCTGTCTCAATATCCAGGTTTAATACGTTTAAAAGTATTCTTCTACAGTATATAAGTCATGGATATAGGATCATTAGCCAGCCTCAATCAGTCAGATCCATTGAAGTTAGACAGTGAAGACAATCCCCTTGTTGGTGTGTTTCAAATGAGCATTCGTGTTGGGACACTGAGGATGGCCCATTGGTGTGTATTGTGTGTACCCAGTGGTTGAAAAAGTACCCAATTGTCATACTTGAGTAAAAGTAAAGATACCTTAATAGAAAATGACTCAAATAAAAATCAAAAGTAAATGTAATTGCTAAAATACACTTAAGTATCAAAAGTAAAAGCATAAATCATTTCAAATTCCTCATATTAGGAAAACCAGACGGCACCATTTCTTTATTTGTTCTTTCTTTACAGACAGTCAGGGGCACACTCCAACACTCAGACATCATTTACAAATGAAGCATTTGTGTTTAGTGAGTCCCCCATATCAGAGGCAGTAGAGATGATCAATATGTTCTCTTGATAAATACATGAATTGGACCATTTTCCTGTCCTGTTAAGCATTGAAAATGTATGGAGTTAAAAGTACATTATTTTCTTTAGTCAGGTAAAAGTAAAAGTATAAAATAACTACTTAAGTAAAAATACTTTAAAGTACTACTTAAGTACTTTACACCAGTGTGTGTACAATTAAGTGTGTATACCATTGTTACAATTATGTTTCAGGGGTACCAGAACGTGGCAGAGCTCAGATGCCTCCTTCCTATGCCAGTCCTTTGGCTAAGTGAGTTACCCCCTCTACCCCTCCACATCCTGCTCATGTGCCCCCCCCAATTGACAGTCCCAATAGCCTCCAGGTAAGGAGAATTAAGAGAAAGAGCCAGGCTTAGTGTCAGGCAGCGTGACGCGGAGGGAGAAAGTGAAAGGTCTCTGTCAAGTGGAGTCAAAGCACACCACTAATCTGCTCCTTATTTTCAGCTAATCTGCTCTCCGCAAATGCAGGCGGCCCTGCGCTTCCCCCAACTCTGTTTTCTCTTCTGTTGTCTCTTATTACATGCCTTTCTTTTCTTCTTCCTTCCTCTTTAAAGACTGATATGGTGATACAACCACACGTGCATACTCAAGCGCGCGCATACACACACACACACACACAACCACACACACACACACACATAGTATAGAAAGTAGCTTATACAATATGAGTCAATACTGTGACTTGCTAAGGAAAGGCAATACGTACAAGTGAAAAAGAAAATCTGTCTTCTAATTGGATCATTTCAGATAGTACCTCCTCGTTTCACTTAATTTCAAAAAGTTTACCTACTGAACAGAACCCTGTTATGTTATTGCATAGGAGGTAGCTAAACACTGAGGAGTGTTCTGTGCCGCCCACCTTGGCTTAGACAAATCACCTCCCAGATTGCAGAGGAGGGTTTACCTCTGATGGATGGCTACACAAACATCTGACGAGAACATATTTGAAAACATTAATTCAAAATCTCCGTAAAGTGTTGCACTACCTACTCACAAGGGGGCCGATTCTGACTTAGGAAGTGAACACCTTTCCTATGCACAACTTTCCTACGCACTTCTCAGTAGTTGGTATTCGGTGTGCGATGGGCTTTGCAGGTGTAGTTCCCTTGCGTGCTGAATACTGTACAGTATATGTAATTCAATCACCCACTTTCTGGCCAACACATTTTCTCTGTAGGTTTTCTTTCAATAGTACATTTATCTTAAGCCATCCCTTTAAATATGGTGTACCTTTAATTAGAATTTTGTTGACAGATTACATTGAGAGAATGTAACGGCTCTCCTCTTCGTCTGATGATGAGGAAGAGGAATCATCGGACCATCACGCAGCGTCGTAAGTGTTCATAGTAAATTTAATGAAATAAACTGAACACTGAATGACAAAAAAACAACAGAGCGTGAACGACACGAAACAGTCCTGTATGGTGAAAAAAAAACAGGAAAAAAACAACCCACCAACACAGGTGGGAACAGGCTACCTAAGTATGGTTCTCAATCAGAGACAACGATTGACAGCTGCCTCTGATTGGGAACCATACCAGGCCAAACACATAGAAATACAACACACAGAACAAAACATAGAATGCCCACCCCAAGTCACGCCCTGACCAAACCAAAATAGACACATAAAAAAGGAACTAAGGTCAGGACGTGACAGAGAACGGGTTAAGAAAATAGGGCTCAATGAAAGAAATCCATCTAAATATATGCATATTCGTCTTCATTTCAGCACCAACTGGTAGATGTAAAAATACTCTGATTTTTTAGATGATTTAGGTACATTTTAGGGTTAGGAAAGTACTGTACTGAAAGACACTAAATATTGAACAATAGTCTTATAAATCTACCCTAATCATCAATAATCATGGAACTGTATGACAACGGTCCATTAGTCGTGAACCATGCTCCAAGTTTAACCTGCTACGTGTGGTCTGAGTTCCATAATGATTCAAATAGGCTACATGTACCAAATTATTGCACAACGTTAACCAAATATGATCCACTACGTCTAGCGACCCTCAGGAACAATTTACACAGATGTGACAGAGGAAAGAAAGGTCAACAGAATGGAAGGATGCAAAATTTAAGCTACAAACGAACACTAAAGTGACAGTTATAAATGTATGTAGGTATTACGGGCGGTGGCTCCCGTTAGTGGCTAATATTTAGCATAATACAAATTGTTAAACAAAACTGAGAAAAGCCCGGGCATATAATTAAAACATTCTAAAGCACATACATCAACCTGGCAGGTTCAGCCCTACAGAAGCCTATTACTTGGGGCTCCAAATTTCATCCATGCAAATTGAGGGCACAGCTATTTATAGCCTACTTCACTGTCGAATAGGGTTCGCAATACATATCAAGTTGATAGGATTTTTAGTTTGCTTCCATATGAATGGTTCCACATTCGTCTCGAAGGATCAGAGGGAAGTTTATTTACAATCCTGTTCTCCAAATGGATTACTAATTTACCTAGCTCTAATCAATAGCTATTATCAATATATAAGTTACAGTGCATGGAGAATGCTGTTATTTCTATAGGAAAAATAAAGTAGATGCTTTTACCACTTGGCAGGTTCGCTCGATCTTAGTTATGGTTAGTCATGGTTATGAGGGGAATTAAGTCAAGGTCAGAATTCTGTTTATCTGTAAACACCTTCATTTCTTAGGTCTCCACCCGAACGATTAGCGGGTGAATCACGTGCTATTCTCATGCTTAAGTTCAAGGTCAGAATATGCATATAGAGAAATGTGCATAAAAAGGGAATTGCGTTCCATTTGCGAACGCTTACCTCAGGTTGGAATCGGCCCCAAGGTAATTAGGGGTTCACAGCAAAGCTGAGAAACATATTGTTATTCTTAGATTTTATTTTTCCTTGACATAGTCAAGTAACTCATGCATAGATTAGTAAGTATTATTTCAAATTTGGCACACAGAAACTAAAGGCCATGCGTGACTTGGTCAAAAAGAATGGCAACGATAGGCCTATAAGTGGCGCTGTTATAAGCAGTCTCACTTAAATCCCCATATTTGACATAGAGACTTTGTATGTAGGTTACTTTTCTCATGCTGAACAAATTTTCCTCAAGGACCCATTAAGTCTGTCAGGATAGATTTTCCTCTATCTTGGAAATTTTGGAAAACCTATGAATAACTTTTGAAAATGTCTTTTCATTTTCCATAAGTCCGAATAACACCACATTTTGTATGTAGGTCCATAGTTAATCTCTTAACTTAGTTTGAGAAAAGCTCATGGTTAAGAGATGGCTGAGTTATTGATAAATCAGGGAATCTGATTTTGCATGTCCATTTAAATCCTTCGTAAATCCACTTCACATGTGCCTATCAACTTGAAACGTACATACATTACCACAATGAATCATGTTAAATTTGGCATTGATATCTTAACAAATAAGCTATTAACAATTAACTTTTTTTAAACTATGTAACACTAATGCTTAAAAAAAACATTTAAATCATAAAAAATCATGGCATAAAAGTCATATTTATTCCAAATTTTGTCTTTGGACTCATCACAATAGTCCCTAAAGAGTTTGAGAAAATAATGTTGATACATTAAAATATGGCCTCACTATACTAGTAGATGCATATTAGGACTTATTAGGACTTATACTCTTATACTCAGTTGGTAGAGGATGGCACTTGCCACGCCAGGGAAACTAATTAACAACTCATTCTTTGTATGTATCTTTGCATATGTAACACTAATGCTCAAAATAATCTTCTCCTCGTCAACCATATGCCAGATTCACTCCACATTTTGTATTTAGACTCATTACACCAGTCTTCAATGTTTGAGAAACAATTGTTGCTGCATTCAAATATGGCCACACTTTCTGCCATCCTGTGAACCTGGTTCATTGCTGCTAGCAGCTATAGTTGTTTTCTGTGTGTTTGCTATGCAAATTGTTTAACTACAGTTGCCTATCATATGCATGAATGCCAATTAGTAGGACTTTTTCAATACTATTTTCATATGCCAGGTCGCAATTGTAAATTAGAACTTGTTCTCAACTTGCCTACCTGGTTAAATAAAGGTGAAATAAATAAATAAATAAATATGAAAAGCAAAAATCCTCAGCTCATTTTAGCAATTTCTGTTTAATTACTTCCAACATAATGCCTCAGTTATAAACTAATATAGGTCTTTGTTATCATGCTTGTTTTTGTGCTGAAAGGGTCAAATACATCCAAGGCATTAGTCTTCTCTGATCCTTGACATCTTCATGTCTGTTTCATCACATGTCCCTTTTCAACTATACAATTAATTTGGAAAGTATTCAGTATTCCTTTTTCCACATTTTGTTACCCTACAGCCTTATTCTAAAATGTATTAAATACATGTTTTCCTCGTCAATCAACACACAATACCCTATAATGACATTTTTGCAAATGTACTAAAAATAATAAGCAGAAATGCCTTATTTACATAAGTATTCTAACCCTTTGATATGAGACTCGAAATTAAGCTCAGGTGCATCCTGTTTCAATTGATCATCCTTGAGATGTTCTACTTGATTGGAGTCCACATGTGGTGAATTCAAATGATTGGACATAATTTGGAAAGACACACACCTGTCTATATGAGGTCCCACAGCTGACAGTGCATGTCTGAGCAAAAACCAAGACATAAGGTCGACGGAATTGACCATAGAGCGCCGAGGTAGGATTGTGTCGAGGCACAGATCTGGGGAAGGGTACCAAAAAATATCTGCAGCATTGAAGGTCCCCAAGAACACAGTGGCCTCCATCATTCTTAAATGGAAGTAGTTTAGAACCACCAAGACTCTTCCTAGATCTGGCCGCCCGGCCAAACTGAGCAATCGGGGGAGAAGGGCCTTAGTTAGGGAGGTGACCAAGAACCCAATGGTCACTCTGACAGAGCTCCAGAGTTCCTCTTTGGAGATGGGAGAACATTCCAGAAGAACAACCATCTCTGCAGCACTCAATCAATCAGACCTTTATGGTAGAGTGGCCAGACGGAAGCCACTCCTCAGTAAAAGGCACGACAGCCCACTTGGAGTTTGACAAAAGGCAACTAATGGACTCTCTGACCATGATGAAACCAAGATTGAACTCTTTGGCCTAAATGCCAAGCGTCACGTCTGGAGGAAACCTGGCACCGCTCATCACCTGGCCAATAAAATTCCTACGTTGAAGTATGGTGGTGGCAGAATCATGCTGTGTTTTTTTTTCAGAGGCAGGGACCGGGAGACTAGTCAGGATCGAGGGAAAGATGAACGGAGCACCCCCTCCCATTCAGCTGAAAAAAATATTCTTTAGAAATATTTAACTTTCACACATTAACAAGTCCAATACAGCAAATGAAAGATAAACATCTTGTTAATCTACCCATCGTGTCCGATTTTTAAAATGTTTTACAGCGAAAACACAACATATATTTATGTTAGATGTCACAAAAGCATAAATATAGATAAAATGAATCACTAACCTTTGATTATCTCCATCAGATGACACTCATAGGACATCATGTTATACATGTATTGTGTGTTTTGTTCGATAATGTGCATATATATATATATATATATATATATATAAAATAAATCTCAGTTTACATTGGCGCTTTACGTGCAGTAATGTTTTGATTCTAAAACATCCGGTGATTTTGCAGAAATACTCACAATAAACATTGATAAAAGATGCAAGTGTTATTCACAAAATTAAAGATAAACGTATCCTCTATGCAACCGCTGTGTCAGATTTTTTTTTAAACTTTACGGAAAAATAATAATCTGAGAACGGCGCTCAGAACCCAAAGAAATAGCCGCCATTTTGGCGTCAACAGAAGCTACAAAAAACACTATAAATATTCACTTACCTTTGAATATCAGAAGGCAGTTCCAGGAATCCCAGTTCGACAATAAATGACTGATTTGTTCCATAAAGTTCCAAAAAGCCCATAATTTAGCCACTTGTTGTTAGCTTGTTCAGCCCAGCATTCAATCCTCAAAAAGCACGAGCAATTCCTCCAGACAAAAACTCAAAAAGGCTTTCTGCCAGACCACCCACTCAAAGAGCTATTATGAGCCCCACCTTTATAGTAGAATCACACAACCAGAATCTAAAGACGGTGACATCTTGTGGAAGCCCTAGGAAGTGCATAAACATCCATCTCTAAGATGGACATCCAATGGCAATGTTTTCTAAATTGAGTTCTCACTTCCTGTTTGGATTTCTTCTCAGGTTTTTGTCTGCCATATGAGATTTGTTATACTCACAGACATAATTCAAACAGTTTTAGAAACTTCAGAGTGTTTTCTATCCACCAGTAATAATGATATGCATATATTCCCATCTGGGAAAGAGTAGGAGGCAGTTTACTCTGGGCACGCCTTTCATCCAAAAGTGAAAATGCTGCCCCCTAGCCCCAACAGGTCTCTTAATGTCCTTGAGTGGCCCAGCCAGAGCCCGGACTTGAACTCTATCGAACATCTCTGGAGAGAGCTGAAATAGCTGTGCAGCGACGCTCCCTATCCAATCTGACAGAGCTTGAGAGGCTCTGCAGATGTGCCAAGCTTGTAGCGTCATACCCAAGAAGACTCAAGGCTGTAATCGCTGCCAAAGGTACTTTAATACCCGTCAGTTTGAATTTTTTGTAGATTTGCAAAAAAATTCAAATGAACTGTTTTTGCTGTTTAGGGGTATTGTGTGTAGATTGAGTAGGGGGAAAAAATGATGTAATCAATTTTAGAATAAGGCTGTACCGTAACAAAATGTGAAAAAAGTCAAGGTGTCTGAAATACTTTCCGAATGCACTGTACATTTTCACCTAGGGCAGCAGGTAGCCTGGCGGTTAAGAGCGTTTGGCCAGTAAATTAAAGGTCACTGGTTTGAATCCCTGAGCCGACTAGGCTGTTTGGGCCAATGACCACAGGAGTTGACAAGACAGCACAAACCAGGCTAAACCCGTTCCATTTTGACCAGTAATTATATCTATCTTCCTGACGACTTACCATGGGTATTCATAGGGGAGAGTGGGGTAAGTTGAGCCAACCTTGTTTCTAGGAAACCATACACAAAATGTAGAATTTGATCAAATATTTAGGAAGAGGTCATCATTTCATGGGGAGTCTGTTTAATTTTGATTTATTTCACCTTTATTTAACCAGGTAGGCTAGTTGAGAACAAGTTATCATTTGCAACTGCGACCTGGCCAAGATAAAGCAAAGCAGTGTGACACAGACAACAACACAGAGTTACACATGGAGTAAACAATAAACAAGCCAATAACACAAACAAGTCAATGACTCAGTAGAAAAATATTATTCTATATACAGTGTGTGCAAAAGGCATGAGGAGGTAGGCAATAAATAGGCCATAGGAGCGAATAATTACAATTTAGCAGATTAACACTGAAGTGATAAATGATCAGATGATGATGTGCAAGTAGAGGTACTGGTGTGCAGAAGAGCAGAAAAGTAAATAAAATAAAAACAGTATGGGGATGAGGTAGGTAGATTGGGTGGGCTATTTACAGATGGACTATGTACAGCTGCACTATGTAGAGCTGCAGCGATCGGTTAACTGCTCAGATAGTTGATGTTTAATGTTGGTGAGAGAAAAAAAAGTCTCCAACTTCAGCGATTTTTGCAATTCATTCCAGTCACTGGCAGCAGAGAACTGGAAGGAAAGGTGGCCAAAGAGGTGTTGGCTTTGGGGATGATCAGTGAGATTTACCTGCTGGAACGTGTGCTACGGGTGGGTGTTGTTATCGTGACCAGTGAACTGAGATAAGGCAGAGCTTTACCTAGCATAGACTTAAAGATAACCTGGAGCCAGTGGGTCTGGCGACGAATATGTAGCGAGGGCCAGCCGACTAGAGCATACAGGTCGCAGTGGTGGGTGGTATAAGGTGATTTGGTAACAAAACGGATGGCACTGTGATAGACTGCATCCAGTTTGCTGAGTAGAGTGTTGGAAGCTATTTTGTAGATGACATTGCCGAAGTTGAGGATCGGTAGGATAGTCAGTTTTACTAGGGTAAGTTTGGCGGCGTGAGTGAAGGAGGCTTTGTTGCGAAATAGAAAGCCAATTCTAGATTTGATTTTGGATTGGAGATGTTTAATATGAGTCTGGAAGGAGAGTTTACAGTCCAGCCAGACACCTAGGTATTTATAGTTGTCCACATATTCTAGGTCGGAACCGTCCAGGGTGGTGATGCTAGTCGGGCGGGCTGGTGCGGGCAGCGAACGGTTGAAAAGCATGCATTTGGTTTTACTAGCATTGAAGAGCAGTTGGAGGCCACGGAAGGAGTGTTGTATGGCATTGAAGCCCGCGGGAATCGCCCGCAGCAAGAACGACATCATTGATATTTACAGAGAAAAGAGTCGGCCCGAGAATTGAACGTTGTTGGACCCCCATAGAGACTGCCAGAGGTCCGGACAACATGCCCTCCGATTTGACACACTGAACTCTGTCTGCAAAGTAGTTGGTGAACCAGGCAAGGCAGTCATTAGAAAAACCAAGGATATTGAGTCTGCCGATAAGAATACGGTGATTGACAGAGTCGATAGCCTTGGCCAGGTCGATGAAGACGGCTGCACAGTACTGTCTTTTATCGATGGCGGTTATGATATCGTTTAGTACCTTGAGCATGGCTGAGGTGCACCCGTGACCGGCTCGGAAGCCGGATTGTACTGCGGAGAAGGTACGGTGGGATTCGAAATGGTCAGTGATCTGTTTATTAACTTGGCTTTCGAAGACTTTAAATAGGCAGGGCAGGATGTATATAAGTCTGTAACAGTATGGGTCTAGGGTGTCACCCCCTTTGAAGAGAGGGATGACCGCGGCAGGTCGATTAGAAAGGCCTGCTCGCAGAAGTGTTTTAGGGAGCGTTTGACATTGATGAGGGGTGGTCGTTTGACCGCGGGCCCATAGCCGATACAAGCAATGAGGCAGTGATCGCTGAGATCCTGATTGAAAACAGCGGAGGTGTATTTGGAGGACAAGTTGGTCAGGATAATGTCTATGAGGGTGCCCATGTTTACAGATTTAGGATTTTACCTGGTGGGTTCCTTGATGATTTGTGTGAGATTGAGGGCATCTAGCTTAGATTGTAGGACTGCCGTTAAGCATATCCCAGTTTAGGTCACCTAACAGAACAAACTCTGAAGCTAGATGGGGGGCGATCAATTCACAAATGATATCCAGGGCACAGCTGAGAGTGGAGGGGGGTCGGTAGCAGGCCGCAACAGTGAGAGACCTATTTCTGGAGAGGTTCTTTTTTTAAATTAGAAGTTCAAACTGTTTGGGTGTAGACCTGGAAAGTATGACAAAACTTTGCATGCTATCTCTGCAGTAGATTGCAACTCCTCCCCCTTTGGCAGTTCTCTCTTGACGGAAAATATTGTAGCTGGGTATGGAAATCTCAGAATTGTTGGTGGCCTTCCTAAGCCAGGATTCAGACACGGCAAGGACATCAGGGTTTGCGGAGTATGCTAAAGCATTGAGTAAAACAAACTTAGGGAGGAGGCTTCTGATGTTGACATGCATGAAACCAAGGTTTTTTCGATCACAGAAGTCAACAAATGAGGTTGCCTGGGGACACGCAGGGCCTGGGTTTACCTCCACATCACCCGAGGAACAGAGGAGGAGTAGGATGAGGGTACGGCTAAAGGCTATCAAAACTGGTCGCCTAGAGCGTTGGGGACAAAGAATAAAAGGAGCAGATTTCTGGTCATGGTAGAATAGATTCAGGGCATAATGTGCAGACGGGTATGGTGAGGTGCGGGTACAGCGGAGGTAAGCCCAGGCACTGAGTGATGATAAGAGAGGTTGTATCTCTGGATAAGCTGGTTATAATGGGTGAGGTTACCGCATGTGTGGGAGATGGGACAAAGAAGGTATCAGAGGTATAATGAGTGGAACTAGGGGCTCCATTCTAAACTAAAACAATGATAACTAACCTAAACAACAGTATACAAGGCATATTGACATATGAGAGAGACATACAGCGAGGCATAAAGCAATCACCTGTGTTGATTTGGAGAGCAAGCTAAGACAACAACAGGTGAGACAACAACAGCTAATCAGCTAAAACAACAACAGGTAAAATGGCGATGAATGGGCAGAGAGGGTCGGTTATCTACACACAGAGCCTGAGTTCACGGCTGGGGCAGACAGATAAACAAAAAAAAAGAAAAATAATGGAGTACCGTGATTAATGGACAGGTATCAGCTATGTAGCCAAGTGATCATAGGGTCCAGGGGGCAACAATAGATAGGACAGGGAAGCCGCGGAGTAGTCTTTACTACGCTAGCATGCGGGGGACACAGCGTTTAAAGTTAGTAGCCCAGGGCTAGTAGAAGCGTCTGCTCCGACGTCCGACAGAGGCCGGTTGTAGGCACAGAGGATGGAGTATTCGGCGGCAGACCTGTCGTGGTGGTGCGGCGGGGCGCCGTGTCGACTAAGAATCCAAGCCAGATGGTGAAATAGGTATTGTATTTGTAGTCATTTAGTTTTCTATCCGGGAGATGCGCCTGGCTCACGGCTAACTGGTGTTAGCTTCGGGGCAGGGGCGTTAGCCACTATAGCCACTCGGTAGCAGCGGTGATCCGGTGCAAAGGTCCAGAGCTTACGGCAAGGATCCGGTGGAGTAGTGTGTTCTAGCCGTGTTTGGGTGGAGTCCGGGTGAACAACTGAGTAGGCCGGGAGGTGGGCCTCAGGGATAGCTTCGGTACTGGGTAACTCGGTGGTGTTAGCTAGCTGTGAAGATCAGGAGAATGGTCCAGGGATTAAGGCAGGAATCCGGCGTTGTAGTGAAGAGACAGTCCATTACTGGTAGGCTGGCGAGTACTATCCAAGCTAAAAAAGAGCTGGTACCTGTACAGAAGGTAAAGGCCGCTAGCAGTGGGTAACAATGACTAAATAGCTTGTAGCTAATTAGCTGGTTAGCTTCTGATGGCTAGGTGGTTCTTGCTACAATTAAAAATAATAGCGGTTCCGTATCACATTGGTTGAGGCAGGTTACCGGAAGGTATAATTGAACTAGAAGAGATTGAAAATAAAAATGAAATATATACAAAAAAAGACGAAAAAGTACAAAAAGTACATGAGAGGACGAACAAAACACATCTGCACTGCTACGCCATCTTGGAATATTGTGAAGGAAGAAACCACATGGACAAAGTGATAAGCAAGTTAGGTCCAAAAAACGGATTTTCATGAAGTCAAATTAATGTATTGTGTTAAGAGGTTTTATGATGCTTGTGTCTAAACCAAAGTAGATAATTTTAAGATTGTTCTATACATAAGTACGGGTCTCTATATGCTTCAATATGTGCATCCTTTGTGGGCTAATAGTCAAAATGTTTGCCTTGGGGTAAGTTGAGCCAATGATTGAGCCAATTGAAATGTTTTCTTTCAGGAGTAATGCAAGGCATTATCACTGGGCTATGAGGGACAAAATGGCAAGTGTTAATAAAAAGTACAGTGTTTGTTAGGTGTTAAGCCTGTGTTAAAAGATGCTTAAAATTACTAAAAGACAAAAAAAGCATTTGTGATTATGTTGACTTGTACTTGGGAATAAAGATAGACATGGTTTTCTAAAAGGTAGTGGTAATATTTCATTCAGTACAGAAATGTGTTGGCGGCTTAACTGACCCTGTCACATGGCCCAACTTACCCCATACCTGGGGTAAGTTGTGTCAGGAGACCACTTTTTTTGGAAATGCTATGTTTTCAAAACGGTAATGTTTACATGAATTCTGATCATTTCGAGGGAAATACCACATCCTGAAATATATGTAGATATCTTTGTTAGAAAGAATACTATATTTCCCTGGACGGAATGATGCTGAATGTAAATGTCTCTCCTTACCCCATTCTCATTTACTCTGTCCTTCCTGACAACCTCCTGAATAACCATTCATGATTTCCCCCTCCATCATACGTGACCAGCAGTGATATCCATGCCTCTTCGGACCTGACCTCTCATAACTATTTCTCCACACTCACCTCCATGTTTTTACCCATCGCTAACCAGAGTTTCTCAGCATCTCTCCCTCTCTCTCTCCTTTCCTCTCTCCATCTTTCTCTTCCCTTCGTACCTTTCCCCTTCTCTTCATCTCCTTCTCGCTTTCTCTTTCGCCATATCTCTCTCTCCCCGTTCTTGGCTCTTTCCTTCTCCAACTCTCTCACCCATCCCTCCCTCTCCCATTCTTTCTCCCTTCCCTGTTCTTCCTACTCTCTACCCCCTCATTCCATCTCTCTCTCTGCCCCCCTTGGCTCGTGTTCATGCATTTAGTTTCTCCGCTGTTAATTTGCCTGAGAATGCATTAGCTGTAATGAAGGCTGAGGGCCGAGGGAATCCTCCAGGGTTCCATTAATCATCCCCCCTCAGACAGGCAACCTTGATTACAAGTGGCAAGAAATTCATTAGAGCCAGGCCTCTGACAACTCTTATCTCCGCCACTAGATCTGACTCATTAGGCAGCCAAATTAAAGCTATGATGGCCCTGATGAAACTCAGCGCTTGTTTATCTTGTGCGATTTGATGCATCTGCCCATACATCACGCTTGGAGATGGAGAGGGGGATGTCCTGCATGCAGACTCTCCCAGGAAGTGAGGGCTTTCGTCTGGGCATGGGTATGGGATGGAATGTCCTGGCTCTCTATGCGCGGCTATCTAGGAAAATATAGGCGCAGATTTCATACATACATTTCATACATCACTGTTGAAGATGGGAAGTGGGCTTCCAGCATGCAGACCCTCCCAATAGGTCAGACAGGCCTCGGGTCCGTGTATAATACTGTCTCTACACTCACTGTGAGGGATGGGATGGTCTCTCTGTCTTGCCACGCAGCTCTCTAGCAAGGAAAGTATCTTAACTAAATTTAGATCTCAAGAAAATGTATAATGTGTCTCAGTTAGGGGGCTGTGTTTAGGCATAAGTACTATGGCATCAATGTAAAAATAATTGTATTATACTCAGTACAATACTACAATGAATGGTGTAAGCAATTTGGCTATGTTCTCCTTATTTATTCTCATGGACAATTACAGTTTCTCTTGCAACAACTGCAGTATTTCAGCTGGGAATATGTCATTGTACTTTAATTGTGTATAAGTTCACCTAGTCTGAAATAGCCATAACACTCTGGTACTAAGTAATCTACTTGACATCCAGCATTCGTCAGCTCTCTTAAGACCATAATAAAACCTCCATCACTTGCTCCCGACAACATTAATCCTTATATCACCATCCCAGTGTCACAATCTTGATGCATGAAGTGGACAATAACAAATGACTTCACATTGTCATGGTTGGTCAGATGGCAATGCTACTCATGCCCTTCGTTAGCCAAGTTATGCAGTTGGGCTTTTGATACAAATTTCATTGCCAAAACCAACAGCAGGCTTAAGCTGTGCATTTACTTTACCTTAGCCTTATAGTTTGATATAGGCTATGGTTCTCCGATACTGTATTATATCACTTCAATCATTGAAGTTCAACGGCAGCTTAAAATCTAGATTGTTATTTCCTAAAAGGACATAAGGAAGATATTAACTTTCCCCCCATGGCTTTTGAGGCCCATGTCAACAGTTGCACCACTAGTTACTCGGATAATATTTAATAAAAACAATATTTAGTTTATAAGTCAAGATATGTCTCAAGTTCAGTTTATTATATAGTCTTCATTGACATGTGGAGACCTCCCAGCTAGCACATTTGGTTTCCCATTGGTTCTGGGAATGAAGCCATAAGTTTCCTGACCTGTAAAACTGAACTTTTTTTTTAACCGTCCTGAGAACTAAAGTGAAGATTTTGCCTGTTCTGGGAAGTACATGTTTTGGTTGCGGCGAGGTTCTGAGAATGTTTTAGTATGGTTACCTTAAAGTTTTCCTGGGTTTTATTTACTTTCTGAGAATGGAAATTATAGGTTATTTGAATGTAATTAAATAACGTTCTGAGAAAATTTTTCAATAAGAATTTTAATAACACTGCTGGTTTAGTTTGGGTTAACTACCGAGCGGTGCAGCGGTCTAATGCACTGCATCTCAGCGCAAGAGGTGTCACTGCAGTCCCTGGTTCAAATCCAGGCTGCATCACATCTGGCTGTGATTGGAAGTCCTATAGGGCGGCGCACAAATCAAATCAAATTTATTTATATAGCCCTTCGTACATCAGCTGATATCTCAAAGTGCTGTACAGAAACCCAGCCTAAAACCCCAAACAGCAAGCAATGCAGGTGTAGAAGCACGGTGGCTAGGAAAAACTCCCTAGAAAGGCCAAAACCTAGGAAGAAACCTAGAGAGGAACCAGGCTATGTGGGGTGGACAGTCCTCTTCTGGCTGTGCTGGGTGGAGATTATAACAGAACATGGCCAAATGTTCATAAATGACCAGCATGGTCGAATAATAATAAGGCAGAACAGTTGAAACTGGAGCAGCAGCACGGCCAGGTGGACTGGGGACAGCAAGGAGTCATCATGTCAGGTAGTCCTGGGGCATGGTCCTAGGGCTCAGGTCCTCCGAGAGAGAGAGAAAGAAAGAGAGAAGGAGAGAATTAGAGAACGCACACTTAGATTCACACAGGACACCGAATAGGACAGGAGAAGTACTCCAGATATAACAAACTGACCCTAGCCCCCCGACACAAACTACTTCAGCATAAATACTGGAGGCTGAGACAGGAGGGGTCAGGAGACACTGTGGCCCCATCCGAGGACACCCCCGGACAGGGCCAAACAGGAAGGATATAACCCCACCCACTTTGCCAAAGCACAGCCCCCACACCACTAGAGGGATATCTTCAACCACCAACTTACCATCCTGAGACAAGGCTGAGTATAGCCCACAAAGACCTCTGCCACGGCAAAACCCAAGGGGGGGGCGCCAACCCAGACAGGATGACCACATCAGTGAATCAACCCACTCAGGTGACGCACCCTCTCCAGGGACGGCATGAGAGAGCCCCAGTAAGCCAGTGACTCAGCCCCTGTAATAGGGTTAGAGACAGAGAATCCCAGTGGAAAGAGGGGAACCGGCCAGGCAGAGACAGCAAGGGCGGTTCGTTGCTCCAGAGCCTTTCCGTTCACCTTCCCAATCCTGGGCCAGACTACACTCAATCATATGACCCACTGAAGAGATGAGTCTTCAGTAAAGACTTAAAGGTTGAGACCGAGTTTGCGTCTCTGACATGGGTAGGCAGACCGGCCCACAATTGGCCCAGCGTCATCCAGGTTTGGCTGGGGTAGGCTGTCATTGTAAATAAGAATTTGTTCTTAACTGACTTGCCTAGTTAAATAAAAGGTTAAAACTGTTTATAACTCCAAGCACAGATAGGACACATGGATATTAATTTGCTTGGGCATTAATCATGCAAACATGTTTCATTTTTATTGTGGCATGGCATCAGTGAGATTTAAACCTATGATATTCTGTTCTCTATCCAATGAATTAGTCCACTGCAGCTCCAGAATGAAGCTAGCAGGATGCAGCTATTTTTTTTTACTCATACAAAGCTGTACAATTTTGTCTATTCAAACAGACCCCATTTCAAAGGGTACAAGCACTCATTAAAATCACACTTAACAAGATAGACGATAGTGAGAGTTTTCTTGACACTGAGAACGGAATATATATGTTTTTAAATTTTAAAAAAAGTATGTTTTTTTAACTGTACTAATGTTTTCTTGTGGGTTTCTATGGAAAGTTTTATTCATGTTCTGAGAACATGACTTTAAATAGAACCATGAGGAAACTTGAAGAAAACGTTATGCTGAAGTACTGACGTTCCCACAGAAGAACGTTGTTTCTTAATGTTATCTGAACATTCTGAGACATGACTTTAAATACAACCATGAGGAAACCTGTAGGAAACGTTATACTTAAGTACTAAAATTCCCACCTGAGAAACATGGTTTTCAGAACGTTTTGTGCAAGCTGGGTACCCTGCGCCATTCCCAGAACTTTGTGGGGAGGTTGCATGCAAAATAACCATAGGACACCATGCTCTCACCTAGCTCTAAAACACATGTGGTTCTCAGAACCTTATGTGCTAACTGGGCTATCTCTTTCTTCCATTTTGAGCAATGTGTTGGTTCAGAACTGCTGCGAGCTGATTAATTAAGCTACAGTAATATATTATAATATAGCTACAGGATCATAAGAGCCCAATTTGGGAACAGTTCAAAGAGACCTATTGTGCCCAAACTCACATCCGGATACTAAGGCCAGCAGAGCTTGATATTTTGTACAGCCTACCCCGCAGGTTCCCCCTCCCCTTTAGAAATTTGGCAACCACACTTTAGATAGATCATAGACTCAAGCATTAAATTGCAATGTAAAAACTCCTCTGGGTTGAGAGAAAGAAAACTAGAAAAGGAGGACGAAGGATATCTGCAGAATTGGGTGAGCCTACCCAGCTAGCATATAACGTTCTGAGAACCATATGTTTCTTAGAGCTTGGTGTGAGTATGGTTGTCCTATGGCTATTGTGCATTAAACCTTCCCACAACTTTATGGGAATGGTGCAGGATATCCAGCTAGCACATAATGTTCTGAGAGCCATACGTTTCTTAGGTGGGAATTTCAGTACTTCAGCAAACTTTTCCTACAGATTTCCTCATGGCTCTATTTCAAGTTGTGTTCTCAGAATGTTCTGAGAACATTAAGAAACAACGTTCTTCTGTTGGAATTTCTGTACATCTGCATACGTTTTCTGCAGGTTTCCTGATGGTTCTATTTAAAGGCATGTTCTAAGAAAATTCAGAGAATGTTAAGAAACAGATACAGTGCCTTGCGAAAGTATTCTTTGCGACCTTTTGCCACATTTCAGGCTTCAAACATAAAGATATAAAACTGTATTTTTTTTGTGAAGAATCAACAACAAGTGGGACACAATCATGAAGTGGAACGACATTTATTGGATATTTCAAACTTTTTTAACAAATCAAAAACTGAAAAATTGGGCGTGCAAAATTATTCAGCCCCTTAAGTTAATACTTTGTAGCGCCACCTTTTGCTGCGATTACAGCTGTAAGTCGCTTGGGGTATGTCTCTATCAGTTTTGCACATCGAGAGACTGAAATGTTTTCCCAATCCTCCTTGCAAAACAGCTCGAGCTCAGTGAGGTTGGATGGAGAGCATTTGTGAACAGCAGTTTTCAGTTCTTTCCACAGATTCTCGATTGGATTCAGGTCTGGACTTTGACTTGGCCATTCTAACACCTGGATATGTTTATTTTTGAACCATTCCATTGTAGATTTTGCTTTATGTTTTGGATCATTGTCTTGTTGGAAGACAAATCTCCGTCCCAGTCTCAGGTCTTTTGCAGACTCCATCAGGTTTTCTTCCAGAATGGTCCTGTATTTGGCTCCATCCATCTTCCCATCAATTTTAACCATCTTCCCTGTCCCTGCTGAAGAAAAGCAGGCCCAAACCATGATGCTGCCACCACCATGTTTGACAGTGGGGATGGTGTGTTCATAACGTTTTGCATTGTTGCCAAAAAGTTCAATTTTGGTTTCATCTGACCAGAGCACCTTCTTCCACATGTTTGGTGTGTCTCCCAGGTGGCTTGTGGCAAACTTTAAACGACACTTTTTATGGATATCTTTAAGAAATGGCTTTCTTCTTGCCATTCTTCCATAAAGGTCAGATTTGTGCAATATACAACTGATTGTTGTCCTATGGACAGAGTCTCCCACCTCAGCTGTAGATCTCTGCAGTTCATCCAGAGTGATCATGGGCCTCTTGGCTGCATCTCTGATCAGTCTTCTCCTTGTATGAGCTGAAAGTTTAGAGGGACGGCCAGGTCTTGGTAGATTTGCAGTGGTCTGATACTCCTTCCATTTCAATATTATCGCTTGCACAGTGCTCCTTGGGATGTTTAAAGCTTGGGAAATATTTTTGTATCCAAATCCGGCTTTAAACTTCTTCACAACAGTATCTCGGACCTGCCTGGTGTGTTCCTTGTTCTTCATGATGCTCTTTGCGCTTTTAACGGACCTCTGAGACTATCACAGTGCAGGTGCACTTATACGGAGACTTGATTACACACAGGTGGATTGCATTTATCATCATTAGTCATTTAGGTCAACATTGGATCATTCAGAGATCCTCACTGAACTTCTGGAGAGAGTTTGCTGCACTGAAAGTAAAGGGGCTGAATAATTTTGCACGCCCAATTTTTCAGTTTTTGATTTGTTAAAAAAGTTTGAAATATCCAATAAATGTCGTTCCACTTCATGATTGTGTCCCACTTGTTGTTGATTCTTCACAAAAAAATACAGTTTTATATCTTTATGTTTGAAGCCTGAAATGTGGCAAAAGGTCGCAAAGTTCAAGGGGGCCGAATACTTTCGCAAGGCACTGTAACACAACAGCAGTAGGTTTGATTACCAACAACAACATTGTTGTGAAGAAGGCGCAACAGCATCTCTTCAACCTCAGGAGGATGAAGAAATGTGGCTGTCACCTAAAACCCTCACAAACCTTTATAGACACAGAATTGAGAGCATCCTGTCAGGCTGCATCACCTCCTGGTACGGCAACTGCACCGCCCATAACCACAGGGCTCTCCAGAGGGTGGTGCGGTCTGCACAACACATCACCTGGGGCAAACTACCTGCCCTCCAGGACACCTACAGCAGCCGATGTCACAGGAAGGCCAAAAAGATCATCAAGGACAACAACCACCCGAGCAACTGCCTGTTCAGCCCGCTACCATCCAGAAGGTGAGGTCAGTACAGGTGCATCAAAGCTGGGACCGAGAGACTGATAAATAGCTTCTATCTCAAGGCAATCAGACTGTTAAACAGCTCTTACTAACACAGTGAGGCTGCTGCCTACATACAGACTTGAAATCATTGGCCACTTTAATAAATGGATCACTAGTCACTTCAATAATGCCACAATAATGTTTACATACAGTGGGGAGAACAAGTATTTGATACACTGCCGATTTTGCAGGTTTCCCTACTTACAAAGCAGGTAAAGGTCTGTAATTTTTATCATAGGTACACTTCAACTGTGAGAGACGGAATCTAAAACAAAAATTCAGAAAATCACATTGTATGATTTTTAAGTAATTAATTTGCATTTTATTGCATGACATAAGTATTTGATACATCAGAAAAGCAGAACTTAATATTTGGTACAGAAACCTTTGTTTGCAATTACAGAGATCATACGTTTCCTGTAGTTCTTGACCAGGTTTGCACACACTGCAGCAGGGATTTTGGCCCACTCCTCCATACAGACCTTCTCCAGATCCTTCACATTTCGGGGCTGTTGCTGGGCAATACGTACTTTCAGCTCCCTCCAAATATTTTGCTATTGGGTTCAGGTATGTAGACTGGCTAGGCCACTCCAGGACCTTGAGATGCTTCTTACGGAGCCAATCCTTAGTTGCCCTGGCTGTGTGTTTCGGGTCGTTGTCATGCTGGAAGACCCAGCCACGACCCATCTTCAATGATCTTACTGAGGGAAGGAGGTTGTTGGCCAAGATCTCGCGATACATGGCCCCATCCATCCTCCCCTCAATACGGTGCAGTCGTCCTGTCCCCTTTGCAGAAAAGCATCCCCAAAGAATGATGTTTCCACCTCCATGCTTCACGGTTGGGATGGTGTTCTTGGGGTTGTACTCATCCTTCTTCTTCCTCCAAACACGGCGAGTGGAGTTTAGACCAAAAAGCTCTATTTATGTCTCATCAGACCACATGACCTTCTCCCATTCCTCTTCTGGATCATCCAGATGGTCATTGGCAAACTTCAGACGGGCCTGGACATGCGCTGGCTTGAGCAGGGGGACCTTGCGTGCGCGGCAGGATTTTAATCTATGACGGCGTAATGTGTTACTAATGGTTTTCTTTGAGACTGTGGTCCCAGCTTTCCTGCCGTGTAGTTCTGGGCTGATCTCTCACCTTCCTCATGATCATTGATGCCCCACGAGGTGAGATCTTGCATGGAGCCCCAGACCGAGGGTGATTGACCGTCATCTTGAACTTCTTCCATTTTCTTATAATTGAGCCAACAGTTGTTGCCTTCTTACCAAGCTGCTTGCCTATTGTCCTGTAGCCCATCCCAGCCTTGTGCAGGTCTACAATTTTATCCCTGATGTCCTTACACAGCTCACTGGTTTTGGCCATTGTGGAGAGTTTGGAGTCTGTTTGATTGAGTGTGTGGACAGGTGTCTTTTATACAGGTAACGAGTTCAAACAGGTGCAGTTAATACAGGTAATGAGTGGAGAACAGGAGGGCTAACAGGTCTGTGAGAGACGGAATTCTTACTGGTTGGTAGGTGTTCAAATACTTACGACATGCAAAAAAATGCAAATTAATTACATAAAAATCAAACAGTGTGATTTTCTGGATTTTTGTTTTAGATTCCGTCTCTCACACTTGAAGTGTACCTATGATAAACATTACAGACCTCTACATACTTTGTAAGTAGGAAAACCTGCAAAATCGGCAGTGTATCAAATACTTGTTCCCCCCACTGTATCTTGCATTACTCATCGCATATGTATTTACTGTATTTTATACCATCTACGGCTTCTTGCCTATGCTGCTCGACATTGCTCATCCATATACAGTGGGGCAAAAAAGTATTTAGTCAGCCACCAATTGTGCAAGTTCTCCCACTTAAAAATATGAGAGAGGTCTGTAATTTTCATCATAGGTACAGACTAAATGAGAAAAAAATCCAGACAATCACATTGTAGGATTTTTTACGAATTTATTTGCAAATTATGGTGGAAAATAAGTATTTGGTCACTTACAAACAAGCAAGATTTCTGGCTCTCACAGACCTGTAACTTCTTCTTCAAGAGGCTCCTCTGTCCTCCACTCGTTACCTGTATTAATGGCACCTGTTTGAACTTGTTATCAGTATAAAAGACACCTGTCCACAACCTCAAACAGTCACACTCCAAACTCCACTATGGCCAAGACCAAAGAGCTGTCAGAGGACACCAGAAACAAAATTGTAGACCTGCACCAGGCTGGGAAGACTGAATCTGCAATAGGTAAGCAGCTTGGTTTGAAGAAATCAACTGTGGGAGCAATTATTAGGAAATGTAAGACATACAAGACCACTGATAATCTCCCTCGATCTGGGGCTCCACGCAAGATCTCACCCCGTGGGGTCAAAATGATCACAAGAATGGTGACAAAAATCCCAGAACCACACGGGGGGACCTAGTGAATGACCTGCAGAGAGCTGGGACCAAAGTAACAAAGCCTACCATCAGTAACACACTATGCCGCCAGGGACTCAAATCCTGCAGTGCCAGACGTGTCCCCCTGATTAAGCCAGTACATGTCCAGGCCCGTCTGAAGTTTGCTAGAGAGAATTTGGATGATCCAGAAGAAGATTGGGAGAATGTCATATGGTCAGATGAAACCAAAATATAACTTTTTGGTAAAAACTCAACTCATCGTGTTTGGAGGACAAAGAATGCTGAGTTACATCCAAAGAACACCATACCTACTGTGACGCATGGGGGTGGAAACATCATGCTTTGGGGCTGTTTTTCTGCAAAGGGACCAGGATGACTGATCCGTGTAAAGGAAAGAATGAATGGGGCCATGTATCGTGAGATTTTGAGTGAAAACCTCCTTCCATCAGCAAGGGCATTGAAGATGAAACGTGGCTGGGTCTTTCAGCATGACAATGATCCCAAACACACCGCCCGGGCAACGAAGGAGTGGCTTCGTAAGAAGCATTTCAAGGTCCTGGAGTGGCCTAGCCAGTCTCCAGATCTCAACCCCATAGAACATCTTTGGAGGGAGTTGAAAGTCTGTGTTGCCCAGCAACAGCCCCAAAACATCACTGCTCTAGAGGAGATCTGCATGGAGGAATGGGCCAAAATACCAGCAACTTTGTGTGAAAACCTTGTGAAGACTTACAGAAAACGTTTGACCTCTGTCATTGCCAACAAAGGGTATATAACAAAGTATTGAGCTAAACTTTTGTTATTGACCAAATACTTATTTTCCACCATAATTTGCAAATCAATTCATTAAAAATCCTACAATGTGATTTCTGGATTTTTTTTCTCATTTTGTCTGTCATAGTTAAAGTGTACCTATGATGAAAATTACAGACCTCTCTCATCTTTTTAAGTGGGAGAACTTGCACAATTGGTGTCTGACTATATACTTTTTTGCCCCACTGTATTTATATGAATATATTCTTATTCCTTTACTTAGATGTGTGTATATTAGGTAGTTGTTGTGGAATTGTTAGATTACTTGTTAGATATTGCTGCACTGTCGGAACTAGAAGCACAAGCATTTCGCTACACTCACAATAACATCTGCTAACCATGTGTATGTGACCAATACAATTTGATTTGATTCGATTTCAACAATGTTCTTCTGTGGGAATTTAAGTACTTCAGCATATTACTTTCTTCAGGTTTCCTCATGGATCTATGTTCTCAGAACATTAAGAAAACTTTCCATAAAAACCACAAGAAAATATTAGTAACTTTAAATAACTTTCAAATAATGTTATTTAAAAACATATACATTCCTTTCTCAGCGGCAACAAAACTCTACCTTGTTAACTGTGCGCAGGTGTGTTGGCCATGCCCACTAATTGGCCACACCTGATGTTAATGAGTGCTTGCTTTTTTTTTTACATGGGGTCTGTTTGAATAGACTAACATCAACAGCTTTGTATGAATTTAAAAAACATGGTATGCTAGCTCCATCCTGGTGGCGCAGTGGACTAATTAAACAAATAGAACAAAAAATCATATGTTGGATTCTCACTGATGCCATACCACAATAAAAAATGTGTTTACATGATTAATGCCCAAGCAAATTAATGTTAATGTGTCCAATCTGTGCTTGGAGTTCAACACAGTTAATTAAACTAGCAGTGTTATTAAAAGTCTTATTGAAACATGTCCTCAGAACGTTAATTCATTACTTTAAAATAACCTAGATTTTCTGTTCTCAGAACGTTAATAAGACCTCCCAGGAAAACTTTCAGGGAACCATAGTCAAACGTTCTCAGAACTCCCTGCAAACTAAAAATATACCTTCCCAGAACAGGCAAAATGTTCACTTCCATTCTTAGAATGTTAATAAATGTTCAGTTTTACTGGTCAGGATAATTATGGCTCCGTTCCCAGACCCAAGGGGAAACCAAAAACGTCCCACAACTTCCAAGGAACCAAATGTGCTAGCTGGATACACATCCAGGTAGTACATTTTAACAATACACCTATAGGGTTTTGCTTTTGTGTCCTTAAGTGGCACATACCATTTCAATGAGTGATATGACAGAGTAAATTATATTTTTGTCATATGATGCATGATGACATCCACTTTGTTTGAATAGTGTTGGAATAGGCTTAGCTCACTGTAACGTATTGGGTCTGTCCATGCATCCCCACGCTAACTCTGTTCTGTTCCCTCAATTAGCAGCTAATCACTAGAACATACACCAAACATTCTGGCGTCATCAGAGGTCGAGACTCTAAAATCATTCAACCTCGACCCACAACTGTCAGCTCTGGCATTGCCTATTTGAAGTCGGAAATGAATTAGTCAAAACAATTGTTTTTAATTTACAATAGGCTAATATTGTATTATATTTCGTTTAAATATTATCATATTATCTCTTCACTTATTTCCGTTATACCTAATCTTTATCGTCATAATTGAGTTGACTTCAACATGACAGCATAATGCAAAAGTAGGTGTCGCTAATTAGCTTCATTTATTGACTCAAATATCGCGCTTGATAATTTCGTGGACATGTGTGGGATCAGTTATTCGACCAGGGAGTAGGTCTACCTGAGATAACATCTGCTGAGATACGATCTGGGGGGAAATATTTTATAACGTTTTCAGCACGTGTAGTAACGACGACACAAGCCTATATATAGCCTCAAATAAATTGGTTTTACAGGTGCACCAGTAACAAATATTTGCTAGCTTTTTTCACGTTCTATTTGTGATTTTTATGACTTGCTCTTAGGTTTGAAATGGATGGAAATGGATCTATACTTGAATACAAAATGAATTACATACACATCAAAATACGTTTAACATGAATCTGTAGCGACCAAATGAAGTTGCAGCTGTGAAAATGTATTCTGTATTCCTGAGTTGCTTATATACATAAAACACACACACACACACACACACACACACACACACACACACACACACACACACACACACACACACACACACACACACACACACACACACACACACACACACACACACACATACACACACACACTGTTCAGTGTTCATCCTCCCTGGTCTGGTCTCCTCAACTCCTATAAGGATGTATGTTTTGACCGTTCTAATGGCGCTCCATCACTCCACCTCGAGACAACATGCCCTCCTAAAGATAACTGCTGCTTCCAGTCACAAAACCCTCGTCTGTTCTCTCCTGTATCTCTGTCTGCTTAATGATAACCTTCATTGAATGTATATCATCAACGCCTAGATAGGGCGAACTGCTGGACTTTGCACACAGTAGGTGAAGTGGAATATGATTTAGTATTCAGTAGTATCAGTCGTCCAATTATGTAGCTAATCCACTCACGATAGGAGACACGTTTGTATTTTTTCAAGACCTACAATATCATTACATTGCAAACTCATCCAGGCCTACAGTGTGCAAAAATGTCTTCATATTCATGCCAGATATTACATAGGTATACAATACAGACGTTTTATTTACTTACTATCTGAAATCAATAATATCAGATTATTAATGCCTATTTTACAAAGCAAAACAACTTTTGAGATTGAGATAATATATGAGAATTTCCATAACTATTATGAATATGTGTATTATAATCAATTATCAATTATATTATTCCAAATTGTTTTATTATTTGTTTATTGTTATAGTTCACTTCAAGTTTTAGTAGGCTATTAAAATACAGTGTCATGTAATAGCCTAGTGGTATTTTACTTAATGAATGCGAGGAAAATATATTCTACAGAAAGATAGCTCACTGTTAATTTTCTGAGAGCAGACAGATGCTATATATAAAGCACAAATCACCATCTCTAAAACTATGGCTAAAACAGAAATAATAATGCATTTAGATGCATACCTTTAATATAAATTGATTTAATAAGTCAATATACTTTACAGTATTTCCTTGTTTGGTTATTTATTTTTCTTCACATATTTTTTTCTCTCTCACAAACAGCTGGCGAATACAGTTCTTGCAGTAGCCTACCAAAAATGAAAACTTTGTAAGGTACATGCAACATGTGATCAACGAAACGATACCAAATACAACAAGTTTGAAATAGCTTCACCGAATGAAGCACATGCAGATAATAAACAGAACATTTATAGGCCCTAGATATAAATATTTTAGAAAATAATGTTTACAATCTCATTTCATAGTGGCTGTCTGTGTCACCCGACACATAATATTTACAAATGTACAAACAATAAATAAAACATGATATCATATTTGGCCAATTCATTAATCTGCCAAGCGATAACATGATATCCTATGTTGTCAAGTTAATCGGTCATTATGTCTCTTGTGATGTAAAAAGTAATCTTGCTGACCAAAAAATTCCATCCCTTTTTGTGCTTCATGCATTTAACAACCCAGAACTTTCTTTTGTCAGAATTAATGTCCGTTTCTTTTATAAAGTTGAGGCCAGGATAGTTCATCATGGCCTTGTTTGCTCTATCTGTTGGTGTTGACTCCTCACGGCAAACCTGTTGACGTGCACTGGAATGGGGACCACAATTTTGGGGTTTCTCACAGGCTCTCCCGACCTGTTATTGACGTTTCCCGCTTTGATTCTTTTCCATTTGGCCCTACGATTCTGGAACCAAATTTTGACCTGCACCTCGCTCAATTTAAGTGCGTGTGCTATTTGAGAGCGTTCGGTGAGCGAAAGGTACTTTTTACAATGAAATTCCTTCTCAAGTTCAAGTAGCTGCTCGCTTGTAAAAGCTGTCCGTCTCCTTCTGCTCTTTCCTGCTGAGCTTCCTGATGGTAACGCTTCCTGTGGCCCGGGTTTTAGTTTACTCTTTTGGGATAAAGAACCACAGTTGTTCCCATCGGAGGAGCTTTCGTTCTCGCTGTCGACGGCAGAGCTGTCATCTCGGTCACTGCAAACTGCGTCTGCTGATTTCAGGTCAAACTTCTCATCGTCAGAGCTGTACAATTTAGTCTCACCTAAAAAGTGACAATGAAGAAAGACAACATATATTACAACCAGTTATGTTCAGCCAACACGTTTACCTCACAAATGCAAATTAGGTATTTATCTCTTTAAAAATTCAGAGACATTGTCTTGGCCACATAGGCCTCTAAAATGAAAATGGAATAGGCATGTTGGAGAGTTCGTATTCTGCGGTATTTTCTCAAAAGGAAATTAGTGCCATTTTTAACACCTGTATTAACGTAACATTGGCCAATGTCACGTTAAGTAAAAAACTGTGTAAAATTATGCCTAATGTAACAAATAGATTGAAGACAGTGTTTCACAAAATTGAGTTAGGCTACACAATTCGACTTAATACACATTTGAAAGTGTGGTTTGTCATGAAACAATGTATTTGTGGAATAGTATGTTATGATGACAATTTCAGCCTTCGAAAAAGTGTGGATGGTGTCTTAAATTTCAGCATCATATTTGCCTTGGATAAACTGCGTGTAACTTTATGCTCAGCACTGAGTGTCTTTTTGTGTTGCTAAATGTCCATGCAGTCCAGTCCAAACTCTAATTTGGATGACGTTTGTGCGTATTACGCATTTAGGTCTCAACGTGCCAATCTAACGGAAACGTATGGACACTGGGACTGGAGTTTACCTGGCATAGTTTGAAAAGTTTCCGAGAAGTTGAGTAAGTCCGATCCCTTGTCTCTTCCATGCAGATCATCTGAGTGGGGGCTCTCTTGTCTCCTCGTTCCAGGGTCGGCACTTAACCGAGGTCCGGGGAGCTCTTGGGGAGGATAGAAACTATCCGGCGGATCCGAGAAACTGGGCAGTGTTGTCGTGAGAGCCACCATGGACGGCATCCCCTGTCCCAAACTCGCACAGAATGTGTTGGTAAGACGTCCAGCGAAAGATGCCAACGGCGCCAAAGGAGGTATGCCAGAAGGTAAATGTGAATGAGATAAAGATTGAGGAATCATCAAGGGTCTGTACGGCATAAACATCGGGTAGCCAGTGTAGAGCAGGTGTCCCGGCCGAGGCTGCGGAGTTCCTATCAAGGAGTCGATCGAAAACGCCGTCCCTTGGCCGCCCGGTCTCTGCATTGTGAAGAAAATTGTGGCTTATTTTTTCGAAAACTCAGGCGCCCTTCCTTCCCTCAACAAATCGCAAAAACCTTAGATTCAAAGGTCGAGTGAAGTTATTAGGTCCCTTCGCTGTGATGTTATCCCGTTGACTAACCAGCTCCTCGAAACCTCCTCAAGCTTACTGAAACCTGACGCTTTCTTGTTTTGTGCCCACTCCCTGTCCCTCTATTTGTCACACACTGAGACATAAACACACGCTCTCCCTCTCTACCTCTCCCTCCCTCCACTTCTTTCTCACTTCAATTCAATGGGCTCTCCCACACGCACAGGCACACACGCACGCACACACAGAAACACACACACACAGAGCGAGAGCCCTAGCTTATCATCTGCAATACAAGAGGAATGAAAGGGGGTGTACCCTGGGGACTCATCCATCTTCCTCAAATTACGCTTCATTTCCTTTTTCAGTGTCGGACTTTTTGGCCGACTCGAGAGGCGGTAGTTTCCCAGTGGATACCGAATAGACGCCCCCCCCCCCCCTCCCCCCCAGCCCTTCACCCCATTTGCCCGGTCCACATTGACTGGAAGCGATGTGAGAGACTGCTTCAGCCCTTACCCTTCTATAATCGTTGACCACACCAACCCAATCAGCTATTATTAATTTTGATTGATGATAAGTAATTACTTTGGATTCAAGGGATGACATAAAACAACGGTGCTTTTGTTGAAATGTTGCGATGTATGGCATCGGGACGGATGGCATCGGAGTGGGCCGGAGGAGAGGCAGATGTTTTTCCTCTCTTGAAAGAGTAAAGCTTTTCTATTCTCTCGAGCCAAAACAATGCGTTTGGCCTTAGAAAAGTGCAGTAATAATTATTCCCTAGAGTGAGTTATCCTGTACAACATTTGGTTCTGATAAAAGACATACATGTGAGGTCAACGGCAATTTTAAAACGAGTCGGCGCCGTTTTGAAAGTGGCATTTTGGAGACTAAACTTTATTCGATTAAAAATACAACAGGGTACCAACGTGCTTGTATCTGTAGGGCTACCATTAAGTTAGTTGTATATGCAGACAATCATTTTCAGGTTTAAGATAGGCCTAACATTAAACTAAAACACGCACTTAACCCGTGAACAACACTCGCACATGACCCCCGCATACTAGCTCGGATTTTGCTGATAGCTACTTTATTGCGGAAAAAGGTACCTACTATGACTGTGATATATGATTGTCCCACCAAGCCATCTTAAGACGAATTCACTAACTTTAAGTCGCTCTGGATAAGAGCGTCTGCTAAATTACTAAAATGTAAAATGTAATGAGCATGCATCCTAAACTAATTGCCAATTAAATGTTGAATAGTTAAAATTATGCATCGACGCTTTCAGGGTTTTGGCCACTCATTTTCTAAATACTTATACGTTTATATTAAAATCAAAATGTGCAATAATGAAAAATCACATTTCTCTTTTTTTATAAGTGTTGATTTAATCGGATATCATTTTACCGTTTATATGCCAATGCTTGATGATGATTAGCCTCTATTGAGTCCTTGGGGCGCGCGGGCACTCCAACTGGCCGTCTGATTGCATGAAGACATAAACATATCACCAACCGAGTCTGATTAGCAATGGAGTGCCAAGGGATGCTAATTATTCTTATAATTGCAAATGACTCCATTCAGCACCACCTTGCTTTGAACTATTGAAACCAGATAGCTTTCCTCTCCCGCGCGCTCCTCTCCTCTTCGTTTTTTAAAGAGTGGAGTGGACTCTGATTATATAGTCTCCAACCAGAACCTCCTCATACCTCCTCAACTTTTCTCTCCGATGTGTGATACATTCTGCATTTATGTCTAGGATTGGATTTATTCTTGTTTTCTTTCATGAGTCAGGAATCTATAGTTTATTTGATCAGTTACAACACAATTATGTCACATAATAATCAGAAATTATTGTTATTATTAGTTTCTACTGGTAAATGTCACTAAGAACGGGATGATTGACTTTCCTTGGAGCCTTAATATAACCTACATTATTGCAATTTGTATTCAAGTTGTAACATATTGCTAATATATCTTTTATTTTACAATCGAATTATTTTTCAGTGCAGGTTTAGTTTCTTTGATTTGTCTTTAGCTCCGCATGCGCTAGGCACATAGCGTAGCCTAGTTCAAGAGCCTCACTGTGACAGGTTCATTACCCAAGTCAGCATACTGTCTCCGTGTCACCACCCTCTGTCACACAGGTTCACCATTCTCCCCAAGCCGGGTTGTTGGTATTCAAAAGCATGCTACTTCTTTCCGATCCCATACAATCATACATCTGGACCTCTCCACATAATTATCAACTGGAAACGCCCACCTCACCTAAGTAGTTTTACAAAGACATTTCTGTTAAATTACACATATTGTAGAACTACTAGGCTATATTGCATTATGTTTGGTCAATGTTTAACATATATATATTTTCGTTTGTTATCCATTCAATTGTTGTCCATCCCACTATTTGCTAGATTTTAAAACATCGATAAACCTTCTTGGCAACATACACATAAAAGCTCACTGCTTATTCAATAGTCTATTCATGATTTCCGTCCATCACTGGCGTGTTGTATTTGTCTGACACTTTTTGTAATATAAGATAACCTCCTTTGCATGACAGTCTCTCATATGTATTCTCATGAAGTCTTTATAAATACATTTTTCAGTTAATGTTGAATTATTTCCAAAACGACTGAAGTCACAGCCTGCATTTACGTCCGTAAAGCCAGTGAAATCACACAACGTTCTAATCTGGGGTGGCAGGTAAACCTAGCAGTTAAGAGCGTGGGGCCAGTAACCGAAAAGTCGCTCGTTCGAATCCCATCGCCGACTTGAGCTAGGCACTTGAACCCTAATTGCTCCTCTAAATCGCTTTGGATACAAGTGACAGAGATTAAATGTAATCATTTATCTTAATTATTAATGAGAAATATTCTGACCAAGAGTGACTGAGTTATAGAGCACACTTTTTTGTTCATTTAGTATTTATTTTCTTCTAAAAAGTAGTCATTATTTCTCTACCAAATACTTAGTAGGCTATAGCTACATCCATAATTGGTTCCTTTTTGTGATAAAGCAGTGCGCATATTTTTTTTTCATATACTGACTGATCTCACTATCTTACCATATATGACAAGGTGCTAAGCCAAATAAGTCATCTATTTCTCCCTGAAGTCACGACTACGTTGGGGGAAAAAGCTCAATATGTAAATCTATTTCCTTTACTGCTTTATTTTACACTACATTATGCCCGTACACTTCAGTTCCATGATAGCACTATAAATACAAAAGTTACACCTTTCGTTGAAAAATATCTTAGAAAAAAAACACAAAGCCAGCCCTCTAATACAGTACATCTCTTTAATTTGTCATTTAAAGACCACAACACCCCCTTGTGGTGACGCGGAGTAACACGGTTCTGCTTGTAAAGCAAATTACATTTTTTCTTATGAACCAAAATAGCAATACAATGAACACAATCAATTGTAAATACATACTTTTTGACATAGATTGTTTTGCCATATATTGTACAGTACATAATGGTATCCATTTACTCACACTCTGCAATCTCAAGGATTCTGAACCCAGGAGTGGTAGTCAACTTAGTACCACAATCAGTAGGTCTGTGACGATGACCCCCCTGTGTCATTCTGCAAAACAAATATTGTCACAGACAGACTGAATTCCTAGTGTTTCCTAGTGTTTGTGCTGTAGCCTACAGTACATGCAGAGCTCTATAGTGCTGGGAGCTCTCATCATATCATACCATGTATGCCATACATCCAGTGTTTAGGGTTTATATACATCCTGGCTCTATCTCTGACTCAGTGAACGTAGTATTTGAACTACAGCAGCAGGTTGTTCTTGATGAAGGTGGGCAGGTCTAGGTGTGGCACCATCTTGTGCACGTGTCCATCTAGGTAGTTCTGTAGTGTCCAGCAAGCCAGGTGCTGTAGGGAACAAGGGGTCTGCTGCAGGGAGAACAGGGACTTATAGAACCCATTGTGTTCCTGGAGAGAGATACACACAGAACAGTCAGTTAGACAGAGTCATACTCTATGAGAACGGAATAGAACAGAATGAAATCGCTATGATCCTAGGAACTGACCGTAAACATATCTGGTGAAACATCCTCCACCCTGTCATCTGTAATCTTGAAGCGATCATATGCATTCAGAAAAACCTTGATTGTGCACGAGGAGACGGCAGTACTTCAGAACCTGAAAGATACATCATTGCATAATGAATAACACATTACTTAAAACTAAAAAACACATGTTTATAGATACCTGGTCGTGTTGAGGAATTAAACTATAGTCTACAATTTTTTTAGCTTTACTTATTTTTTAAAACCTTATCAGTCCAAATACAAAGTAAATATTCCCACATTTTATAACTCTTAAAGGCACAATGTAAATAACACATAATACCTGCATACAATTTCCTAAATTTGATCCAATTCTCTTTTTCTGATCTCCTAAGAAACAAGTCATAAGATGTCCTCACTTCATGTTGGAGTTAGGAGGTTGTGACTTGTGACTCATCGATAGAATATAAGAAATAAACTAAAGTAATTAAACACTTGGTGAGATGAACAGATTGGTCTACCCTCTGGAGGTTTAACTGGAAATTATGCAATTAGTGCTAATTAATCTCCTATTAACGCTCCCTAATTAGGAGTCAGGCATTTTGTTCCGGAGCATGTGGTGGGTTCAGTGAATAGTAGCAGACCTGGGTTCAATTACTATTTGAAATGTTTCAAATACTTTGAGTGTTTGCTTTAGCCTGACTGGGGTGCCAGGTGCACTGGGAAAGCACAGGACTTTTCTATTGGTTCCATTGCAGCAGGATAGCACAATCAAGCACAGCTAAAGCATTAGAATTATTTCTTTCAAATAGCATTTGAACCTAGGTTTGGTTCCGTGAATAGTAGTAGTTTCCGTTTCCCACAGTGAGAAGATAATTCATGTTGAGGAGAGAAATAAATTATTAATTGAACCGTTTTAGTGTTCATACTACATCATCTGTTTATTCTCAACTGTACATTCTGTTATAGTTATACCATTGGGTACATCAAGAACAATTACAAGCTGATGATTTGATTTAATTACATTTTTATGAAACATGAACCAATCTGTTTAATGTCCGGTGATTTCTACATAAATGTCTACACTATTATGAACACTTGAATGACTGATTGAATGCACAGCTAGATTAAATAATACAGTATATGTTCAAGATGTATTGGCATGTTCTTTACACATTTTCTTTTACTCCTAGTCCTACCATCAAACACTATTCCTTCTCTAGCGCCTGTGCTCTTAACTAGATAATATTCATAGAATTAATCAGAGATGATGGTGAGGAGGCCCTAAGCAGTTGCTTTTCCTGCTTACAGCAGGAGCCACTTCTGGCTCTTACTTTGGGCAGTGCTCCACGCCAAACCCTGATGGAGCTGTGGTTGAGCAGACAGCAGACCAACCTCTCTGGCTTGTGCTCCGTCTTGTAGGCCACCACCTTCAGAGGACAACAATGGAAATAAGTTGTAAAACATTTTTGTGTCATATCTTCGATTACAGTATGTGAAATACAATCTATCCACGTGTGTGGCTGAATTGTGTTTTTATACAGTACCAGTAAAAAATTGGGCACACCTACTCATTCAAGGGCTTTTTAAAATATTTAGTATTTTTTACACTGTAGAATAACAGTGAAGACATCAAAAGTATGAAATAACACATATGGAATCATGTAGCAACCAAAAAAAGTGTTAAACAAATCTAAATAGATTTTTATATTTGAAATTCTTCAAAGTAGCCACTTGATGACAGCTTTGCACACTCTTGGCATTCTCTCAACCAGCTTCATGAGGAATGCTTCTCGAACAGTCTTGAAGGAGTTCACACAAAGTTGAAGTCGGAAGTTTACATACATCTTAGCCAAATACATTTAAACTCCGTTTTTCACAATTCCTGACATTTAATCCTAGTAAAAATTCCCTATCTTAGGTCAGTTAGGATCACCACTTTATTTTAAGAATGTGAAATGTCAGAATAATAGTAGAGAGAAGGATTTATTTCAGCTTTTATTTCTTTCATCACATTCCCAGTGGGTCAGAAGTTTACATACACTCAATTAGTATTTGGTCGCATTGCCTTTAAATTGTTTAACTTGGGTCAAACGTTTTGGGAAGCCTTCCACAAGCTTCACACAATAAGTTGGGTGAATTTTGACCCATTCCTCCTGACAGAGCTCATGTAACTGAGTCAGATTTTTAGGCCTCCTTGCTCGCACACGCTTTTTCAGTTCTGCCCACAAATCTTCTATGGGATTGAGATCAGGGCTTTGTGATGACCACTCCAATACCTTGACTTTGTTGTCCTTAAGCCATTTTGCCACAACTTTGGAAGCATGCTTGGGGTCATTGTCCATATATGTTCATATACTGACTGATCTCACTATCTTACCATATATGACAAGGTGCTAAGCCAAATAAGTAATCAATTTCTCCCTGAAGTCACAACTGCTTTGGGGGAAAAGGCTCAATATGTAAATCTATTTCCTTTACTCCTTTATTTTACACTACATTACGCACGTACACTTCAGTTCCACGATAGCACTATAAATACAAAAGTTACACCTTTCGTTGAAAAATATCCTAGAAAAAAAACACAAAGCCAGCCCTCTAATACAGTACATCTCTTTAATTTGTCATTTAAAGACCACAACACCCCCTTGTGGTGAAGCGGAGTAACACGGTTCTGCTTGTAAAGCAAATTACATTTTTTCTTATGAACCAAAATAGCAATACAATGAACACAATCAATTGTAAATACATACTTTTTGACATAGATTGTTTTGCCATATATTGTACAGTACATAATGGTATCCATTTACTCACACTCTGCAATCTCAAGGATTCTGAACCCAGGAGTGGTAGTCAACTTAGTACCACAATCAGTAGGTCTGTGACGATGACCCCCCCTGTGTCATTCTGCAAAACAAATATTGTCACAGACAGACTGAATTCCTAGTGTTTCCTAGTGTTTGTGCTGTAGCCTACAGTACAAACAGAGCTCTATAGTGCTGGGAGCTCTCATCATATCATACCATGTATGCCATACATCCAGTGTTTAGGGTTTATATACATCCTGGCTCTATCTCTGACTCAGTGTACGTAGTATTTGAACTACAGCAGCAGGTTGTTCTTGATGAAGGTGGGCAGGTCTAGGTGTGGCACCATCTTGTGCACGTGTCCATCTAGGTAGTTCTGTAGTGTCCAGCAAGCCAGGTGCTGTAGGGAACAAGGGGTCTGCTTCAGGGAGAACAGGGACTTATAGAACCCATTGTGTTCCTGGAGAGAGATACACACAGAACAGTCAGTTAGACAGTCATACTCTATGAGAACAGAATAGAACAGAATGAAATCGCTATGATCCTAGGAACTGATCGTAAACATATCTGGTGAAACATCCTCCACCCTGTCATCTGTAATCTTGAGGCGATCATATGCATTCAGAAAAACCTTGATTGTGCACGAGGAGATGGCAGTACTTCAGAACCTGAAAGATACATCATTGCATAATGAATATCACATTACTTAAAACTAAAAAACACATGTTTATAGATACCTGGTCGTGTTAAGCCATGTTGCCACAACTTTGGAAGTATGCTTGGGGTCATTGTCCATTTGGAAGACCCATATGCGACCAAGCTTTAACTGCCTGACTGATGTCTTGAGATGTTGCTTCAATATACCCACTTAATTATCCTTCCTCATGATGCCTTCTATTTTGTGATGTGCATCAGTCCCTCCTGCAGCAAAGCACCCCCATAACATGATGTTGCCACCCCCATGTTTAACGGTTGGGATGGTGTTCTTCAGATTGCCCTTTTTCCTCCAAACATAACGATGGTGATTATGGCCAAACAGTTCTATTTTTGTTTCATTAGACCAGAGAACATTTCTTCAAAAAGTACGATCTTTGTCCCCATGTGCAGTTGCAAACCGTAGTCTGGCTTTTTTTATGGCGGTTTTGGAGCAGTGGCTTCTTCCTTGCTGAGCGGCCTTTCAGGTTATGTCGATATTGGTTTTACTGTGGATATAGATACTTTTGTACCTATTTCCTCCAGCATCTTCACAAGGTCCTTTGCTGTTGTTCTGGGATTGATTTGCACTTTTCGCACCAAAGTACGTCCATCTCTAGGAGACAGAACTCGTCTCCTTCCTGAGCGGAATGATGGCTGCGTGCTCCCATGCTGTTTATAGAGATGAACGTGGTACCTTCAGGCATTTGGAAATTGCTCCCAAGGGTAAACCAGACTTGTGGAGGTCCGCAATTTTTTTTCTGAGGTCTTGGCTGATGTCTTTTGATTTTCCCATGATGTCAAGCAAAGAGGCACTGAGTTTGAAGGTAGGCCTTACATTCACAGGTACACATCCAATTGATTCAAATGATGTCAATTAGCCTATCAGAAGCCATGACATAATTTTATGGAATTTACCAAGCTGTTTAAAGGCACAGTCAACTTAGTGAATGTAAACTTCTGACCCACTGGAATTGTGATACAGTGAATTATAAGGGAAATAATCTGTCTGTAAACAATTGTTGGAAAAATTACTTGTGTCATGAACAAAGTAGATGTCCTAACCGACTTGCCAAAACTACAGTTTGTTAACAAGAAATTTGTGGAGAGGTAGAAAAATGAGTTTTTAATGACTCCAATTTAAGTGTATGTAAACTTCTGACTTCAACTGTATGCTGAGAACTTGTTGGCTGCTTTTCCTTCACTCTGCAGTCCAACTCATCCCAAACCATCTCAATTGGGTTGAGGTCAGGTGATTGTGGAGGCCAGGTCATCTGATGCAGCACTCCATCACTCTCCTTGGTCAAATAGCCCTTACACAGCCTGGAGGTGTGTTTTGGGTCACTGTCCTGTTGAAAAAGAAATGATAGTCCCACTAAGCGCAAACCAGATGGGATGGCGTATCACTGCATAATGCTGTGGTATCCATGCTGGTTAAGTGTGCCTTGAATTCTAAATACATCACAGTCAGTGTCATCAACAAAGCACCCCCACTCCATCACACCTCCTTCTCCATGCTTTACGGTGGGAACCACACATGCAGAGATCATCCGTTCACCTACTCTGCGTCTCACAAAGACAAGGCGGTTGGAACCAGAAATCTCAAATTTGGACTCATCAGACCAAAGGACAGATTTCTACCGATCTAATGTCCATTGCTCATGTTTCTTGGCCCAAGCAAGTCTCTTCTTATTATTGGTGTTCTTTAGTAGTAGTTTCTTTGCAGCAATTCAACCATGAAGGCCTGATTCACACATACTCGTGAATCATTGTTTGATGTTGAGATGTGTCTATTCTTGAACTCTGTGAATAATTTATTTGGACTGCAATCTGGTGCAGTTAACTCTCATGAACTTATCCTCTGCAGCAGAGGTAACTCTGGGTCTTTTTTTCCATGTGGCAGTCCTCATGAGAGCCAATTCCATCATAGAGCTTGATGGTTTTTGCAACTGCACTTGAAGAAACTTTCAAAGTTCTTGACATTTTCCAGATTGACTGACCTTCTTAAAGTAATGATGGAGAATCTCAAATATAAAATATATTTTGATTTGTTTAACACTTTTTTGGTTACTACATGATTCCATGTGTTTTTTCATAGTTTTGATGTCTTCACTATTCTACAATGTAGAAAATAGTAAAATAAAGAAAAACCCTGGAATGAGTAGGTTTGAGCGATAGCCCTTGTTGCCACGGACACAGTAGTATTTTTTCTAAGCCTTTGTGACGTAGGATGTGAAATCTGAAACAATTTGAAGCTGGGATGTCCCTCCTAACATTTAATTTGATCTTCCGACCGTCCAACTCTTGACTGAACCCTACATCACAGCCCCGGACAAAGCTCGTGCCTGCAATCGTTACATAGTAGCGCAACAGGAGAGTTGTTTCATTACGGTACATTCAGAGATCGATTGAAAGCCATGGATCTAAAATAATTAATAGATGTTAAACAAAAAACACATTAATATGAGACGAAAGGAGAGTTCCTAACGAGTTCAGGAAGCCATGTTAGAGCTCTGTGAGACATTCACAGCACTGGAGGCAAACGTTTTGATCAAGAGAGACCTTAAGAAAAAGTGAAATCTTATAGTTAGTCGTTTTAAAATTTGATTATGCTATATTTAGAAAGCATCAGTCATTTGAAGCCTTATTCATAGTTTTGTGAATAGGAAACACGAAAATATTTAATATTTTCATATTTATATCATATTTGTACTATGTATTTGAGCTTGTGTGCGTAAAAGTAACTACATTTCAGCAATTTATAACAAAAATGACCAGAAATTAGAGATTTCAACCTTTGAGAATGTAGCATTACTAGTTATTGTTTATGGTCCTCTCATGGGGATTAGATAGATGACATTTTGGACTATATTTAACTGGATAAAGTGTAGCCTGGGCTGCGGCGAGCACATCATTGCGTAACTTAAGTTGTAAGAGGAGTATCAACTGACTGGTTCATTTTGGGTTTTGTTTGTTGTTTCTATGTAGCAGTAATGTTGGTTTCTTTCTCCTGAGGTAAATGCTGTGCTGTTCTGAAGCCTGTTTGTTCACAGGAGGCTATTTCAGGGAGGCACAACAGTGACGTTATGTGATATTTTGTATGACCCAGCAAAGCCTGGCACAGCAGCCAAATTACTTCTATGTCACATGTAATTTGAGGTGCAGTTAACTCTAATGAATCTATCCTCTGCAGCAGAGGTAACTCTGGGTCTTCCTTTCCTGTGGCGGTCCTCATGAGAGCCAGTTTCATCATAGTGCTCAATGTTGTTTTGCGATTGCACTTGAAGAACCTTTTCCGGATTGACTGTCCTTCATGTCATAAAGTAATGATGGACTGTCCTTTCTCTTTGCTTATTTGTGCTGTTCTTGCCATAATATGGAATTGGTCTTTTAGAAAATAAGGCTATCTTCTGTATACCACCCCTACATTGTCAGAACTCAACTGATTGTATATAAAGCATTAAGAATGAAAGAAATTCCACAAATTAACTTTTAACAAGGCACACCTGTTAATTGAAATGCATTCCAGAAGCTGGTTGAGAGAATGCCAAGTATGTGCAAAGCTGTCATCAAGGCAAAGTGTGGCAACTTTGAAGAATCTCAAATATAAAATATATTTATATTTTTTTAACACTTTTTTAGTTGCTTCATGGTTCCATGTGTGTTATTTCATAGTTTTGATGTCTTCACTATTATTCTACAATGTAGAAAATAGTAAAATAAAGACAACCCCTGGAATGAGTAGGTGTGTCTAAAACTTTTGACTGGTACTGTACATACAGTACATTCGGGAACTATTCAGACCGCTTTACTTTTTCCACATTTTTTTTACGTTACAGCCTTATTCTAAAATTGATCAAATTGTTCTCCCCCCCTCATCAATTTGCAAACAATATCCCACAATGACAAAGCAAAATGTAATAAAATGTTTTTTCTTTTGCTAATTTATTACAAATAAAAAACGGAAATATCTTATTTACATACGTATTCAGACCCAATAACAAAGCAAAATTACATTTGTAACAATTTTCTTTTGCTAATTTATTAAAAATAAAAAACTGAAATACATTATTTACATAAGTATTCAGACTCTTCGCTATAAGACTCGACATTGAGCTCAGGTGCATCCTGTTTCCATTGACCATCCTTGAGATGTTTCTACAACTTGATTGGAGCCCACCTGTCGGAAATTAAATTGATTGGACATGATTTGGAAAGGTACATACCTGTCTATATAAGGTCTCACAGTTGACAGTGCATGTCAGAGCAAAAACCAAGCCATGAGGTCAACAGAATTGCCCGTAGAGCTCAGAGACAGGATTGTGTCGAGGCATTGATCTGGGGAAGATTACAAAAACATTTCTGCAGCATTGAAGGTCCCCAAGAATACAGGGGCCTCCATTACTCTTAAATGGAAGAAGTTTGGAACCACCAAAAGAGCTGGCCGCCCGGCCAAACTGAGCAATCGGGGGAGAAGGGCCTTGGCCAGGGAGGTGACCAAGAACCCAATGGTCACTCTGACAGAGCTCTAGAAGTCTTCTGTGGAGATGGGATAACCTTCCAGAAGGACAACCATTTAGGCCTTTATGGTAGAGTGGCCAGACAGAAACCACTCTTTAGTAAAAGGCACGACAGCCCGCTTGGATTTTGCCAAAAGGCACCTAAAAGATTCTCTGTTCTGAGGAAACCAAGATTGAACTCTTTGGCCTGACGTCTGGAGGAAACCTGGCACCATCCCTATGGTGAAGCATGGTGGCGCATCATGCTGGGAGGATTTTTTTCAATGCCAGGGACTGGGAGACTAGTCAGGATCGAGGGAAAGATGAATGGAGCAAAGTACAGAGAGTTCCTTGATGAAAACCTGCTCCAGAGCGCTCAGGACCTTCCAACAGGACAACGATCCTAAGCACACAGAAAAGATAACGCAGGAGTGGCTTCGAGACAAGTCTCTGAATGTCTTTGTGTGGCCCAGCCAGAGCCCGGACTTGAACCCGATCGAACATCTGTGGAGAGACCTGAAAATAGCTTTGCAGCAACGCTCCCCATCCAACCTGACAGAGCTTGAGAGGATCTGCAGAGAAGAATTGGAGAAACCCGAGAAAACTTGTAGTGTCATACTTAAGAAGACTTGAGGCTGTAATCGCTGCCAAAGGTGTTTCAACAAAGTACTGAATAAAGGGTCTGAATAATCATGTAAATGTGATAGCAGTTTTTTATTTTGAATAAATTAGCAAAAATGTCTAAAAATCAGTTTTTACTTTGTCATTATGGGGTATTGTGTGTAGATTGATGAGAAAAAAACATATTGAATCAATTTTAGAATAAGGCTGTAACCTAACAAAATGTGGAAAAGGGGTCTGAATACTTTCCGAAGGCACTGTATACAGTGGCAACCTGTCATTCAGGGCAGGGGTTTTGAGCCTCACCTATATTTGTTTGCCCGTTTTGCATGTTATTTTGGCATTAATACGTGTGACATATACGTTTGCAAACAATGTAATTTTTTTTATAAATCAATAATTGAGTTTATAAAGCCGCATACAAACTTGGTTTATTTTTTCTTTCTTGAGTAAGGCAGCTCCAAAATGCATATGTTTTAGCCTAGCTCAGTGCTTTCTGTGGTGGTGGGGCAGCTAGCGGAAAATACGGAGCGTAGGGGTTGGTAATGTTCTCTAGTTGCGCCGTGATTGGCTCAGTGTTCTGTCACTCATGGTGACATTAAGTCACTGCGAAATCTAAGGGGAGAGCTTGAAAATTCAAGCTAGTAGTGCACCTTGGGTGCTGCCATAGAGTTACATTAGAAGTGCCTATCCAAGAAGGCTCAAGGTCATTGGCCACAGATAAAATGACGTCAAATCACGCCATATCTACAGTAGCTTTAATTGGACTGATCATGTCACCATCATACTTTCAAAATCTTAGCTAGCAAGCTAGCAGTCATCATAATGAATCAAGTCAACAATCTGCTGACAACGATAGACAGCTGTCCCTGATTGATAACCCTACCAAAACATAGAAATACAAATAATATAACATATAATACCCAACCCAAATCACACCCTGACCAAACCAAATAGAGACATAAAAAGGATTTCTAAGGTCAGGGCGTGACAGTACCCCCCCACCCCAAAGGTGCGGACTCCATCCTCAAAACCTGAACCTACAGGGGAGGGTCTGGGTGGGCATCTATCCGCGGTGGTGGCTCAGGTGCGGGACGCAGACCCCGCTCCACCACTGGCTCACTCGTCGTGGGCCCCGGACTGAGCAAACTCGCCGCGGGTCTCAGACTGGAGGCCGTCGCTGGAGGCTCCGGACTGGAGGCCGTCGCTGGAGGCTCCGGACTGGAGGCCGTCGTTGGAGGCTTCGTGCCATGACTACTCACTGGAGGCTTCGTGCCATGGATCATCACTCGAGGATTCTTGCCATGGATCATCACTGGATGCTTCGTGCCATGGATCATCACTGGAGGCTTCGTGCCATGGATCATCACTGGAGGCTTCGTGCCATGGATCATCACTGGAGGCTTCGTGCCGTGGATCATCACTGGAGGCTTCGTGCCGTGGATCATCACTGGAGGCTTCGTGCCGTGGATCATCACTGGAGGCTTCGTGCCGTGGATCATCACTGGAGGCATCGTGCCATGGATCATCACTGGAGGCTTCGTGCCATGGATCATCACTGGAGGCTTCGTGCCATGGATCATCACTGGAGGCTTCGTGCCATGGATCATCACTGGAGGCTTTTTGCCATGGATCACTGGAGTGGAGAGACACACAGGAGGCCTGGCTCTGGGCAAGCACAGGACTCACCAGGCTGGGGAGACATACAAGAGGCTTAGTTCTAGGCGCAGGACTCACCAGGCTGGGGAGACATACAGGAGGCTTAGTACTTGGCTGAGGCACCGGATACACTGGGCCGTGGAGGCGCACTGGCGGTCTCGAGCGCAGAGCTAGCACAACCCGTTCTGGCTGGATGCCCGCTTCCACCCGGCAAATGCGGGAAGCTGGCACAGAGCACACCGGCCTGCGAATCCTCAACCGAGACAACGTGCGCATCACCCTATAGCACGGTGCCTGACCAGTCACATGCTCGCCACGGTAAGCACGAGGAGTTGGCTCAGGTCTCCAACCGGACTCAGCCAATCTCCTTGTGTGCCCCCCCAATTTTTTTGGGGGGGGAGTGGCCTCCCGGTCTTTAGTGCCAGCCGTGACCCTGTGTAATCCTGAGCCCTCTCTCTCGCTGCCTCCGCCTTCCTCTCTGCTTCCAGCTGCTCCCACGGCAGGCGATCCTTTCCCGCCAGGATCTCCTCCCATGTCCAGGATCCTTTGCCATTTAGGATGTCCTCCCATGTCCAGTCCTCCTGAACCCGCTGCTCCTCCCTACCATGCTGCTTGGTCCGTTTGCTGTGGGAAGTTCTGTCACGGCTGTTGAAGGAAGTGGACCAAGGTGCAGCGTGGTGAGCGTGCATACTCTTTTTAATAGAAAAGACGCTGAACAAAACACTACAAAACAAACTGTGAAGCTAAAGGCAATGTGCCATAAACAAAGTCAACTTCCCACAAAGACAGGTGGGAAAAGGGCTACCTAAGTATGGTTCTCAATCAGAGACAACGATAGACAGCTGTCCCTGATTGAGAACCCTTCCCGGCCAAAACATAGAAATACAAATAATAGATCATAGAGCACCCCCCCTCAGAAGATCCCACAGGTGAAGAAGCCGGATGTGGAGGTCCTGGGGTGTCGTGATAACATGTGGTCTGCGGTTGGACGTGCTGCCAAATTCTCTAAAATGACGTTGGAGGCGACGCGACTTATGGTAGAGAAATTAACATTCAATTCTCTGGCAACAGCGCTGGTGGACATTCCTGCAGTCAGCATGCCAATTGCACACTCCCTCAAAATTTGAGACGTCTGTGGCATTGTGTTGTGTGACACTAACAGAGATTCACTAACAGAGATTTAAACAATTTTTTGCACCAACTTTGAGAGAAATAAGCTTTACAACACTTTACATGTTGCGTTTATATTTTTGTTCAGTATATAAATAATGGCTATAAATTGCCATTTGAAACTGCCATGATGAGTTGCATTTGATCACGGGCTTATAAGCAATACAAACAGGCCAAGGGCTACATCCATGGCTTATGGACTTTGAAAGTGTCGATCAGTAAAAAACTACATCAGTTGGTATTGGTGCAATGTTCAGACTACAATGCAATTTCCTAGTTAAGCTTATTGAACAAATGCACTCTAATTCTTTCACACACAAAATGGTTTTGTATTCATTGTGATAGATAAAGAAAACCCCTCATCAACAATCACTGTCTCAAGTCTAGAGCAAGGAAACCAATTATCATGATGACAGTTCCATTACTGCTGATAGATGTCAATCACTGAAATTACCTCAGACATACGTCATTATTATGACATACAGTATAACTAATATGTCACGGTGTGACATACCTTATGTTAACTTTGGTGAGTTAACTACAAGGTTCAATGTAATTATTTTTGCAATATTTGAATAAGACCATATGGCTTACCTTCTCACCTGGACAGCCCGTGCATGTCCCCTCCCTGAGGCTCAATGATCAGATTTGACGTGATGCCCCAGGGGAAGAAGGGCTGCACAGCGTGCCCATCCCCCGGGTAGAGAGGATTCTGTTTGACCAAGTCATGGCACACAGCTGGGGGTCTAACGTAGGTGCGGGATCTATCCTGTCCCTGGCCTCTTTTTTCAGCATGTAACCGTTGAGATGGTGGCTGGCCAGCTGCTTCTTGTACTTGTGTAACTCCAGCAGGTCCTCATCCAGCTGGAGGGAACACAAGGCCGTGGGGGTGAAGACAAAACTTCCTCCTCCCTACATGTTGAATGAATGAATGACTGGTTGGCTTCACGCTCAGGATAGGACTGTGGGGTGTAGGAAACTGAGTAAGGGTAGTTTCTCAAGTCTGGTAGACTTGAGACTTGTTTTGGTCTCTCTCTGTCACCTCTCTGTTTCTCTCTCCCTTTATGTTATGGTCTCGTGCCTACTTTCTGCCTCCCAGCTGTTCAGTTGAGTTGTTTTGATATCTTATAAGAGAGCCTCCCTGCAGCATGAGCAGAAGGGTTATTTTTACCCATCCCTCACATGGAAACTTTGTTTCCCCTGGTAGACACCAGCCAAAGGGTCAACCATGTCACCACTGCTGTTCTGTGTCAAAAGACTCTCAAAATAAGAAACTGTTTGAACCAGTGTGTTATGGGTAACATCTACGATTTGAGCCACAATATCATATACGATTTTAAAGGTAATAAAATCACATTTGTGTATTTTCATTGGTTAGTATTACTGTTGCAGGGCAAAGCCCCTTTGTGTTTTGACCCAGTGGCTGGGCTTACACCACACACTACAATAACAGATAGGGTGAAAATAACACATGGTCAAGTACCTTCTTTCTACATGGGACTCAATGGATGGTGAACTCATCCCCATAGCAACCAGCAGGGTCTTTTAGTTCACTGTAGTGAATCTACTGCAAATGCAAAACCTTACTCCAGTGCTATACTGTATCTAACAGTTTATTCTAATGACACAAGTAATGTCACAACAAGTGACATGCAACAGACATATTACATGTCAGCTTTGGTGATATAACTACAATGGTTAAATGGCACTATTTTGACATTTACTGTATGACTAATAAGATCATGTTGAAATACTCATTGACTTCTTCTGCTTTGTATTTGATCAGGGATCCATCCATTCACCCCAAAGCAAAATGACAAGATACAATCACTAACTCTATAGTGGCATAGTTGGTGAAAGGTTTGTAAAAATGTGTATTTTAGCCCACTATATTTGTGGCCATGAACACTCTCTGTATCCACATGGCTTCTACATTTAAAGAACATTAGGCTGAACGAGTGGCTTGGACACCGCTGATTCACTCAACCCCATGGGTAGTAGTGTTATGATGGTAGAGGGACAGCACACAATTAAGCCTCTTAAAGTCTACTCAGTACTCAGTACATCTGACACACATTTCCTTTGAAGGATAAACCTTCAATTTCCCAGACTGGAATACACTGTGCTTGCCCATCATTAACACGTAGGGCTACTTACTGTACCTTTAGGTTTTTAATAGTAAAGGTGGGTTTATTTGAGTGGCAGGTGTGCTTAGTGGAGTGAAATCTAAAGATAATTTTTAACTACCACAGATATTTTGAAATTATAGTTAAAATAATTAGCATTTAATTGTTCTAGCAGCCTGGGGTTTGTTTGGCAGTTTACATTATTATGTCTGTGTATAGATTATAGTGGTTTGTTGGGTTCTCTGCAATTGCTGACTGCTTGTGTGTTAGAGAGAAAAATAGATTTATACTAATCTGAATTGCACTAGTACTTGTGGAAGAACTCATGATGGTATTTTGGAGTACCTTTTCTTCTCATTCTCTTTTCTATCAGAAAACATTGACTCACATTCGCATCTTATACTATACCTTAATGACAAGTCTGGTATATGGAAATCAATGCCATTTGTTTCATGTTACAGTTTGGGGGTAATAGATGGCACATTAAACTGAAGGCGTCTCTAAGAGTTTTGACTTTGCAAACACACATTACTAGAGAGAGACTGGGAATATTGTTTTCTGCTGCTGGAGTGGAGTACATCCTTTTAAATGATACCCATAATGAGTTTATAATATGCATCTGGGCTACCTCCTCTCTACTTTGATGTCTTCCAAATGGCCCGGGTGTCATCAGCAAAACATGTAGGCACTTTCCCGCCTCATTGACTCCCAAATGTATTTTAAATATCATTCCTGGTAACGCAATTATTTAAAACGCTGAACTAAACACTTACTAATGGGGAAAAAGACAGTGACTTCGATAAATTCATTTCTCAAATGGTGGGCATTCTTTTTTTCTGTGGGGGACGACAGAAACACGTGGTAACCCTCCCTGCCCTTATAGCCCCCCTGTGGACATTCTAAATATTTTGACTTCCTCACTGTTTTTTATCAGTAGATATCTATACGGGGCTTCTGCATTGTGGTCAACCTCCTCAAAATGACAGAGACTGGACATATTGAAAACAGCTAATGACCTAATGTGTCTCTGGCTCGCTTCATTTATGCAATTAGTTCCCTCTGATTACCAGGCTCTTAATGCTGTTTTGAGTACTACTAACACTGGAATCATGCCGTTACACAGTGGAGGGAATTAAACTAGCTATAGCCTCCCGATAGTATGGTCATGAGAACATAATGGAAAGTACACAGTAGTTACAGAAATATTATACTGAACAAAAATATAAATGCAACATGTGAAGTGTTGGTCCCAAAAGATGAAATAAAAGATCCCAGAAATGTTCCATATGCAGAAAAAGCTTATTTCTCTCAAATTTTCACAAATTTGTTTACATCCTTGTTAGTGAGCATTTTTTCTTTGCCAAGATAATCCATGCACATAAACAGCATGATCATTACACTGGTGTACCTTGTGCTGGGGACAATAAAATGCCACTCTAAAATGTGCAGTTTTGTCACAACACAATGCCACATATGTCTCAAGTTGAGGGAGCGTGCACAACACAATTGGTGTACTGACTGCAGCAATGTCCACCAGAGTTGTTGCCAGAGAATTGAATTAGATTTTTTATTTAACTAGGCAAGTCAGTTAAGAACAAATTCTTATTTTCAATGACTGCCTAGGAACAGTGGATTAACTGCCTTGTTCAGGGGCAGAACGACAGATTTTTACCTTGTCAGCTCGGGGATTCGATCTTGCAACCTTTCGGTTACTCGTCCAACACTAACCACTAGGCTGTCACCTCCAACATTGTTTTAGAGAATTTGGCAGTGCGTCCAACCGGCCTCACAACCACAGACCACGTGTAACAACCCCAGCCCTGGACCTCCACATCCGGCTTCTTCACCTGCGGGATCGTCTGAGACCAGCCACCTGGACAGCTAATGAAACTGAGGAGTATTTATTTCTGTAATAAAGCCCACCGTAAGGAAAGTCATTAGTAATGAAAGTGGAACAAAAGACATTACCACTGTGAATGGAAAATAAGTCATGGTTGGTTACTATATACTTAAAAATGAAGGTGTTACTAGTGGTTTACATTTTTTTGTAGTAGCATCTTAAAATGATTTACAAAATAAATATGATTGTAAAAAGAAAAGCAAAGGAACCCTTGATCCATATAATTCTGGAATGCAGTTCAATTATGGAACAACTCTTCCCTATAGCAATCCGTAAACCAACTTACCCACCACTTGATATCCAACTTCTTCCCAAAAGAATTACTTATATAAAAAGCATGTGTCCAAACCTTTCTGGATACTAACGTATCTTGTAACAGGCCACAGCCCACCAGATAATAACAGCAGAAACACTGCTGATTTATGAAACATGAATGGACAAAAAGTCCAAAGATGGCACAAAATATAGAAATGTAAGAGTGTGTATTGGGTACGGAGTTATGGTTGGTATTTGATGTTGTTTGAAGGTCTACATGGACAACTGCACATTTTAGTGTGGCCTTTTATTGTCCTCAGCACATGGTGCACCTCTGTAATTATCACACTGTTTAATCAGCTTCTTGATATGCCGCACCTGTCAGGTGGATGGATTATCTTGGCAAAGGAGAAATGCTCACTAACAGGGATGTAAACAAATGTGTGCACAAAATGTGAGAGAAATAATATTTGTGTGTCTATGGAAAACTTCTGGGATCTTTTATTTCAGCTTATGAAACATGGGACCAACACTTTACATGTTGCATTTCTATTTTTGTTCAGTATAGATTAGCATTCCTGAAACATTATTTTGTTGAAATATAATTAGCCTAATTTCTCAGTTCATATTGATTGCATCGAAATTGTACATTTAAATGTATAGGATTCAAATAATATTCAATAAATATATTACCCAACATTCGATTTGGATCAAACTTCTTCCTACCAATGAGTAAGATATTTTTTGTTGTTGTTGTCAAGAGCCACCTATGGACCCCCACACCCCATGTCAATCCCACCCCAACAACCAGTATACAGTATCAGTTCTCTATGTTTGAGTATGAAGCTGTGGCTTGGAGTATTGCTTCTCCATACTATGTCATGTATTCCCTGTGAATCTGGTCATTAGTAATTGAAGTCGCTTGCATTATTTACCATGAAGTAGTGTGTACCAGATTGACCATTAGATGCCACTGTTCCTGCTATACCGCTACACTTACACATTTTTGCAGTCTCGTATGTTTTTTTCAATAGATCACAACATTTCCTTTGCAAATTTGGGTAGAAAACCAATAGATTTGGCTCATTTCTAAAATAAATTGTATAGTAATCCTCACAATTCAAGCCAGTACTCCATGAAAGCAATTCAGTCTGTCCTTCTCTTAGCAACCTAATGCTTATACCCTTATACCCCGTTGGTGGATTTCTGTAATTTTTTTATTCCTCTTGTCTTACTCAATGGTAGGAAGAACTTTGGTCCAAATCAGATTTTGGGTACTATATTAATTTAATATTATCTGAATCCTATCAATTAAAATGGCCAATTTGGGTGCAATCAATTAGGTTAATTTCTCAGAGATAAAATACAATAATGTTTCAGGAATGCCAATCTTGATGTTTCTAACTACAGAAACAACTTCAGAACAATCTGAGATGGTGGGTGTCCTGGCTTGCTGAAATTACATGGAATGACTCATTGTGAACCTGTGGTTTTTGACAGTCGTCAGATCACTCATCTAAAAGACCTATTTAGTCATAAGTGGTGACCATGGAAACAGGGCGGGGAACAAGGGTCTAATTGGGCCCTTTAACAGGTTATTATAGTGGAGTTATACACTGCTCAAAAAAATAAATGGAACACTTAAACAACACAATGTAACTCCAAGTCAATCACACTTCTGTGAAATCAAACTGTCCACTTAGGAAGCAACACTGATTGACAATACATTTCACATGCTGTTGTGCAAATGGAATAGACAACAGGTGGAAATTATAGGCATTTAGCAAGACACCCCCAATAAAGGAGTGGTTCTGCAGGTGGGGACCACAGACCACTTCTCAGTTCCTATGCTTCCTGGCTGATGTTTTGGTCACTTTTGAATGCTGGCGGTGCTTTCACTCTAGTGGTAGCATGAGACGGAGTCTACAACCCACAGAAGTGGCTCAGGTAGTGCAGCTCATCCAGGATGGCACATCAATGCGAGATGTGGCAAGAAGGTTTGCTGTGTCTGTCAGCGTAGTGTCCAGAGCATGGAGGCGCTACCAGGAGACAGGCCAGTACATCAGGAGACGTGGAGGAGGCCGTAGGAGGGCAACAACCCAGCAGCAGGACCGCTACCTCCGCCTTTGTGCAAGGAGGAGCAGGAGGAGCACTGCCAGAGCCCTGCAAAATGACCTCCAGCAGGCCACAAATGTGCATGTGTCTGCTCAAATGGTCAGAAACAGACTCCATGAGGGTGGTATGAGGGCCTGACGTCCACAGGTGGGGGTTGTGCTTACAGCCCAACACCGTGCAGGACGTTTGGCATTTGCCAGAGAACACCAAGATTGGCAAATTCGCACCTGGCGCCCTGTGCTCTTCACAGATGAAAGCAGGTTCACACTGAGCACATGTGACAGACGTGACAGTCTGGAGACGCCGTGGAGAACGTTCTGCTGCCTGCAACATCCTCCAGCATGACCGGTTTGGCGGTGGGTCAGTCATGGTGTGGGGTGGCATTTCTTTGGGGGGCCGCACAGCCCTCCATGTGCTCGCCAGAGGTAGCCTGACTGCCATTAGGTACCGAGATGAGATCCTCAGACCCCTTGTGAGACCATATGCTGGTGCGGTTGGCCCTGGGTTCCTCCTAATGCAAGACAATGCTGGACCTCATGTGGCTGGAGTGTGTCAGCAGTTCCTGCAAGAGGAAGGCATTGATGCTATGGACTGGCCCGCCCGTTCCCCAGACCTGAATCCAATTGAGCACATCTGGGACATCATGTCTCGCTCCATCCACCAACGCCACGTTGCACCACAGACTGTCCAGGAGTTGGCGGATGCTTTAGTCCAGGTCTGGGAGGAGATCTCTCAGGAGACCATCCGCCACCTCATCAGGAGCATGCCCAGGCGTTGTAGGGAGGTCATACAGGCACGTGGAGGCCACACACACTACTGAGCCTCATTTTGACTTGGTTTAAGGACATTACATCAAAGTTGGATCAGCCTGTAGTGTGGTTTTCCACTTTTTGAGTGTGACTCCAAATCCAGACCTCCATGGGTTGATAAATGTGATTTCCATTGATCATTTTTGTGTGATTTTGTTGTCAGCACATTCAACTATGTAAAGAAAAAAGTATTTAATAAGAATATTTCATTCATTCAGATCTAGGATGTGTTATTTTAGTGTTCCCTTTATTTTTTTGAGCAGTGTATATTTCTATTCCTATATACAATTACCAATAACCTGGCACTTCCCATGTGCACTTTCACTTTATTATAGAGTTCCTATTGTGCCATTGTAGCCTAGGCATATAATGCATTTGGATCACTATGTGACACACTATATACCTCCCTCCGCGTAAGCTCTTCTTTGAGGGGCCATTATGGGTCACAAATGCCTGGAGATGACAACAAAGGCAGGGATGTCCATCGAAGTCCTTAAAGAAGAGCCTAAACAGAGACATGCCGGATGCAGTCCAACCAACCTCGGTCCCTATCTCATCACTTTGCTGCTAGAAACGTTAGGGGGAACAAAAATGAATTTGAATTGTTGGTTGATGGAAGCTCTGTACCATTCTGTGAAGGCATGATTACTTTCACCCCCTTCTAAACCCTAAACCCACTACCTAGCCTAGGCCCTGTAATGTATAGTGTGTCGTTACGGATTCCAATTGTCTCCTATAACGACCTGATTGCCATGCACGCAAATAGCCCCTGCTTCATTATGACAATTGAGAGGTTCATATTTCAACCTAATAGTCCCTCTATAACTTTAACCATATATCACAACCTCATTTCATTGCAAGTGCAGTTAATACATGCTTCCCCGCCAAGTGGAACATTTTCTAATGATGCAGCTCTCTCTCGCACCAAAACAAGGCAGGCGAGCCCGGTGCTTCTGCATCAGTCACTAATGTATCCATCCATAATGTGTTTATAACACTCCCTAAAGGAGACAGCAATGGGTACAAAGAGGTGGAGAGTGAGGAAAAGTCCAGGGCTGGAGTAAGGATCTTAAGGGGTTAGGGAGGGAGGGAGGGGGGGGGGGGGGGGGTTGTTATACCCAGGCAGTCGCACAAATGGCTATAATGATAATTTACAAAAACACTACTGGCCATGCTAGCTATTATTGATAGCATCAGATCACACCCGTGGTAATAGGTCCATAGATGTCATTAGCAATACATCAGGAAAAAACATATGAGATGGATACCATGAGTGTGACAGAGGGGAGAAGGAACTGTCTGGTATACAAGCCCATTAACAATGAATGCTGCTTGACTTTCTGGGCTGTTGATAAGGGTAATTGTTATTTTATATAAATAACCCATAGAAGTATGTCAGGATGTAAACATTATCCTAATTTCCTCCTAATTAGACTTCATTAGTGTTATTATGCAGTAATCAAAGACTATTCAGCAAATTCACATCTTATGATTATAGTCTAGATGTGCAATGTTTAATTTGAAAATGTAAGCATAAGGCTGTATCCCTTGCATTCCCTTTGGATGGTCTTCCACTTTCAAAGTCAGCTCAGAAAAGGCCTACTTGGGCTGCGTTTAGACAGGTAAACCAATTCTGATCTTTTTATTCACTAATTGGTCTTTCGACCAATCAGAGCTTTTGCCAATAATTGGGTTAAAAATCAGAATTGGGATGCCTGTGTAAACACTTAGCCATTTGGATGGTTTATGACATGCCTAAACTATTGATTTCCCCCCCCTACCAGTCCACTCTAATCAAGCACTGACTTAGACCTAAGACACCAGGTGTGTGTAATTCAGGTTAAACAGAAACCAACAGGTTACAGACTTCATAGTGTATGAGTTAAATACCCCTGCTATAGCGCTTTAATAAATTGCCCTCTATATTGGGGCAAAAAGGACTGGTGTAGCACTAGGGGGGGGGGGGGGGGGGGGGGGGAAAAAAAAATCTAAATTGGGAGGGAACCCTGCTCTAGATTATCTTTTACCAGAACATCTGCACATGCTATGCTGTATCTTACAGTTTTTGTAACATAGTATAGCATTAACTTGCAAGACTCCATTTATACTTAATATAGCTTGAGCAAAACAGCCACCTGCACTTACAGCTTATTTACATTAGATAGCCCAAGTATTAGATATGTGCAGATACATAATTGAGAGTATTCATGTTCTGACTGAAAATTACAGCAAAATATAACTAGAGTAATGTTCCCATCTAGTGGCAAAAAATGAAAATTGCAGAAACATTTAATCATGGGAAACCCCCCCAAAAATCAATTTAGTGCATTTATTTTCCAAAAATAATGATTCAACTTATACTTAGTGGTGCATCCATAGCCTTAATTGCATTCTTGCAGCATTTGATGCACTCATTTTCTACTTTGAACTAGTGTATTTGGTGACAGCTTTGGTGCCCTCTGACACGGCGTGCTTGGCCAGCTCTCCAGGTAGCAAGAGTCGGACTGCGGTCTGTACCTCTCGGCTGGTGATGGTTGAGCGTTTGTTGTACTGGGTCAGACGAGATGCCTCAGTTGCAATGCGCTCAAACACATCGTTGACGAAGGAATTCATTATGCTCATTGCTCTGCTGGAGATGCCAGTGTCAGGATGGACCTAGAGACAAAGAACACATGTCATCAAGTTGAAAACTAGAGCAAGTAGTTAGTGCTGGGGGGGGGGGGGGGGGGGGGGGGGTGCCTAAGCTGACATATATTGAAATGTTTTAAGGTCATACCATGGATCATTTAGACAGATTTGGAATTTTAAAGACCCTTTAGCTACACCCCTCCCAAAAAATAAATTTGGCCTTTACTAATATATAGACTACAGAAACACTAACAGCACGAAAAAAAAAACCACCTCAAAGGTTGAAGTATCCTATAATCTATGACAACTCAAGATAGTTTTAACACATTTAACACCTTATGTGGGCATAATCATCCATTATTTGTATGGGTTGACTTTATAGCAAAACACCATCATGTTCTTGAGTCTCCCCTTTCTATACACAGTGTTCATATTAGTTTGTGGCCCAAACGTCTAGCAGAGCAACGTTTTCACGAGAAGACAGATTTTCGGGATTTCTCCTGGTCTGAGAAACAGCGCTGAAGCTCTGCCACTTTCCACCACAGATGTGGAAGGGTGAACAAAAAAAGTCGATTGAGACGCAGCCCATGCAAAAACAGATGTCTATTTTAAACTGATCGATTTGGATGTTTTTTTTTTTTTTTGAGGCAGCGGTGCCTCAAACTACGGGGTTAAAATATATTGATAGGATAGATCTGCAAAAATAATCTCGTCACCAGAAACTAAGGTCTTTAAAACGAGACTAAGCAAAAATAAAAAATACATGAAAGCACATTTTCCGACACTTACCTGCTTCAAAACTTTATAGATATACACTGCATAAGTCTCTCTCCTCTTGGCTTTTCTTTTAGTCTTTTTCTCCCCGACTGCCTTTCCCTTTTTCTTGGTTACATCGTTACTCATTTCTGAAACTGTGCATACAACAGTAATTTAAGTGATAAATCTCGATTTAAACAGTACATTGTCTTAATAAGGTAGACGTTTGTTTATGTTTAAGACCTACCTCTAGATACAGCGCAACCGTAATTATATGTATAATGCTGTCAGCACTGTTGTTGTCTAGTCATCTGTCATTTCCGCCTCATCAAGCTGTCACAACCTGTTTTTAAGTGGCCATTAATTAATGGACAGCTCACGTGGTGTCCATGCAGGTGCAGCGTATTAAAAAATCAGCCTGTCATTCATGCACTGTCCACTGGGGGTCGTGCGTGCACCAGCATTGTACGTGTCAATACGCATTGCATCAACAACAGTCGTCATCAGCTCGTGATTGAGATTTTAGAGTACAAGTAAATTCATTTTCTTGTAGAATGACGACAGTGGTCACACTTTCCTCAGCAATTTACACAGTGCCTAATGGTCCTTGACTGTGTGTATATCTGGTTATGAAAATTTTACTTTCAGTCTTGCAAATTGGCTGAATATTTTTGTTACCATTTGAAAGACTCCTGTATTCTGTATTTTCAGGAGACACCAAAGGCAGCATGTAATCACACAAGGTAGCCTACATTAGGCTCCTGAGTGGCTCAAAGGTCTAAGGCACTGCATCTCAGTGCTAGAGGCGTCAGGGTAGACACTGACTCAATCCCAGGCTGTATCACAACCAGCCATGATCGGGAGTCCCATAGGGCGGCACACTTACTTACGCTCAACATGCAAATAATGTATGTCACAATTATGCTGAACAAAAATCAAATCTCAACAATTTCTAAGATTTTACTCAGTCAATTGAAATACATTAATTAGGCCCTAATCTATGGATTTCACATGACTGGGAATACAATTATGCATCTGATGGTCACAGGTACAAAAAAAGGTAGGGTCATGGATAAAAAAAAACAGTCAGTATCTGCTGTTACCACCATTTGCCTCAGGCAGGGCAACACATGTCCTTCACGTAGAGTTGATCAGGCTGTTGATTGTGGCCTGTGGAATGTTGTCCAACTCCTCTTCAATGGTTGTGCAAAGTTGCTGGATATTGGCGGGAACTGGAACGCTGCCATACAAGTCAATCCAGAGCATCCCAAATATGCTCAATGGGTGACATTGAATAACTGGGGAATTTTCAGCTACCAGGAATTGTGTTCAGATCCTTTTGACATGGGGCCATGCATTATCATGCTGAAACATGAGGTGATGGTGGCGGATGAATGACATGTCACAGTATCTCTGTGCATTCAAATTGCTTATGCTTGCCCATACCATAACCCCACAGCCACCATGGGGCACTCTGTTCACAACATTGACATCAGCAAACTGCTTGCAGTAACATCTGTGTCTGTCAGAAAACGGTTTCAATACAGTCAAGGAAATGATCTTACAACCACAGAAAGGTTTGATCATAACCTTCATGTACCATTCCGTGTTTAATTCACCACCATCTAAGGAGGGTCTTTGCAGTTAGTCAGAATTAAATCCATTTGACACTTCAGATGGCAAATCACCTGTCTTGTATATTGTGAGTCTCTGATAAGGTCTTTGTGAGAATAACATATGCTTGATGTCCATATGTGGTCTTGTCATATCTCCCAGCTCATATCACAGGATTTCAGAGCTTGTCTGTTGATGAGAGTCCATGTGTCTGTCATTGCAGGAATTGGACAGTTTCATCATATGCAGTTGACATTTTTTTACTTTGAAGGATAGACTTTTTAGCCTGGCGTTTGGCCAGTAACTTAAAGTTTGCTGGATCGAATCCCCCAGCTGACAAGGTAAAAATCTGTCGTTCTAAGCAAGGCAGTTAACCCACTGTTCCCCGGGCGCCGTGGCTGTTGATTAAGGCAGCCCTCCCCACCTCTCTGATTCAGAGGCGTTGGGTTAAATGTGGAAGCTGCAGTCAGTTGTACAACTGACTAGGTATCCCCCGTGCCAGTGCTAACAGGGTTGTGACTAGATGGAGTACAGCTACGACTGGAAGTTGCTTTTTGTATCATGTTAGGAGAGCTTACTCTATCCCTAACTTCAACCTAGTTCTCCTAACCTGCTATGTTAATTCTCCTAACCTGCTGGGAAAAGTAACTTCCGGTTGTAGCTGTGTGCTACCTAGTCAAAACTCAGTAACAGCTTCATCAAGTACAAAGTTAGTGCTAAATGAGCAATGAGCTTATTATTCCAAACCTTGAACAAGCTTATTTGATTTCTTCCACACACTTTGGAGAGATTTAATTAAATGTATTTTGATCAATGTAGTGTCCTCTCCTGGCTGCTACAATTAGCAATCTCTTATTAGCTCTTTCTTCCAGACCGTCGTGATGCTTAAGCCTCCCTACAGTAGATTGCCATGGAGCACAGGTCTCAGACCTTAGCTCTTGCTAATTACTTGGGGTTATTTTCTCCAGAAGCACACAACAGCATCCATTATATTTCGTCAGCTGTGTGTAACTGAGGGTGTTCAGTGAATCACACTCGCTTGATGAGTAGCCACGTTGCCTAAGACCTCAAGACTTGTGTAAGTTCCCCAAGCTAACACTCAGGCTTTAGCTCAGTGAGCTAACACAGTATTGTGTGGTGCAAGAAATCCAGGTCCAAAGACCCATGTTATTCACATGTGGAATAAAAATGGAACATTAAGTCCTTATCTCAAACAATATCATCATTCAATGTCAATGACCTCAGTCATGTATACAGTAGGGGAGATATGCAAACCACCATTTATACACACGTTTCACTCTTGTGTATTTCTCAGCACCAGTATATCTTACAAGACTCTACAACATTAATAGAAAGACCAAGGCTTTGGATTGAAATACGAACCCTTTTTATCCTTATATCTTATTCCAACATGAAGTTATAAGCCATCAAACACACTGTCTACTTGTGACAAGCAGCCTAATCACGGGGCTGGTTGTCACAGAGTATGGGGTTGGTTGTCACAATGTTTGCTGGTAGCTTATTCCTTTTGTAACAGGAAGTGAGGCAATATAGTATACAGTGTCTTCGAAAGATTTTCTTTGATTGAATCATATTCCGAACAAAATTCAGCATTTTATGCCTTAAGAACAACATATGACATTTGAGTGTCATATGTGTGTGTGTATTTGTGTGTTTGCACACACGTGTACATGCGTGGGTGTTTGACAGAAAACATATGTGTGAGAGAGAGGAAACCAACCCAGATAGCACAGATACCTCTGTCGAACAGATGCATACATGATGCATCGGGAAGATGCAGTTTAGACATTGTTTGCTAAGTGGCAAGACATCTCACAGATGTATTAGAATACCTACATTCTAAATTCTACAGTTCTACATCGTTTATACATCGGCCAGGCATCAACATCCTATTTTGATCCCTCGGCAAACGCTCCCCACACTACATATTCCTAACACATTTTGATATGTCGTAGTGCTGAGCGATTAGTGCTTTTTGAAGTTGGTTCAGTTTTGGTTTTGATTATATTTTTATAGACATTTAATGCATTATGCATTATGTGGGTTGAATGCTGTAACAACACAGAATAAAACAACTAATAAAGGTCCCATAATGGTAGTGACTGCCAGTTACTGCTTATCACTTATTCACCATCATTTATTCACATGACTTTAATTAAAATATTTCAGTTGTTGTGTATACAATGTACAAAACATTAGGAACACCTGCTCTTTCCGTGACATATACTGACCAGGTGAATCCAGGTGAAAGCTATGATTCATTATTGATAGCAACTCTTAAATCCACTTCAGTCAGTGTAGATGAAGGGGAGGAGATGAACGGATGTTAATTAAGATGCTAGTTACCACATTGCTTGACCTCGAAATAGGTTTGGAATCAGTGGAGGCTGCTGAGGGGAGGACGGCTTATTATAATGGCTGGAATGGAGCGAATGGGATGGTGTATTTTGATATATTTGATACCGTTCCACTCATTCCGCTCCAACCATTACCACAAGCCCGTCCTCCCCAATTAAGGTAACACCAACCTCCTGTGTTTGGAATGTAGTGGCACTGGTAATCAGCCTGTACAATATGGTTATAATGGAGTGGATAGTGACAACCAACCCCGCATTCTATGTGACAACTGTGGCAACCCCCCCCCCCCCCCATGCCAATTAACATGCTAGTTGTCACATGCTAGTTGACCTACCAACTCAGCAACTCAAAGATACTCAAATACAGTACCAGTCAAAAAATTCTACATTGTAGAATAATAGTGAAGACATTAAAACTATGAAATAACACATAAGGAATCTTGTAGTAACCAAAAAAAGTGTTAAACAAATCTAAAAATATATTTTCTTCAAAGTAGCCACCCTTTGCCTTGATGACAGCTTTGCATACTCTTGGCATTCTCTCAACCAGCTTCATGATGAATGCTTTTCCAACAGTCTTGAAGGAGCTCCCACATATGCTGAGCTCCCACATATTCGGTCCAACTCATCCCAAACCATCTCAATTGGGTTGAGGTCGAGTGATTGTGGAGGCCAGGTCATCTTAGCGCATGTTGGTTTTTGAGACTGCACATGAAAAAACTTCTTGACATTTTCCATATTGACTGACCTTCATGTCTTAAAGTAATGTTGTTTCTTGGTGTTTTACTAAATAAGGCTATCTTCTGTATCCAACCCCTACCTTGTCACAACACAACTGATTGGCTCAAACACATTAAGAAGGAAATAAATTCCACAAATGAACTTTTAACAATGCACACCTGTTAATTGAAAGGCATTCCAGGTGACTAACTCATGAAGCTGGTTGAGATAATGCCAAGAGTGTGCAAAGCTGTCATCAAGGAAAATGGTGTCTACTTTGAAGAATTTCAAATCTCAAATATTTTGATTTTTTTAACACTTGTTTGGTTACTACATGATTCCACTTGTGCTCTTTCATGATGTTGATGTCTTCACGATTATTCTATAATGTCGAAAACAGTAAAAATAAAGAAAAACACTTGAATGAGTAGGTGTATCCAAACTTTTGACTGGTACTGATGGTTTGTAATATAGCTCTCCCTTTCCTCTTTTCAACAAACATAATTGTTCATGCATACTCCCAAAGTTAAACATTTATAAAGAAAATATCAAGACATATGATTTTTACTTTCACATATGAAAAACACTGGAATTCACCTCATCTCAATGTTTTATCAAGCTGATATGAATTGACCAGGTGGATGAGTTCTTCCAAAGAATTCACAAATTTGAACCTTAAACTTATTACACAGCACCTTTTAGATTGGCAGTAATAAGAATTGTGAGACAACCAACCCCGGTCTCCCCTATACACAATAAATCTGCCATTGATATAATAATAATCATTTGGAGGGTGCTTATATTTGTCCTATCTCACACATGTACAAGTGTGTATTATACACGTGTGAATTGGAAATGTGTTTTTTTTCATATCCCAACTCTCCCTGAGACACCCTCAGAGAGTGGGGTCATGGCCAGGGTCAGTCATTATCAATGACGACCCTGGTTTGTACTGGACCAGACCCTCCACTGAAGGACATGCTCTTTGTGTTGTTATACGTATCCAAGTATAACTTTAACGGGTCGGATGTGAAGGATTTACTTCAGACACCGACAAGGCCCAAATCCCAGTCATTCGCATGAGAAAAAGACAGAGATATCGGGGATGTAGGTTGGAGTGCCTTGTAAGGATCCGACGGCTAGTGGGTAATCTGCCTCTACCATCAGTCCTGTAAGCCAACGTACAATTATTGGATAACAAAATAGACGAGCTACCATCACGAATATCCTACCAACGGGACATTAAAACTGTAATATCTTATGTTTCACCGAGTCGTGGCTGAACGACAACATGGATAAAATACAGCTGGCGGGTTTTACACTGCATCGGCAAGATAGAACAGCTGCCGGCGGTAAGACAAGGGTTGGTGTCTGTGTATATTTCTAAACAACAGCTGGTGCACGAAACCTAATATTAAGGAAGTCTCGAGGTTTTTCTCGCCTGAGGTGGAGTATCTAATGATAAGCTGTAGACAACACTATTTGTTTTTCATAGCTGATTATTTACTACCACAAGCCGATGCTGGCACTAAGACCACACTCAATGAGCTGTATAAGGCCATATGCAAACAGGAAAATGCTCATCCAGAGGTGGTACTCCTAGTGGCCGAGGACTTTAATGCAGGGAAACTTAAATTAGTTTTACCAGCATGTTAAATGTGCAACCAGAGGAGAAAAAACTCTGGACCACCTTTACTCCACACACAGAGGTACATACAAAGCTCTCCCTCGTCCTCCATTGGGTAAATTTGACCATAATTATAAACTCCTGATTCCTGCTTACAAGCAAAAACTAAAGCAGGAAGCACCAGTGACTCGGTCAATAAAGAAGTGGTCAAATGAAGCAGATGCTAAGCTACAGGACTGTTTTGCTAGCACAGACTGGAATATGTTCCAGGATTCTTCCGATGGCATTGAGGAGTACACCACATCAGTCACTGGCTTCATCAATAAGTGCATCGATGACTTCATCCCCACAGTGACCGTACGTACATACCCTAACCAGAAGCCATGGATTACAGGCAACATCTGCTCTGAGCTAAAGGGCAGAAATGCTGCTTTCAAGGAGTGGGACTCTAACTCAATTATACAATTTTAAGAAATCCCACTATGCCCTCCAACGAACCATGAAACAGGCAAAGCGTCAATACAGGACTAATATTGAATTGTAATACACCGGCTCTGACTCTCGTCAGATGTGGCAGGGCTTGCTGACCATTACAGACTACAAAGGGAAGCACAGCCACGAGCTGCCTAGTGACACGAGCCTATCAGACAAACTAAATTACTTCTATGCTCGCTTCGAGGCAAGCAACACTGAAGCATGCATGAGAGCATCAGCTGTTCCGGACGACTGTGTGATCACGCTCTCCGTAACCGATGTGAGTAAGACCTTTAAACAGGTCAACATTCACAAGGTCGCATGGCCAGATGGATTACCAGGACGTGTATTCCGAGCATGCGCTGACCAACTGGTCAGTGTCTTAACTGACATGTTCAACCTGTGCCTGAGTGAGTCTGTAATACAAACATGTTTCAAGCTAATCAAATGGCTACCCAGCCTATTTGCATTGTCCCTCCCACCCCCTCTTTTACGCTGCTGCTACTCTCTGTTTTTATCTATGCATAGTCACTTTAACTCCACCTACATGTACATATTACCTCAATTACCTTCACTAACCTGTGCCCCCGCACATTGACTCTGTACCGGTACCCCCTGTATAAAGCCTCGCAATTGTTATTTTACTGCTGATCTTTAATTATTTATTTTTATTATCTATTTTTTACTTGACACTTATTTTTCTTAACTGCATTGTTGGTTAAGGGCTTGTAAAGTAAGCATTTCACTGTTTTACCTGTTGTATTCGGTGCATGTGACAAATACAATTTGATTTGATTTGAAAGGAGATGCCGGCATAAAGATGTTCAGTATCAGCATGAAATACCAATCTCCCAGGCGACTCTGCTTTCTTTGTGTGTGTGAAAATAAAGGTTTGTGTGTGTACATCCACTAGCCAGATGTCTAACTATCAACAGCAGTAACAGATGTAACCTGGAGTGTGTTGTAACCTGTAGCAGATGTAACCTGTAGCAGATTTAATCTGTAGCAGATGTAACCTGTATTCCCATTGCTGGTCGATACGTGTCAACACAAATTGCGTTATTAACAGTATTTGAGTCTGTTTCCATACACTCTTTAGGGATAATCTGAAATTATTTACTTAGAGTATTGTAACATAATCAGAGACACGTTATGGTCCCAGTGTGGTAGTTCTCTTGGTTTGAGAGTGCTGCTTGTAAACATCAGATTTGTGGGTTCAAGTCCCTAATGGACCATATTTCTATGAATATGTGTATAATGTAACCGCTGTGGATAAAACAGTCTTTGTCCCTCAAAGTCTTTGTCCCTCTCTTGTTTCAGGGCTGTAATGAGTCATATGTCTTAGGTGAATAAATACATATACTCTGGTGCTTTTCTCCTGTGGAACCAGGGTGCATTACATAGGGGAGACCGGAGTTGGTTGTCTCACGGGTTGGTTGTCTCATGGGTGCTTATTACTCCCAATCTAAAGGATGCTGTGTAATAATAAAACAATTCAAATGTGTGAATTCTTTGAAAGAACTCATCCACCTTGTCAATTCATGTCAGCTTGACAAAACATTGAGGTGAGGGGAATGTGTTTTTCATAGGTGAAAGTAAAAACATTTCAAACCTATTTCTGAGTTGCTAGGTCAAGCCATGTGGTAACTAGCATGTTAATTAGCATTGGTGGGGGTGGGAAGATAGAATTCTGGGTTGGTTATTGTACGGGGAGATTGCCAGTGCCACTATACAATAAATCCCAAGCTCTTTTCCCCTTTCAAGTAAACACAAACACCTTTGGCCGACATATAGTGCTGAGCAATTAACCAAAATGTTGGTTATCTTTCATTTTTTAAACAACTAACTGACGAGGTCGGTTCAATTATTTGAATTGAATTCCATTTGTATTTATTTATTTTCTGTGAGCTCGATGTGCAGTTTCTCTAGAGATAAATCAGATCAAGCCAGAACTGTGCGATGTAGTATGGAGTTGTAGTTTCCAACAGGCCAATATTCTACATAGTTTAGCCCAGAAAATGTGGCAATTAACTACCATGACCATAATCCATTACACGCCTGCTGATTTATCCCGTCTGTGTGGAGCAGACACGGAGATGGAGAGAAGCGAGAACGTCTGATCGAGAAGGATAGAAAGCACTTCGTGATGTATCTCTACCTTAAAATACATTATCTATGTGATTGATAGTTGATAGTAGGCAGAATAAATAAGCCACCAGAAAACATTGTGACAACCAACCCCATACTGTGTGACAACCAACCCCATGATGGGGCTAGTTGTCACAAGTGGATCGAGTGTGTTTGATGGCATATAACTTCATTATATGAGGATAAAAAGGGTCCGCATTTCAGCCAAAGAACTTGGTCTTTCTATTAATGTTGTAAAGAGTCTTGTAAGACATACTGGTGCTGAGAAATGCACACGAGAAACACATCATGAGATATATAATCACCAGTGAAACTTCTGAAACAACACACACACACAAGATTAACGCCAATCGGGGTAACAATAAGTACAATTGAACAAACACATGTTCAGACCGCACATAGAGGAACAAATAAATGGATTTTGCCTTTGGTAATCTCTAGGAAATGTCTTCTTTAGGCTGTATTGTAGTGTATTGTACTAGCGCGGTGTACTAGGATCTCACCATCTTCCCCCCCTGTCGACACTCACCTCTACCAAGATTCAGTTCACGTGGTCCTCTGCCGTTGATCAGGCATTCCGGGACCTCAAACACCGCTTCACCACTGCTCCTATCTTGGTTCATCCTGGTCCTTCCCGTCAGTTTGTGGTGGAAGCCGATGCTTCAGATGTTGGAGTGGGGGCTGTCCTGTCCCAACGTTCTGCCCTGGACCTTAAGCTGAATCCCTGTGCTTTCTTCTCCCACCGCCTCAGTGCCACGGAGAGGAACTATGATGTGGGGAATCGAGAGCTTCTTGCGGTGAAGATGGCATTGGAGGAATGGAGGCACTGGCTCCAGGCAAGCGAGATGGGCTCTGCTGTTTACCTGGTTCAACTTTCCCTCTCTTACCAGGATCCAAGAACGTCAAGCCGGACGCCCTGTCTCGCCGCTATAGCCCTACGGTTACCACCCCGGAGCCTGAGACCATCCTTCCAAACTGGTGCCTGGTGACGGCACTCAGCTGGTCCGGGAGGTGCAGCGGTCCCAGCCGAACCCTGAGGGGGGGCATTCCTCCAGGCTTGCCTGCCACCCGGGCTCCCGTCGGACCCTGGTATTCGTGCGACAACGCTTTTGGTGGCCTACTATGGTTCCGGATGTTTCCGCATTTGTCGCCGCCTGCACGGTCTGTGCTCAGAACAAGACTCCTCGGCAAGCTCCGGCTGGTCTTCTCCAATCACTGCCTGTCCCTCACTGTCCCTGGTCCCACGTATCCCTGGATTTTGTCATGGGTCTCCCCCCATCTGAGGGCAACACTGTCATCCTGACTGTGGTCGACCGGTTTTCCAAAGCTGCCCACTTCATTCCTCTCCTCAAACTACCCTCGGCCAAGGAGACGGCCCAGCTCATGGTGTAGCACGATCCATGGACTGCCCGTGGACATGGTCTCCGACCGGGACATGGTCTCCGACCGGGGTCCTCAATTCTCGTCCCGGTTCTGGAAGGCGTTCTGCACCCTCATTCGGTCATTGGCCAGCCTGTCCTCTGGGTTCCACCCCAGTCCAATGGCCTGTCAGAGCGAGCCAACCAGGAACTTAAGACCACCCTGCGCTGCCTGGTCTCCAATAACCCCACCACCTGGAGCCAGAGCTTGTGTGGGTGGAATACACCTGCAACACCCTTCCCTGCTCTGTCACGGGCCAATCGGCATTTGAGTGTTCCCTGGGGTATCAGCCCCCACTCTTCCCCGAGCAGGAAGAAGAGGTCGGCATACCTTCTGCACAGATGTTTGTTGGCCCTCCTCAAGAGAACCTCCAGGTATTGACGACAAGCGGATCGTCGACGACACTGCTCCCCAGCATCATCTTGGGCAGAAGGTATGGCTGTCCACCCCTCTGCTGTTCGTCTTCTGTTGCCCCGTACTCTTTGTATACATCCCACCTTTCATGTGTCCAGAGTTAAACCCATGTCTCACAGCCTTGCTGTCCTGTACCTTTGCCCCACCTATCTGGATTACTGACCCCTGGCTTTTCTTGACCTGTCTTTTGCCTGCCTCTGTTGGATTAATAAACGATTGTTAATTCGACGTTGTCTGCATCTGGGTCATACCTTGAAAAATGCTAGTTTTAAAACATGCTCTATATAATGAGATGAATGACACAGTTTCCCCTCACTATCAATTTGAGAACGCCCACCCGCAAATTGCTCTTCCCCCAAATGAGTGCTGAAACAAACCCCTAAATAGCTAATTAACATTTCAATACATCTTAGAGATAACTGGTACTGTTTAAAACATTCCACTGACATTGCATTCCCTGACTACTGTTGCTAAGGATTAATATAGAAGCATTTGTCTACTAGATGTCCATGTCCATGTCTAAATTGTCAGTAGTCTCTTGCAGTTGATGGCTATGATTCTGATATACTCATTGTACCATTTTACCTTTATCGTATGTATGTCATGTCATCTTATAGCACAATTGTGTATTCAATGCACATTAGTGCCCCTTTCGCTATTCTGTAAAATGTTCTGTATTCTGGATGAAAATGAACAGGGTCTGTTAGTACATGTACCCTAGTGTTAGTCTTGCAAAAGGGCTGGTGATCAGGTTTGTCAAGGTGAAGGTGTGCAGTGCAGTTCTCAGTTTAAGCATCTGTCTTTCTGTAATCCTAATGCACTCTGTTTCTGTCTCTTCCATTCTGGAAAAGTGGCACTGCATCGTTCTGGGCATAGAGGACCATCCCAGTCCCTCTATCACACCTCAAATGTCAGATAGTTTACCCTTTTACAAAGTCACCCACTGGGCCCCATTGGAATGGGGTCTAATGCATCCTCTGAGGCTTGGGGCCTTTGCCAGCTCTCTCTGCAGTTTGGTTTGGTAGGGCACAAAGTGTGTTGCTTAGCTGATCTAGAAGGTGAGTGCATAAGTCATTATAAGGAGTCTGTTTTTGTTTAGTGTAAACAGAAATGTTGAGATATCTGTGTATGATGATGAATACTGATTGATTTATTGATAGACTTACATTGCCAACAAGAGCACCTCCTACTCATGGTTAGAGCACTGTGTTCATTACTGACCATATGCCCTGACAAGAAAAAACCTTACAAATGAGATGAGAATTTATCAGTTTTAATAAGAGTAGCATGACTAGCCCAAAATGTAGGGGGACATAGTCATTGTGGACAGGAGACTCTGAAGACAGGAAATGGAGCCATAATAACAACACACACAATCAATCTACATCAGGTGCATGATTTTAATAAAAGTATATAAAGAGGTCAAAAGGTCAGAATTAAATATTGTGGCTTACGAATTCACCCCCTTTGGCATTTTTCCTATTTTGTTGCATTACAACCTGGAATTATTATTTTTTTTTTTTGTATCATTTGATTTACACAACATGCCTACCACTTTGAAGATGCAAAATATGTTTTATTGTGAAACAAACAAGAAATAAGACAAAAAAAAATGAAATGGAGTGTGCATAACTATTTACCCCCCAAAGTCAATACTTTGTAGAGCCACCTTTTGCAGCAATTGCAGCGGCAAGTCTCTTGGGGTATGTTTCTATAAGCTTGGCACATCTAGCCACTGGGATTTTTGCCCATTATTCAAGTCAAACTGCTCCAGCACCTTCAAGTTGGATGGGTTCCCGCTGGTGTACAGCAATCTTTAAGTCATACCACAGATTCTCAATTGGATTGAGGTCTGGGCTTTGACTAGGCATTCCAAGACATTTAAATGTTTCCCCTTAAACCGCTCGAGTGTCGCTTTAGCAGTATGCTTAGGGTCATTGTCCTGCTGGAAGGTGAATCTCCGTCCCAGTCTCAAATCTCTGGAAGACTGAAACCGGTTTCCCTCAGAATTTCCCTGTATTTAGTGCCATCCATTATTCCTTCAATTCTGACCAGTTTCACAGTCCCTGCCGATGATAAACATCCCCACAGCATTACGCTGCCACCCCCAAGCTTCACTGTGACGAGGGTGTTCTCGGGGTGATGAGAGGTGTTGTGTTTGCACCAGACATAGTGTTCTCCTTGAATTCCAAAAAGCTCAATTTTAGTCTCATCTGACCCGAGTACCTTGTTCCATATGTTTGGGGAGTCTCCCACATGCCTTTTGGTGAAGACCAAACGTGTTTGCTTATTTTGTTCTTTAAGCAATATATATTTTTTCTGGTCACTCTTCCGTAAAGCCCAGCTCTGTGGAGTGCATGGCTTAACATATAGACAGATACTCCAATCTCCACTGTGGAACTTGGAAGCTCCTTCAGGGTTATCCTTGGTCTCTTTGTTGCCTCTCCGATTAATGCCCTCCATGCCTGGTTTGTGAGTTTTGGTGGGCAGCCCTCTCTTGGCAGGTTTGTTGTGGTGCCATATTCTTTCCAATTTTGAATAATGGATTTAATGGTGCTCTGTGGGATGTTCAACGTTTCAGCTATTTTTTTATAGCCCAACCCTGATCTGTACTTCTCCACAACTTTGTCCCTGACCTGTTTGAAGAGCTCAATTGGTCTTCATGGTGCCGCTTGCTTGGTGGTGCCACTTGCTTAGTGGTATTGCAGACTCTAGGGCCTTTCATAACAGGTGTATGTATATATTGAGATCACGTGACAGATCATGTGACACTTAGATTGCACACAGGTGGACTTTATTTAACTAATTATGTGACTCCTGAAGGTAATAGGATGCACCAGATCTTATTTAGGGGCTTCATAGCAAAGGGGGTGAATTCATATATACCCACCACTTTTCCGTTTTTTTTTTCATTTCACTTCACAAATTTGGACTATTTGTGTATGTCCATTACATGAAATCCAAATAAAAATTCATTTAAATTACAGGTTGTAATGCAACAAAATAGGAAAAACGCCTAGGAGGATGAATACTTTTGCAAGGCACTGTAGAAATGACTGAATCTGTTATTGTTAATGTGTTATTGAAAATGTAAAAGAGGCAATGGCATTTTATTTAATTACATGAGGAGGAATGGAATAGTTATTGGACCATCAAATGTTCTGTTGCCTAAGATTTGATTTCTTTCTCAAAAAAATCTATAGAAATTAGGAACCCAATCATTTCCTGGCCATGCTTGGCTGTTCTGGATGGCACAGATGGTGTTTCTTTGGGTAGGTTTGTGATTGAGAGGATGACTTTACAATTGCAGATACCAACAGAGCTGGCATTTGAAAAGAGCAAGAGGGATCTTTAGAAAATTCCTTGGCTGGAGAGCTTAGATTTGTACAATAGCAATCCTGAAGGACTGTCGTAGAACAATATGTAATACACCAGATGAGTACTTTAGAGATGTAGACCAGGATTCATTCATGTAGACAGGCATGAGGGGGTTGGTGTCACACTTTTGGCACAGTCCCAGCTAACACACCTGACTTCAATAATCAACCATGATTGTCAGTTTAGAATGTGATTGGTTTAATCAGCAAGGAATGGGGGGAAAAGTGTGACACCACCTCGGTCCCGGAGGACTGGAGTTTCCCTTCCCTGTTGTATGTTATAAATGACAAGTTATGTTGTTTCAATGCAGTGGGCTAAATCTGGGTCTCACAGAGTGTTTCTTGGTTTTAAACCAAATATACACTACCGTTCAAAAGTTTGGGGTCACTTAGAAATGTCCTTTAAAAAAATAGTACCCAAAACACCAGTCTCACGTCAACAGTGAGAGGCAACTCTGGGATGCTGGCCTTCTAGGCAGAGTTCCTCTGTCCAGTGTCTGTGTTCTTTGGCCCATCTTAATCTTTTATTTTTATTGGCCAGTCTGAGATATGGCTTTTTCTTTGCAACTCTGCCTAGAAGGTCAGCATCCCGGAGTTGCCTCTTCACTGTTGACGTTGAGACTGGTGTTTTGTGAGTACCTTTTAATGAAGCAGCCAGTTGAGGATTTGTGAGGCGTCTGTTTCTCAAACTAGACACTCTAATGTACCTGCTCTCTTGCTCAGTTGTGTACCGGGCCCTCCCACTCCTCTTTATATTCTGGTTAGAGCCAGTTTGCGCTGTTCTGTGAAAGGAGTAGTACACAGCGTTGTTCCAGATCTTCAGTTTCTTGGCAATTTCTCGCATGGAATAGCCTTCATTTCTCAGAACAATAATAGACTGACGAGTTTCAGAAGAAAGGTCTTTGTTTCTGGCTATTTTGAACCCACAAATGCTGATGCTCCAGATACTCAACCATTCTAAAAAAGGCCAGTTTTATTGCTTCTTATTCAGACCAACAGTTTTCAGCTGTGCTAACATAATTGCAAAAGGGTTTTCTAATGATCAATTAGCCTTTTAAAATTATAAACTTGGATTAGCTAACACAACGTGACATTGGAACACAGGAGTGATGGTTGCTGATAATGGGCCACTGTACTCCTATGTAGATATTCCATTAAAAATCAGCCGTTTCCAGCTACAATAGTCATTTACAACATTAACAATGTCTACACTGTATTTCTGATCAATTTGATGTTATTTTAATGGACATTTTTTTTTGCTTTTCTTTCATAAACAAGGACATTTCTAAGTGACCCAGATCTTTTGAACGGCAGTGTGTGTATATACATATATATATAAAAAAGGAAAAACTATTTCACTAGGCAAGTCAGTTAAGATCAAATTCTTATTTACAATGACGGCCTTCAACTCTATACACCTCGCACACGGTAAAAAAGAAGACACCATATCAGATATAAAGTTGAAATGTATTACATTTTGAGTTTGCATCCCAATATGTATATATCACAGAAGACTGAAAAATAACAAAACTGTTTGATATTGAAACACCAGATTTTTTTATTTTTTATTTTTTTAATATGGTTGAGTAACTATGAAATTATGAAAAATATTAATAACATTTCACCCATGAGGCCACTAGAGTGCGATTTGGTCATTTGACTGCAGGAAACGTTTCCTCCTATTGATTACACCATAGAACAAAGACATCACCTGCTGCATCCTGACTTGAGGTACTCATGTGCGATTTAAATTTCAGCACATATCTTATATTGAATACGTCACAAGCTACAATTTATTCCTGTTGTTGGACTATCTAGGTTAACTAGCCAACAAACCTTCACCACTGGATCAGTATAAAGTCAAATAAATCACGTTTTAATTTATCCCACTAGGCCCTGCAGCTTTGCAGAGTACTGGACATAAATTATAAGCTGTATCGTTTTAGCTGCTTCCCTTCCAGTTTCCTGGAATACTGAATTGACCAAGTCAATATGAGGATGACTCTGTGCATTTACAAGCATTTCTCTGAACTAGTAGAAAATATGAAGACATTTATGTAATGCATCGTGCATCACAGTATAAAGCCTATCTTTGGTGCATTGTGCAGTATGGTGCACTGCATGTAGGAGCAGAATTTTGTTACATTTAAGTTGAGCTGTATAGCAGTCAGAGAGACATAACTGTGTCTGTATTTGCTGTAGTTAGTGACAGGCACACACATTCAAAAAGACCCACATAAAGAGAACCATTTATATATCGCTTAGGAGTGAGTGCTTCAAATGTTTCTCTTCCTATTAATATTCACTGCATTATGCCTCGCAAATCACCAGCCACTTGAAAGCCAATTACTAAGCGAAAAGTCCACAGTTTTCCCCTCTACAATCTGTAACAAGCATGAATGCAAAAACTTTAACCAGTTTGATTTTGTATAATCTGTTTGTCTACATATAATGTACTACAGTAGTACAAGTAAAATGCAAATAAGTGCATAGGCTGTACGTTTGTTAGTTATTTACATTTCTTGAATACGTTTGTGTAGTTTAAATTATTTAGATGAAAATCTATGCAAATATGGTGAACCAATTGCAATCCCTATGTCAAACTTAGGCACCTATTGTATGGACATGTTTATGTGGTACAAATGGGATGACATGATGGATTGTCATAATGATCATAGATCGCTTATTTAAAGCTTTTCACTAGGCCTCAAAGCCCTTTACATCAAAAGGGGGAGTAAGGGGGTGACTTCATGCAACTCCACCTAAGGAATAGCCTCCACCTAAGTGATGGGTGACAGCTATTTTGTGTCAGAACACAACACTAACATAACATTGGCTATCACTGTGGGGAGGATTTTTGGTGTCCAAAAGTATATGAATGACTAACCAAGATGTATTTAGAATTTTAACCCAAATTTTTCTTCATACTTTATACCTTTACATCCGTAGCAGGGTGATGGTTGTTTTTTCCTCATCTGTTTTCAACCTCAAAACATTAGAGATTTTATTGCCAAAGAAAATGTCTTAACTTGTATGAAAAAACAAAAGCAGAAAACACAGAGAAATGTAGAATGTGGACATAAAACCCAAATTGTCTTATCACTCCAGGCATCATGTTGTGTCTTCCTCAGAGTGTTTTTCAAATTGCTATTTCTATTATGCCAATATCCATTTGACAAGTTGATGCATGACCGGGTATTTTTTGTATTATCTCAATAGCACGACTGATGAAGTTAGTATCGCGGATGGGTAAAGGTTGGTTGCTATGCTGTGAGTGTGAGCTCTTGGTTACCAGGACATATATATTGATTTAATCCTCCAGGGTTGTGGTCATAATCCTTGGTAATTTGTCTATTGTTATGATAATAAGGCTTCTCTGGGTGAGCCAATGAGTGATCATCTTGTTTGCTCTTAAGAATAATGAACAGGGTTTCTCTTTAGGATGAGATTAACTTTTAAACCCAATGAAAAGCCCAAGCTAATTATTATTGGTCAAGCCTTGAAACCCTGGACCATATTTGGAGCAATAATTATCAGGGAAAGACCCTCCAGGGGTTGGTTGTTCCCCTGGCCCAAGGCGGCAACAATGAGCTCTGGGGATGTAGGACCGGTTAATACTTACCGAAGTCTAACAGAAATGAAATGGCAGCCAATGTGTTCACTTCACTATCCTATTAGAAGAGACCAAATACTACTGAGAAAAATACTATTTTCACTATGAGAAGATCGATGGATTCAGTTCTGCAATGTTCGGATCATTTATTTGACTTGTGCCTGTTAACATCAAACGGAGACACATGCTCTCAGCTATGTGAAGATGTAGGCTCTTGCAACCACATCCCCTGTTACAGATAAATCATACTCTTTGTGGCTATGAATTTTACATCCATATCTACATGCAACCTGTGGCATTCCCATGCACAGTAGGAGCTATCACTGAATTGCAGATGACAGACGCTGACTGTTAGAGCATATTAGAAAACCATAACAATAGTGAAGTTACCGGCAGCACAGAATGAGAGACTCCCCCTGTGAGCACAGACACACAGGCAAAGCAGCCATTCGGCAGTAGGATGGATCCTGACTACTAAAGAGGTAGAGAAAGAGAGGGGGGGCTAGAAAGAGTGGTGGTGGGAGGGAGCAAGAGCAGCAAGCGAGCAAGCGAGGGAGCGAAAGAGAGGGAAGAATAGAAATCTGTATGTTGAGATCAGGAGAAACGCTAATGGCGATGAACAGGCTTTAGTGGCTCGGATGGCGAAGGTGGCCGTAAAGCATCAAGATGTGCATGGGCTTCCTTGCTAATTGTGGATGAGAGCGAAGCAAGGAAGTACATACCGTGGAGGCTACCTACCAACACTGGGCTTGTCTGTCAACCACACAGGAGAGGTGGGTTAGTGGGAGGTCTATGACCCCCCTCATCATTTTCATCTGGAGAAAAGAGAGAATAGAGTGACAGAGAGAAAATAAAGTAAATTAAGGTGGCAGCGAAGGATAGTGAGCCATCTCTCTCTTTATTCCTTCCCCCATTCCAAAATCCATTGCATCCCTTTATCACCGAAATGTAGTGGCGTTCATGCCGATAGGAGGAGGAAGGGTCCCATTGACTGTTGAGGCTGAACCCGTCTCTTCAGCTCTCCGCAGCCCTTTCATTACCAGTCCCCATCTCTCCCTCTCCTCTCCCTCACTTCCGACCGTTATTTTCTCCTGTTTGTTCTTTTCATTATCCTTTTCACACTGCCCAGGGTACAGAAGGCATTCCTTTTTTGGTAGAAGTGGGTGTTTCTGGAGCTGTCATTGTGTTTGGTTCTGCTACAAAAGACAGCAGAGCGGGAGAGAGAGACAGAGTGAGAGCTAGAGAGAAAGAGAATAGAAGAGGAGCTTCAAAGAAAAGGGGAGACCTGGGACTACATGGAATAACTAAGACCCTCTGGAAGGTGAATTGTTATAAAAGAGAAATTGTAAAAGCGGCTGAAAACCATTTTAAGATAGCGGTTAAAATTTGCCACTTGCAGATTATCGTTGGAATAAAAGGCTCAGGTTGCCGCGCCAAAACATTGGCGACTGGTTGGTTTATGCTACATTCTGTTGCTAAGCAAGTCTCTCGAACCTGAAGTTCTTGTTGAGGAAATACTAGCGTCTTGAGGATCACTCACCTGCAACCATGAAGGGGGACTCAGAGGAAAGCATCGAGAGCATTCGGCCCTCCAACCTGCAAGCCTTCGCCAACATGTCCACTCTACATGGCATGAGCCACATATTTGCCTACGGGCACATGACGTTTCGCCGCTTCCTCTGGACACTCTCGTTCCTGGGCTCGCTGGCCTTGCTGATGCTGGTATGCATGGACCGCGTGTCCTACTACTTTGAGTATCCTCATGTCACTAAACTGGATGAGGTGGCGGCGCCTAACCTCACCTTCCCTGCTGTGACCTTCTGCAACCTCAACGAGTTCCGCTTCTCCCAGATCACCAGGAACGACCTGTATCATGTGGGGGAGCTCTTGGCCCTCCTGAACTCCAACTATCAGATAGCCAACACTCACCTGGCCGAGCCCGAGGTGCTGGACGCCCTCAAGGATAAGGCCAACTTCCTCAACTTCAAGCCCAAGCAGTTCAACATGACAGACTTCTACAACCGCACGGGCCACGATATCAGTGACATGCTGCTGCATTGCACGTTCCGGGGATCAGAGTGTTACCCATGGAACTTCACTACCGTGAGTCTCTTCAAATCATTTCTGGTTATGTGGTTTGGGGTTTGCCTCTGGGTTTGTATTAGGTGTTCTTTTCCAGAAACAAAGTTTGGATTTCAACAGTTTTAGTTAAGTAGTTTCTATATTAATTGAGGCTTGAGAAGAACACCTAATATCTTGATTCAGAGAACTTGGAACTAATTCACGGTCCCCATTGTCCCCATAGAAGCAGAAGTGGACATGTTGGTTTTTGTGTAGTCCTAATGCTCCCTCAAGATTCACATAAGGCTTCTGCTGAGCATAGAAATTGATTGTCACAGTAACTTTGGATTAAAACCAAAAGCTTTCATGCTTGTGTTGTTACAGACAAGGTACAGTTACTCACCTGAGACCTGCTGTGGTGTGGCTGTGCTGAAAGTTGTACATGTTTAAAGGTGATCCATAGCCCAAAGGGAAATCCAGAATTGGTCATGACGGTCACATTAATAATATTGTACACTGCCAATGTAGCCTAGCCCTTGAAGACTGTCAATGGCTAGCTGTAATTATAATTTTTCTAGATGGTAGTCTACTGTAAGAAAAACATTAGTTGTGGTTCAGGCTACTCTAGTGGTCATGGCTAAAGACGAGGTGAGCGATGAGAAACTGATGATGCACAATTAGAGACACGTCCTTAATTTCTCTAAGCTTTTGTTTTTGTGAAGAGAAGTAATGATACATGATTAAATCCATACATTTTAGTAGCATGGAACACTGAAATCTCAGGCGGTGATATACAGTAGAAGTTGGGATACTCTGCCCATGAGGTGCCATTTGCAGGTCAAATTATGATCTAATCTAGACATTCATGAAAAAAAGCACAGTATTGTTCATACATTGTGAAGGGCATGTAGTTATTGTGTATACTATCTGGTTTTGGTATAGAGTCAATCATACAGTAATGAAGTCACTTTACACCTACCTACATGTACAGTACAGTTCAAAAGTTTGGGGTCACTTAGACATTTCCTTGTTTTTGAAAAAAAAAAGTGTCTATTAAAATAACATAAAATTGATCAGAAATACAGTGTAGACATTGTTAATGTTGTAAATTACTATTGTATATTTTTTATGGAATATCTACATAGGCATACAGAGACCCATTATCAGCAACAATGTGTTCCAATGACACGTTGTGTTAGCTAATTCAAGTTTATAATTTTAAAAGGCTAATTGATCATTAGAAAACCCTTTTGCAATTATGTTTGCTCAGCTGAAAACTGTTGTGCTGATTAACGAAGCAATAAAACTGGCCTTCTTTAGAGTGGTTGAGTATCTGGAGCATTAGCATTTGTGGGTTCGATTAAGGCTCCAAATGGCCAGAAACAAAGTCCTTTCGTCTGAAACGTGTCAGTCTATTCTTGTTCTGAGAAATTAAGGCTATTCCATGGGAGAAATTGCCAAGAAACTGAAGATCTGGTACAACGCTGTGTACTACTCCCTTCACAGTACAGCGCAAACTGGCCCTAACCAGAATAGAAAGAGGAGTGGGAGGGCCAAGTGCACAACTGAGCAAGAGGACAAGTACATTAGAGTGTCTAGTTTGAGAAACAGACGCCTCAAAAATCCCCAACTGGCTGCTTCATTAAATAGTACCCGCAAAACACCAGTCTCAACGTCAACAGTGAAGAGGCAACTCTGGGATGCTCGCCTTCTAGGCAAAGTTGCAAAGAAAACGCCATATCTCAGACTGGCCAAAAAAAAAATAATATTAAGATGGGCAAAAGAACAGACACTGGACAGAGGAACTGGTTGAGAGAATGCCAAGAGTGTGCAAAGCTGTCATCAAGGCAAAGGGTGGCTACTTTGAAGAATCTCAAATATAAAATATAATTTGATTTGTTTAACACTTCTTTGGTTACTACGTGATTCCATATGTGTTATTTCATAGTTTTGATGTCTTCGCTACTATTCTACAATGTAGAGCATAGTAACAATTAAGAAAAACCCTTTAATGAGTAGGTGTGTCCAAACCTTTGACTATTGCTGTATATAATAAAACAATTAATTCATCATGCTCTCTCATGTCCCTCTTCAGCAGACATACTGTACAGTGAGCAATTTTTTGAAACATCAAATCACAATAAAATCGCAGTATCAAATCACAATACATATAGAATCGTGAGAATCTTAAGAATCGTGAAAATTGCAATGCATATCGTATCGTTACCTAAGTATCAATGATCGTATCTTGAGGTCCCTGTTAAATCTCAGCCCTAAATATAGTGTGGGGCATTAACAAAATAGGCCTACCACCATATTCAGTTAAATTCAATACAACTGTATTTATCCCCCTAGGGGTAATTACAGTTTAGGGGTATATTGAAGTTTTGAAACCTCCTGGCCAGAGTATAACAGTACTTTATGTGTACTTAAAAAACGGTGTAAATGTAGTACTCATAACAATGTAGATAGGGGATTACATACTTCATGTGCCCTTGGCAGCAACTTCCAATAGCATTACCATTGGGTATGGTGTAGTTGTGTAACCTAACCTATATTAATTGGTGTTTTATTATGTGTTTTTTGATAACTGACTTTATGATTCATGGAATATTTGTTTGAGAAATTCTGATGTACATTTACATTGTGACGTAGAAAACCATTATTTTATTGTGAAATGTGTTGTCAATCATGACAACTACTCTGGTACATGTGGTACATGCTGTATGTATGAGAATAATTATTTGTGATTTGACATTTTGGAAAATGTTTTTACATTTAAAATGCCTTATCAACACACTGGGCCAACTTTACATAAGGCTGTCAGATATAGCAGAATAACAGAGAGGCCTTGGTCCTCGTGCTTTCTCACACCGCGGAGGTGTGCTATAATTCCCTGGCAAGGCACAGTCTGTCGTGTGTTAATGCATACTTATATTCATATTCCATTTAGTTATGCCGCCGACCAATAACAATAACCACGTTTTTAAGCAAGTAAATCACGACAGCTGTGATTGCAACAGGAAGTTTCAGTACAATTTTGAACGCCAACAAATCATTTGTTTGTATGACATGATGGAATATTTTTGTGTCGGTAATATAGTAATGCTATATCGAGGTGGAAATACCTTTATGCGCAAATATTGATATAAAATCATCATATCGAGGTAAACTTGGAGTCATGCATGATATGGTATATGGTCTTCCCACTACAACTTGGGAAACCATGCAGTTTATTAGGCTACAGACGAAATACAGTAATTTATGATGAACTTCACAGGGTGGTGAAAGTGCACAGTGATCTTGATGCTCCTTTCCAATAAATATAGAAGGTCTGATTCTGGTGACATGATGATGGATAGTGACTGACGTTTGACAAATCTTATTCGTATTAATCTCATTATGTAGACTAGCTTACCGCAATGTACCGCAACGTGCCAAAACCAGAGTAGGCACATTTGCTATTTAACGCAACAGTTTTTGTGATGTTTACATGAAAACTTAAGCAAAAAAGTACATTTGTGTGTGCACTACGCCAGTGTTTCCCAACCCTGGTCCTCCAGTACCCCCAACAGTACACATTTTTATTTTAGCCGTGTACAAGCACACCTGATTCAACTTGTCGAACTAATCATCAAGCCCTCAATGAGTTGAATGAGGTGTGTTTGTCAAGGGCTACAACAAAACTGTATACTGTTGGGGGAACTCGAGGACAAGGGTTGGGAAACACTGCACTACGTCATCATCAAATCAAATCAAATCAAATGTATTCATAAAGCCCTTCTTACATCAGCTGATGTCACAAAGTGCTGTACAGAAACCCAGTCTAAAACCCCAAACAGCAAGCAATGTAGGTGTAGAGTTTATCATGCACAGATTGTTATCTGCAACATGTCAGTTTGGTGGAAACACACCAACAGTGGGAAAAATGTGCATGGAAATCTGTTGCCAATTGGATGGAAACCAACTACTGATTAGTATTTTTTTAAATGATGGACCAAGTTCTTCTATTGATCTCACAGTTCTCTAAGGAATTTATTTTGATCCTGTGTGAATGAGAGAAAAAAAATCTCCCTCCAAATCAGTAAACTCATTAGGTAGTGTCCTAAATGTTATACTTTGGTCAAATAAAACTGACATCGCACCAGATGAGACTTTTAGTATCCTGGTTAAATGTCACCTACGCCTATGATGTTACCATTGTGGTCAGGAAATGGAGACAGTGTGTGATGATGCTGTGTGTGTGATTGAAAAGGAAATGAAATGCAAACAGCTTAGCTTACAATTTGGAGCCTAAGATGGTTTCATATAATTTTATATAAAGACTGCATGTGTGCATTACCAGGATTTAGGCTAGGCCAATCATAATGCTACAGAAATGTAATATATTTCCATTGCCTAATGATTTCTGTTTCAAGTTGTGTGAGTGCTGCCCCACCCCTGTGCACCTGAGGGATAATGAAGTGATGAGTTGAAATAGAAACCCTCTATTAGTCCAGATGATATAACAGACCTGTAGACCCAGTACCTGTAGCTACATTTGACTGAGTCATAGGTTCTGCTTTAAACTGACATCTACATTGTTAGTACTTCAAGGTAATGTGAATATGGTGGCGATATGAGGTATTGGTTCAGGGAAATTCTAATTTTCTCACCCAATAGTTTTGATCTACAGTACACTGGTAGGCTACAATAAACTTTCAAAAGTTTGAATCTTGGCTGGTTTGAATTTGATATTGTGCCTACTCATCATCTTAAAAACCTCAGCTCTCATATTAATGGTTAAATGAATATTCTTCCAAACAAAGAACTAAGCAGGTATTATTTTCACTGGGAAAATCCTTTGGACACACTGATATCAATATCACAATCAATCTGACACAATACAGTACAGTATTCTAACTAGAAAAGTGTCTGATTAAGCCAATGCTTTACTAACGCTTTATATATTATATTTTATGTACAGTATTTCTGGCATTACTGTAGCAGCAAGCAGAAATGTCTTTCTTCCTCCTTATTCCTTTTCAAACCCTCAATGTGACTCTCTAGAAAGTACTGTAGGCTCCATTCCGAGAGGGCTCATTAGTTCTCTCACATCATGTATGTCATTCCCCTGTGCCCTCTCAGGTGGAACTAGAAACGCTTCGAAGCTAGTCGCAACCTTAAATTTGATCAGGTGAAATAGTTTTATTTGCATTTCTTTTATTAGAATGATTCAATGATTCAACTGATTTTCCCCAGGCATGGCCCTCTTCATTGGATTGCTTTGCAACATTCTTCTGACGAACATGGCATCATATGCACCTGAAATAGCTATATAGCGCTTAGGACTGGTTTAGGATTAGTTTACAGTACTATTGGTAACATTCCAACTCTTTATACATTTCAAGTTATGCTGCAAATTGAAGCAGATAACGAAGTTAGTCAAATAGTCTTGGAGCTATACACATTTTAGAAGGTTTATTGGAACACTGATTCACTCATAGCATTTCTCCTCCTATCGTGAGTGCTTGACGGCAATGGATTGGTAAATGAAGTAAATGGAATTCTCTCCCTGTTTCAAAGTAACCTGGTCCATAACGTTGTCCGTTATTTGTTGTATTCCTCTAAGCCATGTGTATGCTAATGGACAAAAGTATCACGGCTCAGGAGAAGACCCAGATGCAGACAGTTCGAAGTAACAAAAGTTTATTACAAAAACAGGGGGCAGGCAAACGACAGGTCAAGGGCAGGCAGACGTCAGTGATCCATAGCAGAGTCCGAAAGGTACAGAATGGCAGGCAGGCTCAGGGTCAGGGCAAGCAGAGGTCAGTAATCCAGGGCAGTGTCATAAGGTACAGAGCAGCAGGCAGGCTCAGGGTCAGGTCAGGCAGAATGGTCAAAACCGGGAATACTAGAAAACAGGGAGTAGAGAAAAATAGGAGTTTTGGAAAACTGCTGGTAGGCTTGACGAGACAAGCCTGAACTGGCAGCAGACAAACAGAGAACACAGGTATAAATACACTGGGGAAAATGGGGAAGATGGGCGACATCCGGAGGGGGGTGGAGACAAGCACAAAGACAGGTGAAACAGATCAGGGTGTGACAAAAATCCATTTGGGGTTTGACTCTCAGTAGAGACGGAGTAGACTTACTGTATCTTAAGGATTACTTTACCACCAAACCAGTGGCTAGCTTATCAGAAGAAGAAGAATAAGCAGGTACACCAATGTGCAGGGTTCTGTTTCTATCCCTGACTTTCATATTCACAGCAATAGAATCATGTAACCTCGCTTTTACAGGTTTTGAGAAGAGTAATATTTGGCCATTGACAAGTGAGTTTGTGTGAACCAACTGCATGTGGTCATTCAGAAGACATTTTGTATCTTAAGAGTGTTAACGCTGTGCTCTCTGTAGACCTTGAAATAGGAACTTGGCACATGGCTTGGCATATCCAGTGTGGGCTTATATGATTAGACTGTGACTGTGATTTGGTATTCTGGTGAACTCTCTTGTCTAAGCAATGGGACATTTAAACTGAAATCCCATGTTGCTTGTGAAGTAGTCACAACTGTCATTTCAATTGCATGTTCCTTTTTTGTATGAAATGGAAATATCTTAATTTCCATGTTTGTTGCCAAGCAACAGTCTTTGGCCTTGGAACAGCAAATCTTTCATCAGTAATTTACATTGTAATGCTTGATTGAAAACACTTTCCAGGTCAAAGACCTGGTTAAGTTAGTGCCCACTAGAGCCCATCTTTGTGAATGCACATTCCATTGGTGCTGGTGGTTGAATGCACATGTGGTCTTACACATTCATTGTCATACACCATATCTGATAATTAAAGGATTGTGTTGAAGCAGTAAACATCAGTCAAACCACCAATTTCAAACACACACCAACAATCAGGTATTGCTGTGTTTTTATGGAGTGAATGAAGCATCGCCACAATATACTACATCATGCACCCCCATGCAGAAAAGCATTTGTCACTGTTGGGCTGGATGCCAGAAGAACTACATACTACTGATCCAGAAGTGAGCTCAGTGCTACACTACATCTATCCCATTAACCCTCTATGGGGGTAACCACTCTGTTGATAACCTGCTATATGGCACACACTGATTATGCTCAGAACTGTGCATAACACATAGGAATCAGTCAAGATTAATTATGACATGATTGAATTAGATTCCACCCTTACGTCATTTGATGCATTTCTTTTCATTGTGATAATGTGAATTTGTTTTTTGTAAAAAAAAAAAAGCTGTAGGCTTATAGACCAATATTTAGAGAAATGCCACAGGAAACATTAAATTATTCAAATTCCCAGAGAAAGGTCTGGTGAGAGAGATTTACAATGCAAAGGATTGTGGGAGGGATGAGCTTTGACCTTGAGTAAACGAGGAAGGAATTCCATTAAGTCTGGAGTGTGACACAATGGAGCTTGGAAAGCATTAAAATTCACCTTAAAGTAAAAAAATAAATAGAAAAAGATCACAATTTACATTTTCAATGTCAATCAAAAAATGTATTTGTAACCCCCTCCACCCATCATACAAACCTGCTGTATATTCGAAACAACACAGAAAATATACACATAGAGTTGCCCAGACATCAGTCTTACGGTACTAGTTCCTTCATCTATCCCCATATGGTTTAGCTAATTAAAGAAGGGAAATCAAAGCTGTGCTGCTCTGCAGTCCTAGTCTGGAGAAGAGAGCCTCATCAGTTCACAGGTGAAGGCTGCTGTTCACGCACCGATTTGGTTTCGGCTTTTGGAGACGTTCCTCATTTCGCTACAATGTTATTTCTGAGTTTAATTTAAGTGTGTCCAAGAGCTGTTGTTGAATAGGTTTCCGCTAAATACTACATTATGGGGCCTATCTTCCAGGTTCACTTGGAAATGCTCAGCAATGTATGAGTGCTTATAGTGTGGTCTATTCCTACAATTGTGGTCTTTGGATTTGAACACAAGCCACAACATACTGCAGGAGCACTGTCAATACCACTGACTCAGTGTTAGTGGTAAAGCCAGGGCATTTCTTGGTCTGGGGGCTACAGTACTTCAGGACTCAAGAAGGCAGTAGCGCTGCTAACTTTGCCATCCGCTACATTTTCAAAGGACAAAATCCAATTGGCTGTGGATGTGACATTTCTCTGAAGAGGTCTCTCAATACAAAATCAAAATTAGTTTTGATTTGGATCATAATTGTCATGTCCACATTGTGGCAGTGGTTTAATAGCACTGAGCCCATTGAGAGATCGAACAAATAAGAGCCAGTCCTAATTCGCACATCTATCAAGTACTTAAGAATGCTTTGCAATTGAAATATTTATTGCATAAAGCTTTCCACTTGCAAACCCCTTCATAATATTTCCTTGTAATCCTGAAATGCCTGCTAAGACATTTTCTTTTCAAGTTCAGTGGGAGAGCTACTCAGTAGGATTTAATTTTAATAGAATTTTATTGCAAGGCTTAACAATTTTTTACTCAGTTGAAAAAGTGGCCTATTCCATAATACTTATTTAGAAGTTCAGACCAAACTTTTTCTACATGCTTTGAGAATGCTTGTTCGGCTACAATTTGATTTAAAATTCAACTAAATATTTATGCAATGCTCTCTGAAAGTTGGAGAGAAATGTTGTTTTGCCATATCCTGGAAACCTCTGTACATACATTTTGCTTGAATACGCCCTATGACTGTTATCTTTATTAGATTATAGGCCTATGCTAACTATTTCAAGGACAATAGTCCTACTGTGGTTTAAAGAGTATGGTGAAATTATCATCTTTTCCTGCCAAAGATAAGGCTGTTATCGATATGTATCTATTGGTTAGCCACCTTCAAGAGTCTATGCCCAGCAGAGCATGTAAATTGTTTCTCACTCTTTGATGGACTTGTCAGCTATAGTGAGCGAGAAGTTGATTATCATAATCTGATAGCACTGAGGTAATACTAGAGTCTTTATTCTTGACAGGTGTAGCGGAGACAAGTCCCTCTAGGGTATGCCTTACCCTGGCATTTTCTCACACATAGATCTGACTGCGAATAAACATAATCAGTATTCATCACTGCATTTTGCTGAAGTTCAGTGTTCTTCTTTAAGACTTGAAATCGCCTTTCATCTTGAGTGTTCTCCATGACAGCAGGTGTCGAGGGGGTGAGAGACGTATCTGTGATAGGTCGCTAGCTGGTATTACTGGGGCTGATTGACATAATGCTATGTCTAATGGATTTATATATTACCACGGCACCCACTGAGCATGTAAATCTAAGAGCTCCTAACAAGCACTCTTTCGCACCCTATTCCCTATATAGTTACAATACTTACCTGGTCAAAGGTAGTGTGAATAGGGTTCCATTTTGGAGGCAACCATAATATCTTATACCAGTGTTTCTCCTTCTTGGTCCTAAGGACACAAAGGGGTGCACATTTGAGTTTTTTCCCTAGCACTCACATACCAGATTCTATTAATTAAAGGCTTGTTGGTGAGATTATTAGTTGAATCCAGTGTGTTAGTGCTAGTCTAGGGCAAAATCAAAAATGTGCACCCCTTTGGATGCCCAGGACCTGGATAAGAAACAATGTCCTATAGGATAGGGCTGCACGATTAATCAAATGTTATCCATTTTGCAAGAGGCTGCGATATTTTAAAATGTCACTTTTGTTTTACTTTTGATTTATTGCTCAAGTTCTCTCTGTTGCTCCTCTTTGGCCGCTTCCCAATCCCACACACACCAAGCCCCACTTCCTGTCACTCAAGCAGACCAATTCCTCATGCTCGAGATTCACTCACAATGACCAAACAGCATGCAGCCAACAGATTTTTCCAAACAAGAATGACGCAGCTTTCCACTTTGCTTATTAATATAAATCCACATGTTTTTCATATTATACTATTTGTCTGTGTAACTTGCTTTCTGCAAAACACTAGTTTGTTGGTCTTAGCAAGCTGCAAAAAAACTTTTATGTCTATGATGACGCTGAAGGAAATGGCTGCATCGCGACTATCTCTTAAGAAACTCTGCAGTATTGTGTTTGTTTCTGTACTATTTTTTACATTATTAGCTCAGGAATTGTTTTGTGTCATTACATACTGCCGGGAAGAACTATTGGATATTAGAGCAACGGTAACTCACCAGAACGTCCAACATTACAACCAGGATTATGACTTCCCTGGAGCAGAACCTTTGTTCAATCTCCCCAGAGCAATTGAACTTATTCCAGAGGCTGACCCAAAACAATGCCGGTGGAGGAGAGGTACTCGGAGCGGTCTTCTGGTCCGACTTAGGAAGCGTGTACACCACCCACCGCTCCTGAGTATTTTACCTGCTAATGTCCAATCTTTGAATAAGAAAGTTGATGAGCTCAAGGCCAGAGTTGCTTTTCAGAGAGACACCAGGGATTGTAACATACTCTGCTTCACGGAAACATGGCTCTCTCGACATATACTGTCTGACTCTGTAAAGCCAGTTGTGTTCTCAGTACATCACGCCGACAGGAACAAACATTTCTCCGGGAAGCAGAAGGGTGGAGGTATATGTTTTATGATTAACAACTTATGGTGTAAATGTGATAACATACAGGAACTCAAGTCCTTCTGTTCACTCAACCTAGAATATCTCACAATCAAATGCCGACCGTACTATTTCCCGAGAGAATTTTCGTCAATAATAGCCACAGTGGTCTGTATCCCCCTTCAAGCTGATACCACGACGGCCTTCAAAGAACTTCACTGTTCTTTATGCAAACTGGAAACCACATATCCCGAGGCTACATTTATTGTAGCTGGGGATTTAAACAAAGCACATTTGAGGAAAAGGCTCCCGAAATTCTATCAACAAATTGATTGTTGTACTTGCACTGCTAAAACTCTTGGCCATTGTTGTACTACCTTCCAGAATGCATATAAGGCTCTCCCCCGCACCACAATTCTATCTTGCTCCTCCCTGCTTATAGGCAGAAACTCAAACAGGAAGCACACGTGGTAAGGACTATTCAAAGCTGGAACTGACCAATCGGAATCCAAGCTTCAAGATTGTTTTGACTACGAGGACTGGGATATGTTCAGAGTAGCTTCAGAAAATAATATTGACACATATACTGATACGTTGAATGAGTTTATCAGGAAGTGTATAGAAGATGTTGTACCCACTGTGACTATTAAAACCTACCCCAACCTGAAACCGTGGATAGAACCACCACATTTAACCAGGGAAAGAAGACTGGGGATATGGAAGAATACAAACCTGTGTAGTCATTCCCTCTGAAAAGCAATCAAGCAGGCTAAACATCGGTATAGGGACAAAGTTGAGTCCCAGTTCAATGGCTCAGACACGAGACATATGTGGCAGGGTCTACATACAATCCCGGATTATAAAAGGAAAATCAGCCACGTCGCGGACACCTACGTCTTGCTTCCGGACAGAATGAACACCTTCTTTGCTCGCTTTGAGGATAATACAGTGACACCGACGCAGCCAACTATCAAGGACTGTGAGATCTCCTTCTCCGTGGCCAATATGAGTAAGACATTCAAGTCTGTTAACCCTCACAATCCCTAGCCACGTCCTCAGAGTATGTGCAGACCAGCTGGCTGGTGTGTTTACAGATATGTTCAATATCTCCCGATTCTCAGTCTGTTGTCCCCACGTGCTTCAAGATCCCTGTACCTAAGAAAGCAAAGGTTATTCGCCCCGTAGCACTCACCTCTGTCATCATGCTTTGAGAGACTAGTAAAGGATCATATCAACATCACCTTACATGCCACCCTAGACCCACTTCAATTTGCTTACCAATAGATCAACAGACAATGCAATCGCAACCACACTGCACAGGCATACCTATGTAAGAATGCTGTTCATTGACAATAGCTCAGCATTCAACACTCATCATCAAGCTTGAGGCCCTGGGTCTGAACCCCTCCCTGTGCAACTGGGTCCTGGACTTCCTGACAGGTCGCCCCCAGGTGGTGACGGTAGGAAACAACACCTCCTCTTCACTGATCCTCAACACTGGGGCCCCACAAGGATGCATGCTCAGCCCCTTCCTGTACTCCCTGTTCACCCATGACTGTGTGGCCAAGCACGCCTCCAACTTAATCATCAAGGTTGCATACGACACAACAGTAGTAGGCTTGATTACCGACAATGATGAGACAGCCTACAGGAAAAGGAGGAGGTAAGGGCTCTGGGAGTGTGGTGCCAGGAAAATAACCTCTCACTCAACTTCAACAAAACCAAGGAGATTATCGTGGACTTCAGGAAACAGCAGAGGAGGCACCCGCCTATCCACATTGATGAGACCGCAGTGGAGAGGGTGGAAAGCTTTAAGTTCCTCTGCGTAAACACTACTGACAAACGGAAATTGTACACCTACAGACAGTGTGGTGAAGAAGGCGCAACAGCCAAAACCCTCACAAACATTTACAGATGCACAATTGAGAGTATCCTATCGGGCTGTATCACTGCCTGGTACGGGAACTGCACCGCCCACAACCGCAAAGCTCTCCAGAGGGTGGTGCGGTCTGCCCAACGCATCACCAGGGGCAAACTACCCACCCTCCTGGACACCTACAGCACCTGATGCCATAGGAAGGCCAAACAGATCATCAAGGACATCAACCACCCGAGCCACTGCCTGTTCACCCCATTATCATCCAGAAGGCGAGGTCCGTACTGGTGCATCAAAGCTGGGATCGAGAGACTGAAAAACAGCTTCTATCTCAAGGCCATCAGACTGCTAAACAGCCATCACTAGCACATCAGAGGCGGCTGCCTATAGACATAGATTAGAAATCACTGACCACTTTTAGAAATGGATTACTAGCCACTATAATAATGTTTCCGTATCTATCATTACTCATCTCATATGTATGAACTGGACTCCACACTTTTCTATGGTATCTTGGTCACTATTAAATTATGTTTACATATTGCATCACCCATCTCACACTGTATGTATTTACTGTATTGCAATGTATACTACACCACTGACTGTTAAACAGCCACGTCCAGCACATCAGAGGCTGCTGCCTATAGACATAGATTAGGAATCATTGGCCACTTTAAGAAAATGAAACACTAGCCACTTAAATAATATCTGGCTTTGCTCATCTCATATGTGTAAACTGTACTCTATAGTATTCTACGGTATCTTAGTCACTTTAATTGTGTGTAAATATTGCATCACCCATCTCATATTTATACTGTATTCTATACTATGCCACTGTATTTTAGACCAATGCTGCTCTGACATATATGTATATTCTGAATCCATTCCTTACTTAGATTTACGTGTATTTTGGGTATATGTTGTGAAACTGTTAGATATTACTTGTTAGATATTACTGCACTGATGGAGCTAGAAGTACAAGCATTTCGCTACACACGCAATACCATCTGCTAAACACGTGCATGTGACCAATACCTTTGATTTGATTTGAAATGTGCCTAAAAATGTGTGTTAGTGCCTAATGTTAATCGCTATAGCTAGCCAGCTGGGTAGCTAAATCCACTGAGATAGGGCAAACCTTGCTAGCAAACTGTTGCTCTATTACAGGCTGGTAGCAGTGGGGGAGTATATCAGCATTGCTTGTGCAATTAATACTCTAAAATCTTTATCTGAATGTACCTATCTATTTCAATCTAAATAGGGTCCCATGGCAAACACTGTCCAACACTTTGGTTCCTACTCTGTCACAACCATCTCCTCTGTTTACTTTTAATTCGTTGCCATGCCAAACAAAGTTGCATTCCAAGTGCCCACTCTATTCCAACCATAAAATTAGAATGATTATTTTATGTATATGATTCCAACAGTCTATCCAAGTGTTTTGGTCTACAATTGCAGATAAAATCGCAATCGGAAGGTTTGGTTCAAAAAACGCAATACATTTTATTTGCCCATAGCGTGCAGTACTACTATAGGATTATTTCATTCCAGAGAGCAATTGATACATAAAATAAGAATAAATGATTCTGTTTTTGTAAAACAAGCATCTAGTCCTTGCTCAGGCGTAGTCGGTCGGTGGGAAACCAAGTACTATTTTTATTTTATTTTTATTTAACCTTTATTTAAATAAAAATAAAGCCCGACTAGCATTGCTACTCTGGACGGTTCTGACTTAGAATATATGGACAACTACAAATGCCTAGGTGTCTGGTTAGACTGTAAACTCTCCTTCCAGACTCACATTAAGCGTCTCCAATCCAAATTAAATCTAGAATCGGCTTCCTATTTCGCAACAAAGCCCTGTTCACTCATGCTGCCAAACATACCCTCGTAAAACTGAATATCCTACCGATCCTCGACTTTGGCGATGTCATTTACAAATTAGCCTTCAACACTGTACTCAGCAAACTGGATGTAGTCCATCATAGTGCCATCCATTTTGTCACCAAAGCCCCATATACTACCCACCACCGCAACCTGTATGCTATCCGTCGCCAAACCCACTGGCTTCAAGTCATCTATAAGTCTTTGCTAGGTAAAGCCCCGCCTTATCTCAGCTCACTGGTCACCATAGCAACACCCACCCATAGTACACGCTCCAGCAGGTATATTGCACTGGTCATCCCCAAAACCAATACTTCCTTTGGCTGCCTTTCTTTCCAGTTCTCTGCTGCCAATGACTGAAAGGAATTGCAAAAATCTCTAAAAGTTGGAGTCTTATATCTCCCTGTCTAACTTTAAGCATCGGCTGTCAGAGCAGCTTACCGATCACTGTACCTGTGCACAGCCAATCTGTAAATAGCACACCCAACTACCTCACCCCCATATTATTACTTACCCTCTTGCTCTTTTGCACCCCAGTATCTCTACTTGTACAAGGCACAAATCTGTCGTTCTGCCCCTGAACAGGCAGTTAACCCACTGTTCCTAGGCCATCATTGAAAATAAGAATTTGTTCTTAACTGACTTGCCTGGTTAAATAAAGGTAAAATAAATACAAATATTTAAAAAATCATCTGCATGTCTATCACTGCAGTATTAATGCTAAATTGTAATTATTTCGCCTCTATGGCCTATGTATTGCCTACCTCCCTACTCTTCTACATTTGCACACACTGTACATAGATTTTTCTATTTTTATTTTCTATTGTGTTATTGACTGTACATTTGTTCATGTGTATGTCTGTGTTGTTGTTTTTGTCGCACTGCTTTGCATTATCTTGGCCAGATTGCAGTTGTAAATGAGAACTTGTTCCCAACTGGCCTTCCTGGTTAAATAAAGGTGAAATAAAAAATACATTTATTTTTTAAACTAGGCAAGTCAGTTAAGAACAAGTTTTTATTTACAGTGATAGCCTACCATGGAACAATGGGTAAACTGCCTTGTTCAGGGGCAGAATGACCTTGTCAGCTCAGGGATTTGATCCAGCAACCTTTCAGTTTCTGGCCCAACACTCTAACCACTAGTCTACCTGCCACCCCAGTCTGCCCTTCCATTTGCGCGAATGATTTTTCCTATTAAACTACAGCAACAAAACAAGTTAATGTCACTCTAAAAATCAATTCTGCCTCATTCCTACACGTTTTGAATGTTTATTAATCCTCTTAAATTCGTCCCGGAAAAACGAATAACTCATTGGCGCAAGAAGCTCTTAAGAGCAGCAACTTAGGCCAGTCCTCAAAATACATTATGTCAGTGCACCCTCACACATCATGACCAACACACGCATGGTGAAACTAAACGAGTAAAAGTATTTTTACCTGCCACTGACTTGGTTGCAGTCGGTCTTGCGTAGTCAAAAGGGGTGCTGCGGTTCCCAACTCATTTAAATTAATTGGCTGCAGTTAGGTTTATCTTTATGAATGGCCACAATGGTGGATTACTGAGCTTGAGGCCAAATAACTGTACAACATGTTCTACCGCACATGTCCTATTCATGAAAGAAATGACCCTAGTCTGATGTCCATTTTCATGCAATGAGAAGCTGAATAATGTTGTTAAAAGGTTGTTTCGTCCTGTATAAGTAGGCATTCCAGCCTCCTACTAGGAATGGCTGTGATTCAATTTTGGTCTTTCACCAGTGTGCTCTTAGGTCACCACTGTGGTTCAGAAAGACCCGAGAGTTTCCAATAAATATAATGGGTTTTTCTTTTTCGTCATCTTTTAAAAAGCCAGCTGTCATTCTGTCAATGTTCATATGTGATCCAGTTCTGTTGTCCCACTTGACTAGCTGACTGTTTATGCTGACTATTATGATGCTGTGAGCAGCTTGGTTAGCATTTCATGACTATTTAAAACCCGTTGTCAGCTGTGAGATACAATAGAAGACAAAGGATCAAAAGACATGTAAGAACCGGCTACAGATGTTAGCTGTGTAATCTGAAGACTTGGAGGAACAGAGGAAATGTTTTCTTCCACCAACATCTCAACAAATAGGGTTCTGATGTGGCGTTGGTTTTTCCCTAAGAACTGGATGCAAGTTTCAAAGTTATTTTGAATTTGTGGATCGTGCATTTTCATCTTCTAGACATGAGATAGCTTGAAGTTTGAATTATTTTTTCTTTATGAAATTAATCTCAGAGAGAGAGAGAGATTGGTGTGTGTGTGTGTCTCTAGCTTTTCACTGGCTCAATTAACGTTTGTTCACCCCTAAAATAAATGTTGTTTGTTCTGTGTACCGACTGACTTAAACGTGCTCTGTCATGCATTCTTGTCTCTGAGTTCTCCCACAAGAATCCCTGCTCAGTACTATTGTGGTTTTTAAATGATAATTAATTTGGTAATAATTGAATATTTGTTCCAGGCCTTCCCTGCTCTTTTTATCATGCCCTGGGGTGATACGCATGGCACATTGTATAACTTGCAATGCTGTTTTGTAACGTCAGCAAGCTTACTGTGTTGTGATTGTTCCATCAACAGAACCCTTGAACCCTCTGCATTATTTTTTTCATCCTATGATTCTGTTACACCAATGGAACTCTGCGGAGTCGAGGTTTGTACAACAACTGTAACTGAGAAGGCTTTCAAACTGAATTACAAATGCAGTCGCAGCAACAGCAGGCACCATGCAGTCAAAGAGCACGCTGTTAGGTGACAGACACTATAGCTGTTAGATGAAGCGCGACGCACTAGCCTGTGACGAGAGCATGAGGTCATACACTGTATATCCCGTCAATGTTTGTGTGCACGAGGTTAACAGACCAATACAATGTTTCCATGTGAGTGTCTTTGTCCCCTTAGATAACCTTATGGCCTACTGACAGTAGGCTTTTACTACTGAAACCACATTGCAGCAACAATTTATGGGAGAGGCAACCAAACTATACAAAGGAAACTCATTTTATTATCAACTGCATTTAAATATTTAGTTTGGGTCTCCTCCGACATCTTTAAAATGTGATAGACGTAGTTTGGAAAATGGAGAGAGATTTTTATTTATTTTGGGGGATTAAGATTGTGTTTATTCTCATAGATTTAATTTCTGTGCATCAAGAAAACAAATTAAAGAAATACCAATAAAACAAAGAACTTGACTGACATCATTAGTGGAGTCTAATAATGGAACCAAAATGTTATATCCACACACACACACACACACACACACACACACACACACACACACACACACACACACGCTTATCACAGAAAATATTAAAAAGATTTGCTCCCAGAGAATAATTCATTATGACCTCCAATCAGCTGAGACAAAATTATAATCAGTCAGTGAACAGCAAAGCATGTAATCCATCATTTAATCCATCATCTATTGACCACATTTCTTATTCAACTTTAACTAAACAAATCACCTGGGAAAACATGCTGGCATCATCAGCTGAGAGTATAATTCTGAAATCTTCTAACCAAACAATAATGTCAAAGCTAAAGAAAGTATAACCTGTATAAGCCACAATGTACTGCAGAGCTTTAGATGCATATGTAGGCTACACATGTACCTTCATGTGCTGCTGTTGTACCCCGAACCCCTTCATAGCCATTGTCTATGTAAATATTCAAGGTATTTAGCGCAACGTAAAGTGGAATGTTGGATGAGTGGCATGTTGGATTTTCATGAATTCAGATTTGTTCAGGGTGTTTTTTTCTCACATCTGAATTGCAGTATCTTCCCATGCTACCGCGGGCCAGTCTGTTCTGTTGCCATGGCAGTAACAGTGTCTCATCTGGTATTATCAAAAGCAGCAGATTGGGCAACACTGGGAATACTTAAATTGCCACTCTTTTTTTCACAGCATGTAAGATTTCTAGGTACATTCAGTAGGTTCCTACTTATATTGTCTGGTAACTTTCCTTTATTGTGTATATTCTAAGGCCATACTGAACTGTACATGGTCCTTTCAATTCACATTGTCCTCGAGTGACAGTTACGATACAGCTGTAGTCTATTTATTCATACATGTTTCACAGCACAATGAGGCTTGGTCCATTCACTATTGACAGACATGCAGGTTTGAAAAACATTTGAAATACGAAGGAACCACATTTTGAGTATGTTGGGCCTGAAATCGGACCACATTTTGTACTTTGAAAATGTGATTCAATAGTCTAGGTTTAAGGCATTGGACTAGTGGAATATTTGGATTTTTTTCCCACTGCTTTCATTGTTCATTCTATCCTCCAGAGAGACCAGTGAAAGGACAAAGCGGCATCCATTGTTTTGGTTCATGGTCCCTCAACATTTCACTATGTTATTTTATATACATTTAAATTAAATCCAAAGTATATAAATGGTGCATAAGGTACATTGATTAGAGCTCTTGAGTCCAACAGAGTATAGCATAATGTCAGCCCCAACATACTCCAAAAGCAGTAGTAGCCGATGATGTCAGGTTAGCAAGATGGCGCTGACAGAGACGGTACATTGTTAGCCCTGATAATCTTGTGTTATTACATACAGCCGGGAAGAACTATTGGATATAAGAGCGACGTCAGCTTACCAACATTACGACCAGGAATACGACTTTCCCAAATCGGATCCTTTGTTCAGACCACCTCCCAGGACATTGGATCTAATCCCAGAGGCTGACCCAAAACAACTTCGCCGCAGAAGAGGTAGACGGAGCGGCCTCCTGGTCAGACTTCGAATGCGTGCACACCACCCACCGCTTCCGAGTATATTACTTGCCAATGTCCAGTATCTAGACAACAAGGTGGACAAAATTATGGCAAGGGTTGCCTTCTAGAGAGACAGAGATTGTATCAGAGAGATTGTAACATTGTCTGTTTCACGGAAACAGCTCTCCTGTATGTTGTCGGAGTCGGTACAGCCACCGGGTTTCTACACGCATCGCGGCGACAGAAATAAACATCTCTCTGGGAAGAAGAAGGGCGGAGGTGCATGCCTCATGATTAACGACTCATGGGGTAATCATAACAACATGCAGGAACTCAAGTCCTTCTGTTCACCTGACCTAGAATTCCTTACAATCAAATGCCTTATTATTATATTATCTCCCAAGAGAATTCTTGTCAGTTATTGTCACAGCTGTGTATATCCCCCCTCATACAGAATCCATGACGGCCCTCAAGGAACTTCACTGGACTCTATGTAAACTGGAACCCATATATCCTGAGGCTGCATTTATTGTGTCTGGGGATTTTAACAAAGCAAATTTGAGAACAAGGCTACCTAAATTCTATCAACACATCGATTACAGCACTCGCGCGGACAATACACTGGACCACTGCTACTCTAACTTCCGCGATGCATACAAGGCCCTCCCACTCCCCCGTTCTAAGAGCATGCGCAGACCAGCTGGCTGGTGTGTTTCCAGATAAATTCAATCTCTCCATATCCCAATCTGCTGTCCACACATGCTTCAAGATGGCCATTATTGTTCCTGTTCCCAAGGAGGCAAAGATAACTGAACTAAATGACTATTGCCCCGTAACACTCACTTCTGTCATAATGAAGTGCTTTGAAGGCTAGTCAAGGATCATATCACCACCACCTTACCTGCCACCCTAGACCCACTTCAGTTTGCATACCGCCACATCAGGTCAACAGACGCAATGCAATCGTCATCACACTGCACACTGCCCTATCCCATCTGGACAAGAGGAATACCTATGTAAGAATGCTGTTCATTGACTACAGCTCAGCATTCAACGCCATAGTACCCTCCAAGCTCATCATTAAGCTTGAGGCCTTGGGTCTCAACCCCGCCCTGTGAAATTATGTCCTGGACTTTCTGGCGGACCGCCCCCAGGTGGTGAAGGTCGGAAACAACATCTCCACTTCGCTGATCCTCAACACTGGGGCCCCACAAGGGTGCATGCTCAGCCCACTCCTGTACTCCCTGTTCACCCATGAATGCGGGTCCATGCATGCCTCCAACTCAATCATCAGGTTTGCAGACAACACAACAGTAGTGGGTTTGATTACCAACAAAGATGAGACAGCCTACAGGGAGGAGGTGAGGGCACTCAGAGTCTGGTGTCAGGAAAACAACCTCTCACTCAACGTCAACAAAACAAAGGAGAGGATTGTGGACTTCCAGGAATCAGCAGAGGGAGCACCCCCCTATCCACATCGATGGGACAGTAGTGGAGAAGGTGGAAAGTTTTAAGTTCCTCGGCGTACACATCACAGACAAACTGAAATTGTCCACCCACACAGAAAGTGTGGTGAAGAAGTTGCAACAGTGCCTCTTCAACCTCAGGAGGCTGAAGAAATTTGGCTTGTCACCTAAAAACCTGACAAACTTATACAGATGCACAATTGAGAGCACCTGTCAGGCTGTATCATCGCCTGATACGGAAACTGCACTGCCCTAAACCACAAGGCTCTCCAGAGGGTGGTGCGGTCTGCACAACGCAGCACCGGGGGCAAACTACCTGCCCACCAGGACACCTACAGCACCCAATGCCATAAGAAGGCCAAACAGATCATCAAGAACATCAACCACCTGAGCCACTGCCTGTTCACCCCGCTATCATTCAGAAGGTGAGGTCAGTACAGGTACATCAAAACTGGGGCCGAGAGACTGAAAAACAGCTTCTATCTCAAGGCCATCAGACTGTTAAACAGCAATCACTAACTCAGAGAGGCTGCTGCCTACATACAGACTCAAATCATTGACCACTTTAATAAATGGATCACTAGTCACTTTAAATAATGCCACTTTAACAATGTTTACAATAGTCATCTCATATGTATATACTGTATCTTATACCATTTATTGCATCTTTCCTATGCCGCTCGGCCATCGCTCATCCATATATTTACATGTACATATTCTTATTCCATCCATTTAGATTTGTGTGTATTAGGTAGTTGTTGTGGAATTGTTAGATTACTTGTTAGATACAGCGCTGTCGGAACTAGAAGCACAAGCATTTCACTACACTTGCATTAACATCTGCTAACCATGTGTATGTGACCAATACAATTTGATTTGATTTGATGAATGTAATATGATTGGTTATGGCATCTAGACCCACAATTGCATCTTAAACGTATTCACTGAATTCCAGTGGCAAACTCAATCAATTTGGATTTCTATTCGATAAAGTTCCATCCATCAGAATGCCTGGTACATCCCTGAATTCAAACCATTCAAGCTTCTTCATTTAGTGTACAAGACTCACGGTAATGAACATAATTGTCGAGTGTAAATTAAATTAACTGCTCCAGACTGTGTTAAGGCAAAATAGATTGCCTTATTTACAGTATACTCAATCATGTGCATTTCATGACTGACATATAGGCTTAAGCTACCTCAGATATGTGCCTTGTCATGAATGGATATTTCAGCATTTTCCTTATAAAAAGGTTTAAAAATGTTAGACCCTTCTATCCTCTATCATCCGCTATGTGATCGATTCACAGCAGGACAACTGCAACAAGTTCCATTTTATTGAAACCTTCTTCCGGTCTCCCTTTGTGTTCGGTGGAAGACGATGTTTCTTATTAGCCAGCCCTCCCCCGAGACTCATTATGACTGAAACTGGAGGATATGAAATAATGGCTTCACAGAAGACTTTGAGCCCCTCAAACCACAGCACGTCTTTGAATTAAGAGAGTATGGTAACCAGTTTGTTTCTGCCGTCCCTATCAAGGTGCTCTTTCTAGATCTGCTGTCACAGTGTGGACACTTGATGGGGATATCTGTATGCATGGTCAAAGCCATAACACTTTACAGGCAGCCACTGCATTATGTTACAAATGGTTACGGTATGTATTGTCCGTTGGTTGGTTTGTACATCAGAATGAATACAAATGAGAATCCCCCTTCAGGATGTCAGTGGTTCAGTCAGTGTGTGTGTGTGTAGAATCATGATCAGGCCTCAGGTTATTACCAGAGATGGACTAGTGTATGGTGTAAGTGTACAGAACCACGCTCGCATTATGACTCACCTTGCCCGTCTGAGACCTGAAGACTTGTGTTGTCTCCCCATGAGTTAAATAGAACTCAGTGTTTTTGTTACACACCGAAAGTACAGGCGGGACAACTGTGTTGTTATATGCTATTATAATATCCTTAAACTGGAATATGTTGTTTTTACCTGTGAAGAAGGAGATAGTGTGGTGACTCATCTGTTTTCCATTGAGTTTTTGGGTTCTATGTTGCCGCTTATCTCCAAGTGTCTGAGCATTCTAGTCTGAGTGCCAGAGCGCAGAATAACTGCTGAATTTGCAAACACAAAACACTGTTGAATATGGCCAGTGTCGGTAAACTTCAAGCGTAATTAAATTGATGCCAGCAGCACAGTTACAGTCACCAATGCTCTGGATAATATGAAAACAGCCTAACAAGCTCTGCAAGCGCGAGTAAAATGGTCAGAGCGAGGTGTTCTCTCCTTTGTTTCTGGAAGTAGCTAGCAAGCTAGCCAACGTTAGCCAGTTAGCTTGGGTGCATGACTGGCGTTGTGAGGTTAGATCAGATCAGCCCTACTTCTTGGCCAGAGCGTCCAGTGAGCACTCTGAATGTTCCGAGAGCGAAACGCTCTGAATTCACGATCTGACACTGCTCTGAATTTACGAACGCCTAGAGCACACTCTGATCGTACTCTTGCACTCCAGATTGAATTTACGAACACAACCATAGAGACTCCACTTGGCTTGCTCCCTCTCTGTTTTCACCAGAGAATGTAAATCACTTATTAATTATTATGGATGTGGGCAAAATTAATTGTGCTTCCTTTTTTTGTGTGCAAACTGTTCTTTCTGAATCAGTCACTCAGTTTACTGAATGCAAAATGAGTCTAACACAGAGAAAAAAGAAGGCATGTTTACCAAATCATAGTCTTCAGAACTACATGTATAACCAACCACATTAGGCCCAATTAGACCACTGTGCACCACCTTCATTTTTCAATAAAACACTCAATTTCCGTGTGTATTGAAGTAAAACTGGGCTATTTAATAATGAATCACTATTACAATGACATTTGCGCTGCCTGAGAATATAGTGATTACTACGATAATGTAGTGCAGCACTTATCCTCTTTGCCTTGAAAGTTGAACCAACGCAGCGGTTCATTTAATGAATGTACCTTAGGAATGTTCAGGGCGACCCAGTGGAATCTCTCTCCTTAGTAAAGGCTGCTCTACACACTCCTCTCTCTGTCGTATCTTCCAATAGATAGAGCCTAGTAGAGACTCTACGTCTCACAACCACAGGGTTGCACTGCTTTTTGAAGACACTTTAGCGCCGCTGAACAGTTATTGAGGAACAAGCCGTTTGGAGTGTTCTACTCAGAAGGGATCGTCTCTGAAGGAATGGGTATGCATCATGTTCCTCCAGACACTGTGTAATCACATAACGTTACTCTTTATATTTACTCTTATCATGCCCAATTCTCTGCTACAAGCAGTTCTCAGTTGGCCATAATAAAGTGAAGTCAAGGCTATTCTTACCCAATTTGTGGGAGACCTACGTATTGGTTCCAGTGCTAGCAGCACCAGGGTTGTCCGTTTGAATCTTGCATGTGCCACCTATAGTGAATAAATGTATCACTATGAACTGTAAGTCAATTTAGAAGATAAAAATATCCTCTTATTTACCACAGACTACAGTATTAGCTCCTTCATCAGCTGACTAAAGAATGTCCAGAATGGAAGAGGTGCTGCTCTCATCTCCCCTCCAACCCACATCGATCATGGCCGTGGGAAGGTTCGCTGCAATGCTGACAAGTCAATGTCTCTCTCCCATTCCCTCTCTCTATATCTGTCTATCCCCCTCTCTCAATCGTTCTCACCCCTCTCTCTCTCTCTTCCTCTTCCTCTCTCCACTTTTCTCTCTCCATACTGAGTCAGGTCCAACACGCCAGAGAGAGATCACTCCACTGTATATAAATTAAAGGAGATAATTGTCTTGTTGCTTTATTTATTATCTGCTAGCTCTGCTGAGTGGTATTTCAAATCTTCTCACGGTGATGTGCCAACGCTCATTTCAGGGGCTAATGATGGAAGATTTGAACTCATTCACATGTGTCATGCAGAGCAGGGGATGAGTAGTGACAATGTGAAGACAGCATCTGTTTTGTTGGGCGGTGTTACAGTAGGTGACACGACTGCTGGTGATTCATTAGGATTACACGTTGGACAGACTTGTTTAATTTTTTCATAAACAATCTTGTGTTGTTGACACTTGGAATATTCTGCACATATACAGTACATAATGTCTTCTTTCCAATGGTAAACAATGTCTTGATTCTTTATAGCCCACACCCGTCAATAACAATTTCTAAAGATTTTCTTTAAACAATAATAATCAATAGATTTTTGGTAAAGATCAGTCATTATTCAGGCTAGATGTTCCCGTTTTCAGAGCTCTAACATGCTTTTCAATGGCAGCTATCTACACTACTAGGGTGTTACATGTTGTTTACAAGATCCTGTATGTCAGTTCTCCCAGTAATTGGCTGGTATCGGTATTGTCCAATGCCATGTCTTCTCTGGGCCGATGTGTTTAGTGTTATCTGTTCAAACCATTTCACTGACTGTGTTGGGGTCTTGTTAATCTAAATTGCTTGAGTCTAAACTCATACAGAACTTTAAGATAGAGAATACATCACTTTGACTATTTCACTATCTTAATTGAGTTATAGGGCTGATAATTGTCTTCCTTGGTCAAAATTATTGGAAAATGTGTGTGAGAATTTTTCTGTGATAAGGGCAATGAGGTTCCTTAATTGTTTGCTATATTTCAAAAACGAACATATAATAAACACATACTAATAATAGACTTTTATCAGAATAATTATTTTTTGTCGCAGTAATGTTGACAATGGCATAAACGTAGGGCATAAGCCAGTACATAGATGTGATTGTGAGTAACTATAACTTGTTACCATACTGTTTCCATAATATTTACACTTTATTCAGTGCTGTAATTTGAAGTTCCATCTAGCTGCACATAGTCTACCAAACAGCCGCACATCAATATGGGCCCTGAGCCATGGATGCGGTGCAGAGTGCCAGTTGGAATATAATATTGGGTACTGATCTCATCATCTGTCTGTCAGACTCCCAACGTGCTGCTGTATGGTGCAACGGAAGCGGCAGTCACTGCTCTGCTTTCTGATGTAGTGTGTGTGTGTGTGTGTGTGTGTGTGTGTGTGTGTGTGTGTGTGTGTGTGTGTGTGTGTGTGTGTGTGTGTGTGTGTGTGTGTGTGTGTGTGTGTGTGCATGTGTGGGGTCTCTTTGGCTGATACAGACAGGTCTCTCTTAATTGGCCAGGTTAAGGCTGGCCACTTTCGGGCTTGTCACTGAAGATCGCTGCTCCAGACCCTTTAAAGAGGATTTTCACTCCAAGCTCCTTGACCCCCCGCCACCCCTCATCTCATTTACCACACCAATTTCCTCCACTAGTCTGGAAGGTGTGAAATGTTTAACGTCTTGTCTTGTCCCTGACATGTATGTGAAAGTCAATTTCTTGTCATTTTGAATGCATAGCCTATAGGCCCAATCTATTAATTTGGACAGAAAATTTGGACTGAGAGGCTATAAATAGTTTCCGACCAGCATCTCATCATCAGGCTCTCAGGCCATGAACATAAGTACAGTAAAGTACAGGGCCTTTAAAATGCCTCAAGACCGAGTTTCATAACAATCAAAGTCGCTCTCGTCCCTCCCAGACTTGGAGGAAGTCCCACGTTGCCTAAGGCCTGCGTTTGGCAGGATGAAGGGCCTCAGCTTGTACCAGGGGGTGAGAAGCACTCTGCTCGGCTTCCTCAGCCAGCTTCACAATGTCCTCCTCCCCTCCAGTCTCGCTGTGTTACACCCTCCCATCCAAGAGCCCCCTGCTGTACGGCCACCTGGTTCTTTGTAGAGAACCCAGTCCCACCCACCCACCACCGCCCATCCATTAGGGTGCTGTAGATACACCACCCATCCATCGGGGTGCTGTAGATACACCCCCCATCCATCGGGGTGCTGTAGATACACCACCCATCCATTGGGGTACTGTAGATACACCACCCATCCATCAGGGTGCTGTAGATACACCACCCATCCATCAGGGGGCAGTAGATACACCACCCATCCATCAGGGGGTTGTAGAAACGCCACCCATCCATCAGGGTGCTGTAGATACACTACCCATCCATCAGGGTGCTGTAGATACACCACCCATCCATCAGGGTGCTGTAGATACACCACCCATCCATCAGGGTGCTGTAGATACACCACCCATCCATCGGGGTACTGTAGATACACCACCCATCCATCAGGGTGCTGTAGATACACCACCCATCCATCAGGGGGCAGTAGATACACCACCCATCCATCAGGGTGCTGTAGATACACCACCCATCCATCAGGGGGCTGTAGATACACCACCCATCCATCAGGGTGCTGTAGATACACCACCCATCCATCAGGGTGCTGTAGATACACCACCCATCCATCAGGGGGCAGTGGATACACCACCCATCTATCAGGGTGCTGTAGATACACCACCCATACATCAGTGTGTTGTAGAAACACCACCCATCCATCGGGGTACTGTAGATACACCACCCATCCATCAGGGTGCTGTAGATACACCACCCATCCATCAGGGGGCTGTAGATACACCACCCATCCATCAGGGTGCTGTAGATACACCACCCATCCATCAGTGTGCTGTAGATACACCACCCATCCATCAGCGGGCTGTAGAAACACCACCCATCCATCGGGGTTCTGTAGATACACCACCCATCCATCAGGGTGCTGTAGATACACCACCCATCCATCAGGGGGCTGTAGATACACCACCCATCCATCAGGGGGCTGTAGATACACCACCCATCCATCAGGGTGCTGTGGATACACCACCCATCCATCAGGGTGCTGTAGATACACCACCCATCCATCAGGGGGCTGTAGATACACCACCCATCCATCGGGGTGCTGTAGACACACCACCCATCCATCAGGGGGTTGTAGAAACGCCACCCATCCACCATGGTCATGTAGATACACCACCCATCCATCAGGGGGCTGTAGATACACCACCCTTCCATCAGGGTGCTGTAGATACACCACCCATCCATCAGGGTGCTGTAGATACACCACCCATCCATCAGGGAGCTGTAGATACACCACCCATCCATCAGGGTGCTGTAGATACACCACCCATACATCAGGGAGCTGTAGATACACCGCCCATCCATCAGAGTGCTGTAGAAACACCACCCATTAATCAGGGTGCTGTAGATACACCATCCATCCATCAGGGTGCTGTAGATACACCACCCATCCATCAGGGTGCTGTAGATACACCATGGCATGACTTCACAGCAATGCAGTGCTGGGAAAAGCTAGGCTAGTGAGAAAACATATTTTAAACAGTGGGGGAGGTACTACCTTAACTTGTCCAGTTAGAACACAGATTAGCATTTTCTGTTGCAAACTGTTTTGCTATGGTGTGCCCTTCCCTGCTTTTTTCTGGTACACTGTAAAAGCAAATTGAAGTAATGAGTGAGAAAATTATTGAACAGGTGTTTACTAGGCATTCCACTGAGTGGCCATTAAAGGGTTTCGTTGACTGGAAGCAATAGCTGGTCTTTACGCCTGTCAACATTCTATCAATAGCTTCTGTTCAATTTAGTATTGAAAATCTCAGATAATAGCTTTGGATTTAGATTTCTCTTGCATTACCTTCTTTTTAGCCAAGAATGTTAGCACTCAGCAGAATGAATTATAAAACTTGGAGTTTGAGGAGATTTCAGTTGATTTAAAGCATTTAATACTGGAGCCTAAAGTAGCAAAGAACAGTTACGGTATTTCCTCATTCAGTATGAGGAGTGTTGATGTGGATGCTGACCTTTTTAGATGGAATTTCTCCTAATTGCCAGTGATCAAATGTAAAGTCTTCATCTTGTAAATGTAAACTCGGACATTCAGAGCCCTTCTATCGGTCTCTTTGATTCAGTAAACTTCAAGCACCAGGACCTCGCAAGCAAATCCCCCTTGATAGCTGCGGTCCCCACCATGCCACTTCCCAGCCTCCTCTGGCTCTCATAGATGCAGAATACTACTGATGAATGGTATTTGTATTTAAACGGCTGTAACATTTCCCTTAGTCAAACAGTCAGAATATTATATTACAGATAGAATATTAGTGTTTGTCATTTGCCCTGCTGTCTGTCGGGCGATTAAAACACATTAGCCTTATGTTACGATGTACCAAGCCTGCTGCCAGGGGCCCCTTGCACAACCCAGCCTAAAATTATATAGCCAACTGTTTCTGATTATAAACTACTCACGCCCAGAAATCCCCCGTTTGCATAGCCGCAATAAGTATGGGTGCTGAGGGTACTTCAGCACCCCCTAAACATTTGAATAAAAAACCTTTTCTCACAAAAGTAGTGCACTGGGCCTTTACTAGTATTAGCGGACCTATGTAGATGTCTGTAGAGCAGGCCCCAAATCTTTTTCAGCATAGAAGATTTGGCAAAAATGTAATTGTATAATGAAGAACAATATCTTGCAGGATTCACTTGCTGGAATTGTAAGAGTTGTTGCCCTGTCCATTTCTCTGAGATTGTCATTCTAATGGAATCCAGAAAGAACAAAACTCTGTCCTTAAATATTTACATCAAAAAGTGCAAAGTTATGGGCAAAGACACAAAATATCCACAGCAAATAAAATATTTTTCTTGTTCAAATAACATGAAAAATAACAACTTTATGCAGTATTAATTTACTATCGTTACATACCATTTAATGTAAATGTACATTACTGTATTGTACATAGGCTGGTCATCTAGGGTTGTACCTGTAGACTTTCCATCACCATGAAGAAAAACAATACAATAATTGAGTAAATTGAAGCATCAAGTAGTTTGTTATCATGTGATATGGTGATGTGGCTCAGTTGGTAGAGCATGGTGCTTGCAACAACAGGGCTGTGGGTTTAATTCCCACAGGGGACTAGTACAAAAATGTATACACTCACTACTGTAAGTGGCTCTAGATAAGAGCATCTACTAAAATGGAAAAGGAATGAATAGACCATTTCAGTCTTCATTTAAAAAATGAAGTATTCTAAGAAACTGGAAAACATATATCAAGCAAGTATTATCAGATGAACTGTTTTGTACAGATGATTATCACACTCAATTTACAAATGCTGGTAAACACTCAATTACATTTTGTTAAAAATATCACAAAAGTAGTGCACTGGGCCTTTACAGCGCTGGCAACACATTTTTCTCCACCCCGCCCAGCATCTCATCATCATCAGGCTCTCAGGAAATGAACATAAGTACTACTTCGGCAAAAGAATTGCAGTGTCCCTGCTGCCAAACTACTTCCCGCAGCTATGCCTGTTTGATGAGTTTACAATGTCTGGAAATGTTGCAGATTTTCTTGTGTTACTTTTCCATTTTTTTTATTTGTATAATTTATTTCACTAGTTAATAGTTCATTTTGTAAATGTTTTCTTAATTATATTTTACTTGAACTGTATTGTTAGTTAAGGGCTTGTAAGAAAGAATTTCACGTTAAGGTTGTATTCGGCGCATGTGACAAATCAAATTTGATTTGATTGGAGATGCTCCACTACAGACTAAAACGATGAAATAAAAAAAAATACCAGCTATAATTGCTTTCGAATCAGGATCGATACCAAAACAACCGATTTTGAAATGAAGTCATTTTAAACATCCACCATTATTGGAGATGGTTGATTTATTCATTGGTCTCAGTGCAATGCCTTTCACTGTAAAATATGGTATATTATATGTTTTTTAGTCAGCTTAGCTATTTATTTGACCAGACCTGAGTTGAAATAGGATTTGTTTTCTTAAAAGGGGCATTTGATTGAGTATGTCTGCACTAGAGTGCCTGATGTCTGTCATTCTTACAGGTTATTTTCCTATGTATTATCCCCTCAGTTTGGGAGCAGCTGCGGGAAGTGATGGCAGTACAGTAGTAGTGCTGTCCTCTCTGTACAGTAAAAGTGCCAAGCCACGTTATGAGGTCTGATGAGTTGCACTGCTCCGCGTTGCGTTTAGGGTGTGTGTGTGTGGCGGATGGTGGGTGCAGACTCATGTCAGTGGAGGAGAGAAATATGGGACACACTCAGTTAATTTCCCGTCGGCTGTGTGCCATGGAGGCCAGCTGTACCCGGGAGCTTCTCCTCTCGCTCAGCAGACAGACGGACGGACGGACGGACAGACTGACAGACTGACAGACTGACAGACTGACAGACTGACAGACAGACAGACAGACAGACAGACAGACAGACAGACAGACCTTTAGAGATGGATCTAAGCAGTTAAAACACACTTTAGATTGATGGCCAGTTGGATACTCAATGAAGGAAAGAACCTTAAGAGTTAAGACTTAAGACTTTCAACCAAGTGCAGTCAATGAAACCATGTGGGATGGAATGAAGTTGGACTAAAGTAGGGTTGGTAACCTCACGACTCAACCTGAAATGTCTCAACCAGTGCCATCGAATTGCTAGCTTTTCAGTAGCACAGCTGGCTAAGATGTTGTCAAGAGGGTGGTCAAGTGTGTTGGCAGGATCCAAGACGACTGGTAAGGACTTGTGAGTTAGGAAGGAAGCTATACTGTTAAGCAAGCAGTGTGACATCTGCGGCAAATGTCTTATTCCTGCATTTTATGTCCTTGTATAATCTCTTGTAGAGGTGAATGTTATTCATCTAAACAGGTGTCCTATCTTCATTTGATTCATTTCTCACAGCAGGAAAATAGTCCTGCAGCAACAGGAAATGTTCATTAGGGCAAATCAAGTCTGACATGTTTTATATGAAATTGCAAACTTTAGAAGACTTTTAAAACCTTGAATACACTACAAGATTGCATTGTCTGCTGTGCAGGAAAATAAAATTCTGTGCAACAACAGAGTGATCACGATAGCAATTTGCAGGCATACCTCCTCGGTGCTCCTGGAAACCTTTGAGATCTATTTTTACATCCAGCCAATGTGCTCCAATGGGAAACAGACCACACCCACTGGAAATGGCAATTTCACAGAAAACAATAGCTGACAACATCAAAACAATGTTCCTAAAACCATGGCTATATCTTCATGCAGAAAACCAAGCACCATACATAATGTATCTGTAGAGTGACGCATGGTGGTCCATCCCAGGTCACCTAATCCTCAGGAAAGGATCACTGTCATGTCTTTGGTCTTTTAGCCATGTCAGAACAGAGGGGAACAGAGAGGCATGGGGTGAGCAGAAGGTAACAGAGAGGAGAAGAGAGAGTGGAACAGACAGGGGGAAAATGGGGTGAGCAGAGGGGAACAGAGGGGAACAGAGGGAAACAGGGAGGGAAACAGAGTGGGGAACCATTCGGATGAGCAGAGGGGAACATGGGGGGGGGGGGGGGGGGGGGGGTGAGCAGAGAGAAACAGAGGGAACCATTGGGGTGAGTAGAGGGGAACATAGAGTGGAACAGAGGGGAGCATGGGGTGAGGTGATCCAGAGCCAGTACTGTAGCAGCCTAGTCTTTTCATTTTGTTCCAGTACAGGAGTAGTGTGTATAGACACAGACAGAGAGAGAATAGAGTGCCGCTGGTGGTTTCTCTCTGAGTGCCTGGCTGGCTGGTTAGTGTTCTAGCAGCGAAGGGTGCTGTTATTGCAGCGTTGGTCCACAGGCTCTGAAACATCAGTAATTATCTGGTGCTCCTGTCCCTGGAATTATGAGAGGGTAAAAATAGCACAGCGACGGCAGAAGGGGAACCAAGTAGAATATATACTGTATACTCAGACACACTGTATACTCAGACACACTGTATACTCAGACACACACTGTATACTCAGACACACACTGTATATTCAGACACACACTGTATACTCAGACACACACTGTATACTCAGACACACTGTATACTCAGACACACACTGTATACTCAGACACACACTGTATACTCAGACACACACTGTATACTCAGACACATACTGTATACTCAGACACACTGTATACTCAGACACACTGTATACTCAGACACACACTGTATACTCAGACACACACTGTATACTCAGACACACACTATATACTCAGAAACACACTGTATACTCAGACACAACCTACACAACCTACGCATGGCTGTTTACATTTGGAGATATATGCCGAATGCAGACAGTGTCTGCGGTGTGTGTGTGCTTGTGTGCCTGCGTGTGATGACGAGTAGAAATGTGAGGGCAGATTTTCTCTCTCCGTCACTACTGGCTATATGCTTTTCAATACACTCTCTGGCTGTTGATGCATTGTGGTGGTGTGTTTGTGATGGATTGCAGGTGGGCTGTGGCTCTGATGGCCACTGGTCTGTAAAGTCAAACTGTCTTTAGTGTCAGCTGTGTTTGCAGAGGTCCTATGAGGCTATTTCAATCACAGACACGCCGCCACTCTCGTCTTCAACAACCCCATTGACCAACCCCATGTTGTCATCAGACTGTTGTTTTGATGTTAGGAGAAAGAAATGTGTCTGACCCATCTGAAGCTTGGATGCATTTCAGTTCTCTAAAGTGGTTTCCTTTCCTCACCTCCTTTCCTCCATCTTCACTGAATTTAAAGTTAAAATTCAGGTAAATTCCTGGTAGGTATTCTTCATATTGCTTTAATAATGCCTATGTGATCACAATAGTGTAGCTGAAAGAGAGGAGACGAGGAGGGGGTGGCACAAGTATTGAAATGCACTAATTCAGTGTTTCCGTAGCTCTGTTGTCATGGACAGCAAAGATCATATCAGGGTAAAATGGGGTTATAAATTGATGATTGGATAATGATTATAAACAGACAACTTGTTGGGGCTAGGAAGTGGTTGCCATAGCAGCATTCCTAATTTACTCTATCCACCATAGACATTGAGACTGAATGTTTTATGCTCCATTTCATGTTTGTGGAGAGCCTTGACATGTCATGCAAATCACAGCTACTTGACAATCAAAGAGGACACCTGACTTTGATAAAGGCTTGGTTACACAGAAGAAAATAGGCGGGCATGCACACACACACAAATACATGCATGCATACACACGCACAAACACACGCTCATGCTCACACACACACACCAGGGTTGTGCTCAATTCAGAATTGAATTGAGAATGCCTCAGAAATTCCAATAGAATTATTGAATTTGAATTGAATTTGAATTTAAGTAGTTAACAAGATACAGTATTGGAATTCAAATTTGATTGAAAAAAAAAATATTTAATTCAGTGAAATTCAAATGCAAATATTTTTGATAGATGGCACCGTACTGTATGGCTGCTGTCTTGCGAACTCCGACCCAACTTTGCTATTTTGTGACATTGATCTTAACATTTTTTTAAAGAAAATGTATCCAATATAATTTCTTATGATCGACAAGAACTTTTGAACATCAGCTCGGCAGTTATTAACATTAGTTCCAGCTTCAACTTCAACTGCCCTGGGCTCTTTGTGTAATTCCAAACCAATTTTCAGGCTTCCCAAGAGGAACCGCCGGCATTACAGAGGCAGGAGAGGAGGAGTCCTGGTGAGATTAAGGCGAAGGGAGAACCTGACACCTCTTCCTTGCGTTCTGCAATTTTTAAATGTTATTTTTTTCAACAATAACAACCATCTTCCTTCCATTCTATTGGCCAAGTCACTTGATAATAAGATAGATGACCTTCGATCGCTTTGCTATCAACGGGACTCTCATAACTGCAATATTCTCTGCTTTTCTGAAACATGGCTTTCAGACAAGACACCCCCCATGGCTATCCATCGCGATGTATTCTCCATTCACTGCGTGTACAGGACATTGGAATCAGGGAAATCTAGAGGGGGAGGGGTATGCCTCTTCATCAACAACAAATGGCGTGCTGACTAACACACGCGCAGTGGAAGTCTCGACCCATTGTTCACCTGTCTTGGAATACTTGATGGTCAAATGCCGACCCTTCTACATCTCAAGTTTTCAGCTGTTATCATGACTGCTGTATATATTCCACCTCAGGACACTTAACGAACTGTACGAGGCTATATACAAGCACGAAATCATGCACCCAATGAGGCTGCTCTTCTTGTTGCCAGTTATTTTAATTCTGCATCATTAAGACATGTGATGCCCAACTTCCATCAACTTGTCTCCTTCGTCCCTAAGGGTGATAATGTTCTAGACCACTGTAACCACAATCAGGTAAACAAGGCCCTTCTCCGTCCCCCTTTCGGCAAATCAGACCATGACTCTATCTATACTCCTGCTTCCTGTCTACAAGCAGAAGTCCAACCAGGAAGTACCCCTGACACGCTCCGTCAAGAAATGGTCCTCAGAATCGGAGGCTATGCTACAGGATTGCTTTGCTAGCACTGGCTGGAATATGTTCTGGGACTCTGCCGATAGCATTGACAAGCTAACCTCCTCCGTCCACGTTTTCATTAGGAAGAGCATCGCCGACGTTGTCCCCACAGTGAAGGTTTGTTTTTTCCCCAATCAAAAGACCTGTATTAACACTGAGGTTGGCGCTAAGCTAGAGGACAGGGTTACTGCACATAGGGCTATAGCAGCCAATCCCGAGGCTACGGCTGAGGACATGAAAAAGTGCAAGAAGTCCTGCTCCGACACCAGCAAAGCCATCAAGCAAGCAAAAGCCCAATATAGGAACAAGGTGGAATCCTATAACACAGATGGCCGCCACATGTGAAGCTGATAAAGTCTATTACAAAGGAAGACCCAGCCATGACCTGCCCAACAATGCCTCTCTATCAGACTAACTCAATGCTTTGACAAAAACAACAATATGTGCAAAAATGTCAAAAGTATTTGCTTTGTCATTGTGGGGTATTGTGTTTAGATTGATGAGGGGAAAAAACAATTGAATCCATTTTAGAATAAGGCAGTAATGTAACAAAATGTAGAAACGTCAAGGGGTCTGAATACTTTCCAAATTCACTGTACGCTGCTACTACTCTTTTTATCATATAGCCTAATGCCTAGTCACCTTACCACCATCCATATCTATCTCTATCACACCAGTATCCCTGCACATTGTAAATATGGTATTGGCACTGACCCAGTATATACAGTAGCTTACTTACGTACTCGTTCTTCTTATTTCTGTTTCTCATGTGTTTTTGTTCTACTTTACTTTGTTTTATAGTATTACTGACATCACATGAGGGTTGGTGGGGAGAACGGGCTTGTGGTAATGACTGAAGAGGAATTAGTGGAATGGTATCAAACACATGGTCTCCAGGTGTTTGATACCATTCCATTTGCTCCGTTCCGGCCATTATTATGAGACGTTCTCCCCTCAGCAGCCTCCTGTGACTGACATTGATTACTGCATTGTTGGGAAAGAGCTTGCAAGGAAGACATGTCACTGTACTTGTGCACGTGACAATAAAACTTGAAACTTCATGAATCACTTAAAGCTGCAATATGTAACTTTTTGGGAGACAAGAACAAATTCACATAGAAATTATAGATATAGTTATTGATATGTCACTAATTGAAAGCAAGTCTTGAGGCGTTAGATTCTGTTCTATGTGGACTATTTCTATGCTTCCCGTTCTTAAGTTAAGTTTTTGCATCTTTTACTTTCGGTTTTGTACACCAGCTTCAAACAATATTTTTGGTTACAGAAAATATATTTTACAACGGTTTGGTACAATGATTCTCTAAACTAGACTTGCTTGTTTTGTCACAAACTGAATTTAAATTGAAATGTTTTTAAATTTATTTAACTTTTATTTAACTTGACAAGTCAGTTAAGAACAAATTCTTATTTACAATGACGGCCTACCCCGGCCAAACCCTCCCCTAACCCGGATGATGCAGGGCCAATTGTGGGACTCCTGATTATGGCCGGTTGTGATACAGCCCGGAATCGAACATGGGTCTGTAGTGACGCCTCT